>NC_028641.1:74884652-75012015 GCF_001406875.1 Solanum pennellii
TATATATATATATATATATATTGGTTTCCCATTTGGCGTCTCGAGCCCATATTGGAGTTATAACTAAATTCGAATCACGCTCTGCAGGGCCTATTTAGGAGTAGCGCTCCCAACAGGATTTTCTTCATACGTAAGGCTCGAACCCGACCTGGATGAAACACTGAATAATAGCCATTTGTGTATGCTTAATAAACCACATGTGTAGGATATTACAAGCAACATAGATCAAGATTAATGACTTGAGCTACTAGAGTACTAGGCAAAATCTTCTTATTAAACCCTAATGGATTTGATCTTCAAGTGGTCCAAATTTCTTCATGTGCAATAAAAGTTTAGTTATTTTTAGGTATGGGGATAATTAAACTTTGAGGTGGACCATGGACATATTGTAGGTAGTAGTTTCATAACGTTTCAACTAACTAATTCATGGGGTGGGGTGAGGGATGTTATAGGTATTAGTCCGATGTTGCGTATTTATATTAGGATTTGACTAAAATTGAATTCAAGTCAGGAAGTATCATAGCGTTTTTTAATAAAGACGACTCTGTTTCGAACTTGACTAGAATTTGAGGTCTTTGATTAAGGATCAAAAAGTAATTACAACCCACTTGAGATAATACGTATTATGCATATTATATATTAGGTTAATACGCAACTCAAATTAATTTATGATAAAACTTGTCAATATACTTTTTAAAAGAATTCTTTTGTTTGTTAATTTGACATAATAAGGGTGGGGGTGGGGGTGGGGGAGAGGGGATCATTAGATAATTAAACTATAACAAAAAACAAATAATAAAGAAAAAAAGTTGTAGTTGGCTATGACCTATCATTTAGCGTATTTTGTTAACTCAACTCGTTTCGACCTAAATATTTATAACCAGCTCATACTTAACTCATTTTATTTTGACCGTTTAAATTCAGTCCAATTCAATTTTTCGATTCTCCTAATATTATTATTTACTTATTTAAACTTAAGAGGGGCATTATCTTTTTTCATTATAGAAGACTTTTTAGTATGAATATGATCTGTAAAATTCTATTATTATTTTTTTTCATTCTGCTTTTTTAAGTAGCATATATAGCTATATATCAAGTTGTAATCCTTTTTATCATATGGTGGGTCGTTAATTATTCACTCTTTAAAGCTATACAGCCTAGCTATTAACTTTTGAATTGTCTAGCAAAAAAAAGGTTCTAAAAAAATTATACAACAAGAGAGGTGGTTAATAGATTCTCTAAATTATATAAAGTACTAATTATTGATTTATCTATAAATTATAGAGCATATTATTGATTATTGGACTTATTGTTGATTGTTAAATTAGTTGTTATTTTCTAATATTTTTTTTTTTAATTTTGGCTTAACATTTTTTAAAGTCATGATATTGTATCTTCTTTGATACTACTACTAGTTTTTATCAAATTGGACAACTAAGATATATATTATTATTGTTATTCATATCTTTGTTTATATCTATCTGTATTAGCTTTCTAGAAACCACTTGTAACACATCCAAAAGGCTTGTGGAGTGTTAAACACTTGTTTTTTCATTTTTATGTAGAGGTCTCGAGTTAGATCTCGAGATATGAAATTGTCTACAATATCATCACCCCTTTTTCAAAAGAAGATTTATCAATACGAATTTGAATTAGTCGAGCTTCAATATTCGCAAAAGCAAGAGTGTTTTATTTTAGGGTTTTTTTTCCTTTCAGATATCGAGAGACACTACAAGTTTTTCGTCCCAAATTTTATCACCATTGTAATTTGGTTAACCCCTACCATCAAAAAGTCTCATTTTTACACTTTTAGCTTTTTTAAAAGCTTATGTCCACCCTTTGACATTTGAGTTAGCAATACTTATGTCTGAGTCATGCTTGTGTTATGTAATAAAGACTACTTTTTTTAATTTCTTTTCTTTAAATTATGAGAAGAAATTTGTGTTGTGTGGATAAGATAGAAAGGTGGACAATTTCCCGCCAAAAAAGTAGATCCTATTCTTTTCGTCTCAAATAAAATAATATAAAATCGAGACTTCTATGTGAGTAAGATTCTTGCAAGTTGCAAGCTCAAATTTGAAAAAGAAAACGGTTAAAAAGAATGAAACCTTCAAGAAATCACGATTAAAAAAACCAGTAAGAAGAATTCACCCTAAAGCAAATTAGGGTCACTCTAATAGATAAGAGATGAGAACTTGCAAGAGCTATTCGGGGTGTAAGTTATAAAAAGTACAATCTCATGCATAAAGTATTCCACGTTAGGTCACACCTCAAAGGATATGATGTAGACACTATAACTTAAAACAAGTAACATTATTAAAAAAATATCAAAGTTGATGACATTTGAATTTATATAGATGACAAAACAAGAAATTCTATCTTCTAATCTATGAAACACAATTGGCATAAAAATAGAACAAATATCTATACAAGTTGTGTAAGCAGAGAGAGAGAGAGCAATGGGTGCTGAATCATAATGCTCTTGTCCTGTATCACTGTATCTATATTTAACTAATTGCTGATACAGAACACACCACATTTGCACACATATACATAAAAGTTTGTTGTTTTTTTCTTTTTATATACTTTATAGTATACATATATAGACTATTTTTCTTTACCAATAAGACTTCAGATCTCCTTTGGATATATCTGCAAAAACAGAAAAAAATGTAAAAACAGTCAGTTAGTTATGTACCATGACTCAAAAGATTAAAGGAAACTACTAATTCATTCATAAAAGAGTAATCTGATAGCCCGTTTGGCCAAGCTTCTACTTTAATACGGGCAAAAAGCGTTTTTCAAATTGATTAGCTAAACACAAACGGCTACTCTCCAAAAGTACTTTTTTCGAAAAACATTTCTTACAAAAAGCAGGTTTTGGGAGCTTGAGTTGAGATGTTTGGCAAGTGTTTTTGAGCAGTAGGAGAAGTTTTTCGGAAGATGAAAAATGTAATTGTTCCCGAAAAACACATTTGAGAACTTAACAGAACACAAATTACTGCTCTAACATTGCAGAAGTGTTGTTTCAAATTGATTAATCGAAACACAACTGTTACTTTCCGATACTTATGATAAGATGCATTTCTGAAAATAAAAAGGCTTTGAATGTTTCGTCAAACAAGCTATGAGTATGAATCTCGAGGTAGCTAATGGTTTATCGTACAAAATGTAGTGAACTAGCAGATAAGATGATGATACGACAATAGTTAATTACCTGAAACCTGCACTGTGGAAACTGGATTTGGTCCAAAGAAAATAAAATAACTTCATGTGGATATGGATTCTGTAGATTTGAGTTTTACTTCAGTCTTTCTGAAGGGAGTTACTTTAAGATATCGATAAAAAGATCCGGTTTTTAATGCTGAGACCTGCATTCATGTGCTAATATGTTAGTTAATAACAGAAAATAAGAATAAGTAAAACCTAATAAATGAGTGACATGTTCTTTTTTAAATCAAGATTTAGCACTTAATCATGATTAATGAACACATATTTCTATTACAATTAATCAATTAAGGAGAGTAAATCAATATCTTAGTAAGTACTTGTTCAAACCAAATGTGACCAAGTCAAAAGGCACATGGAAGTTGCAGTTGGCAAGAGGACAAAAACCATGTATTCTCAGTCTCCTCCTTTTTTAACAACCATAGTGTTCGAGTCCGTTCACACACACCTCAACTAAATCCACGTGTAACTGTTACCTCCCACCAAGACAAGCACAGGCACACCAAGTAACACGGTCCATCAAGGTTTGAACAAGAACAACATACCTAATGAAATCCGTTAAGTGGGGTCTAAGAGGGTAGAGAGTATGCAAACCTTACAACTACCTCTAGACTGTTTTCGAAAGACCCTTAGCTCAAGCGAAGGGCTCCTCTCAAGACTCGAAAAATCAAGAGTCCTATTTCAATTTCTATATTCAAATTTCCCATTAAGTGTATTGATCAAGAAAGCATGTATACAAAAAGGTTGTCTTCCTTTCTCAACCTTAGTGGACCCAAACAACTTGCAATTCCATATCCATGTTGTCTCTAAACATGATTTTCCTTAGTCCCCACTTTTCAAATTAGTTGTACTATCTCAAGTAAATAAAGAACTTGCTGAACTGGCCATGTGACTTTTTCAACTATCACCAAAATTCAAATTTGCTAAGATCAAGGAGGATTAATAAACTTACAGCTTCAATATCAATCTTGTAAACAAGAAGCTTTCTTCTTTCCCTGCAGCTAATTCTATAAGCCACAACTACATGAGCAACAGCCAATGCTAACGAGCATACGAACAACGCCATCTCCATAACTCGAACATATCCTCCTCGATCCATACTCGAACTATGTGCAAACACATATGAAGCCTTCAAGGACACAAACACCAATGATGAAACAGAACAAATTGTAGCAATCCCCAAATATGGCCCTCTTGATAACCTTGGTCCATCACATAAGCTATAAACACCTATAAATCAAAACAAAAAAAAAATTCAATCTTTTCAGTATTCAACATCCCAATTAATCATAACTTCATAACCCTTTTGCCAAAATTACTCAATTTATCAAAAAAATCATCAAAATCTGAACTAAACAATTCAAAAATACAACATCCATCCACCTATCTAATTGATCATAACCCGTTCGACGAAATGCTTGAATCAAATTAATCTAAAATTTTACTTACTATTAACTAAAACAACAAAAGATATTTTCCATCATGAACCAACTTACATAGAATGATGACGGACCTAACGATGGAGATGAGAGGGATATCAACAAGTGAATATCGAAAATCATAGTTGCTTAAGTGAGAAGAAAGAGATTGAATTGAAAGTGAAGATGGTGAAATTGAAGCAGATAATAAAAGTGAAGGAAGAAGTGTATCTGCAATTACAATAAGAATTGGTGCAGAAAACAGTAGAAGTGATATCAACATAGAAATCAAGAAAAAAAGAGTTTTGACCCATCTCAAAACTTTGGTTTTTCTATCTTCTTTCAAAAACCCCATCTCGAGAAGAGTGATTCTTGAGGTTTTGGTGCAGAGAAAATGGTGGGAAAATGGAGAATTTTGAGAACGAAGGCCAAGTGTTTGATGATTTGACTCAGAGAAAATATTGAGAAGATGAATTGAAATATAAGACGCATTAAGGTATCGGTCAAATATAGGAAGCTGCTTTATTGGGTTTCTTCATGTGGACTAACCGAATTAACTTTCATAAATCTTACCCACCAAAGGATCGTACGAGTCGTTTTTTTCTTAATCAGATGTTTCGATTTTAAATTTTTTAATTTATTTTTTGATATTAAGTTTTTTTTTTTTTACGAATATATCGTGGCATAAATTTGAATTAATTGAGAATATACGATAAATGGCACGAAAATTTGAATAAGTTTATAATGATGTTATTGTCGAAATATTGTTATAGAGAATGAATCATATAACATTACACGAAAAAGACTTTTTTTTTTGTTAGATATAGTGTCGGAGTCGTTTCTTCTTTAATTCGAAGTTTTGATTTCGAACTTTTAGATATAACTTTTTTAGAAAATATTATTTCATCTCAATGGACTAACTGCAATATAAGTTTCGAATATAGAATAAGAAACTTTTAAAAAAAGAGATCAAAATCTCAAATTACTTTATAGTAATGTTGTTGTTAGAGTATTATTTATAGAGAATGAATCATATAACTTAACATGAAAAATGGATTTCAGAAAAGATTTGATTGTGATACTGAAATGTTGTTATATAGGGTATAAATTACAAATGTATGTGTCATTTAACTTGGTGTTTATTGATATTTATGTCTTTTAATTTGATGTGTGTACAAATAAGCATTTGAAGTATTATAAAGGTAAATAAATAGACACGTATTCTGCATGAAAAATCTCACGTGATTTTCCATGTAGGACAATTGCATCTCACACAATTAGTTTTTAGGACGTGTGTATCTACTTGTTTAATTATGTGATAGTTTATGTGTGCACACTTAAAATTAAAAAGTATAAATATCAGTTGATATCATATTTAACGATACATTTATGTATTATACTTTTTTATATATATGGATTAAATAAACTAATAAATTTTACACTCCTAAATAGTTTTGATTTCCTTCTCCAACTTTAATTAAATTAAGCAATTTTAGAATTTTATTATCATAAAATAAAATTATATATCACAACGGACATTAACATATTCTCTTTAATCTTGTAAAGTTAAATATGTATATACTTTATCATTTTTCTAAGAAAGTATTAATAGGAGAAAATATTAATTTTTTTCCAATATCGTAATTATATATAGGAAGAATTTTAAAATAGGGGATCGAAACCTCATAAATATAATAAAAAATTCAAATAAATCAACTTAGCTACTACAATTTGTTCGATATATGAAAATATTATTTTTAAAATAATAAAAATAAAAAAGAAGTTAAAATATAAATTGACATAATATTTTGAGATGCACACTAAAGGGAAAAGAATCTCACATTAATAGACTTGATGAATTATTAATATTTAATTAGCATTAAATACTTATACAAGTCAATTTTGGAGCCTGGAGGTGGCGTTTCACTGTTGCAAAGTTTGTGTTCCATCAACTAATTAATATTTAAAATTCACTAAAATTATACTAATTAATAGTAAATTTAAATTTATAATTAGAATTATAACATATATATTCAACATCAAAAAATTGAATAACAAAATCTTAATTGAATAATCAAACTTTTTTTTTATTATATATATATCTAAGTTTCTTGAAAATAGAGGCAAAGTTAAAAGTTCAAAATACTGATTTAGTCGATAAATTTTTGTTAATCTTTTTAAAACTAATTACACAAATATTAAGTTCAGAATTTAGTAATTAACATGAAAAATCGTAATTCAAAATTTCAGAATTGCTAAAATTAAAATTCTGATTTCATCTATAAAATATGTGCAAATCGCTTTAGCAAGATGACTTTGACAATTTAAACGTGTGATTTTTTATATAATTTTCTCTTTTAAAATTCTAAACAAAATTTGCTATAATTCTTTCTAGAAACTTCTCAATCTGACTTTTAGGAAAAAACTCAATTTGAAGAAAAAAAACAATTTTATTTCAATTGTAGCATCACTAATTTGAATATTTGTTTTTTTCTTTCTATATGAAACCCTACAATAATTTTCATTATTCTCTATTTATTTAATTTCATCACAACTAATAATTACCCTCAAAATATTAGGTCTAATTAGCCACCTTCGTGGATTTGAAATTATTCAAAGAGAAATCATTAAAAGAAGAAAATTAGTTACTCTTGTATATATGTAAAAATATTTTTTAAAAAATACATACCGTAAATATTGAATTTCATTATCTAATTTATATATTTATTTCTTTATATTTTAAATTTACTTGGTAAATTTTGTGATTCCATCACTATAATTTGTACCAACAAAAGAATTACACGCACTAGTATGTTAATTCATTAACCAATTTATAAGATTTTGATCGATTTGACGTTTAATTAAGATGTAATTTATATTATATATAATTTGCTTAATAAAAATTTCGACTCGTTCACTGTGTTGTACCCTGCAAAAGAGATAATGTTTGCTTTTTCTAATATTCAATATTTGCATAGATGCTAGAACCTCCAATAGGTAGATTAGTCATTAGTTAATTAATTAGCACCATAATTAACTTCATTTTAGGTCAAAATTAAATTAATGTTTGTTGACTAAGAAATAAAGTCATAATCATGTCAATAAGATCTCAACCGCTACTTAATTTATTTGTGATATAAAGGTTCCAAATTCAAAATTTAACTTTATAAAACTACATATGTACCTATTTTTGTAATTATTTATTGTGTTAACTTACTCTATAAATTGTACAAAATATCTTAATTGCACAATTTCAATTAAGACACTTGAACCTCACAATTTTATCATCTTAAATTTTATTTAACTATTAAAACAACTTAATAAATTGAATTATATACAAAACCGTCCTTAGAAAGTTCCCACCTTCAATGTATAATTTGCTTAAAATAAGTTTCACGATAAACGTCAGTAATTTATGACTCGCTGCGACTTATATACATAACTATTTATATACTACTCTCTTCGTCTGGTATTATTTATCGTAATTTCTATTTTTAAAGTCATATTATAAAAATTTTGATTAAAATTTTAAGATGTATTTTTTTATCATATTATAAATATACAAAAATTTATAATTTATACTACTTTTCATATAATTTTAAAATATTTATTTTTTATTTAAAATATTAAATTAATATAATCTAATTTAACTTAAAAAAATAAGTCAAATTAATAAATAAAAAAAATTGATTCATCTGGACATTAATGTACCTAATCTAGTTCTATGAATATTGTAACAATGGACAGCCGCCAATATTGGAAAAGATGAAATAATATTGGACCAACTGAAAATTGTCTTTATTCAAAAAATTATGATAAATGGTGAATAGTTTATTCCTAATTAACTAGATTGATTTCAACTTCGTTGTTCGGATAGTAAATATTTTTTACTTTAATTTTAAGATTGTAAGTTTGAATCACTCTTATAAAGTTATAAATTCGAGTTATTAAAAAGATAGAAGGGAAAAATGACAAATATGCTCTCGAACTATCATAATGATTTGCGGATATTCTCCGTCATACTTTTGATACATTAGTGGATCTATGATTCAAAAATTAGAGCATATATGTATACATTTTATACTCACTGACGTACATTTGTCATAATCTTATTCATAGATCCGATATTTGTTAAATATTAGATCAACGGATAAGATTGTATTGCGTATCCTTCTTTGGTCTTCTGCTAGAGTTAAAGGGCATATATACTATAATTTTTGCACGATAGAAGCACTAATATTTTAAAAAGTATGTCTGAAGATAAATATTTGCATATCATTTACGATAATTTAAAAATTAAAAATTAGATGGAAATTTCTGAGGAGTAAACTTTTGTTTTTTTAAATTTTATGTAAAATCAGAAGTCAGAACCATATAATTAAATTGAAACATATAGAGAATAGAATAATATGATTGTTGTCTTGGAATTTGGTTGACACCATGTGGTAACATGCAAAAATTTTGTAAAATAAATTTATGTTTCATAGTTTAATCAAATTACAATTGGATTTTGCTATAAGTATATTTGAGATTGAGACATAGCTGTCATGAGACTATTTGGAGACTTATTTTGTCAAATATGTCATTAAATTTTATGATATGGTCCAAAGTTGAGGTAAATATTTTTCATGTTGTTATAATATTAGTCCAAATATACCTTTATTTGCCAACATGTTGTTAGTATTATTTTATCAATTTTTCTATCACAACTTTACCTCCATAGTAAGACTATCTTAAATATTGTTAGATTGCTGTAAATAATTTAAAAATTAAAATTGAATCGATGAAATTATTATAATTCTGTCTTTTAATATTATTTTATTGCTGTAAATAATTTAAAAATTAAAATTGAATCGATGAAATTCTATCAAATACAAAAATTTAATTTGTTGTGTACTTCTTACTTCTTCATTATTTAAATTCTACTTAACATGATTTAATATTTGCGAATAGAACATAAATTTTCGATAAAATCAATCAAAAATTGATTTGTCGATTGTAAACATTCCAAACAAACTTTTTATTGGTAATTTCACGTTGGACATTTTCTCGATATTATCATTTTCTTTTGAAGTAGTTAAGAATTTAACGATTAAAAATAAATATATTTTAAAAAGTATAATATATGAGTATATGACATATGTAAATAAGATAAAGTAGGCAAATATGGAAAGCAAAATAAGACTTTTACGTCTTACTAAATGGAAACAACAAAGAAATTTCATTATATTTTAACGTTTTTATGAAACAAAAGTTGGAAAATACTATGCTTCTAGAAGGCATTGCTTCTAGACATACATTTCTAAATATTATTTAATTATATACTCCATTTCCTATAGTCTTTTTTTATTTGACCTTTTTAAAAAAATTTGGTCTAAAATTATTGATAAATTAAATGAAGTTCTAAGAAGCTTTTATAACTTTTTATGAGTCAATTTAAGAAGAGATAAAGATTAGGAAAAAAATTATTATCATTTTCTTGTATCACAAGAAAAAATTGTTTAATTGTTTCTTACCATGTTCCATCTTTAATATACAATGAATTGGCACATAATATATATATAGACATGTTAACTTGGTTTGAACTGTGAACTAACAATAAAATATTTTATTTTGGAAGATGTATATCTAAATATCTTAATTCGTCTCTACAATATCAGTTGATATTTCAATTTATAAAATGATCATTTCGATACCTTCAAATTTCATGTGTCACGTCAACGTCGAATGTCTACGAGACAGAATACGAAGAGTTGAAATATTTAGATATATATTATTCTCAAAATTAGGATGTTTAGTTGTCAATTAAAATCAGAGTAAGATGTTTATTTATATATTATATCTAATGAATAAATATTAACATCTTATATGTTCATGACTTCATTCAAACATTGCAAATAGAAGAGAAAATGCAATTAAATTAATTTTCAAATCTAGTTTACTAATGAAGCCAAAGCACACCTTTGATTGTGAAGTGTAAAAATAATATTTATACATGAGAGAGAGTCGTTGACAAATTGCAAATACAAAATGTAACAATTTTTTCTTCTTAATTAATGTAGTGCAATAAAGTTTTTTTTTACATAGTCAACACATCATATACATTAAAATTCAAACAAAATAAAATCAACACATTAAATATATGATCATCAAAGAAAAAATATATTTTTGTGGATTTATTAAGGAAAAGGAAGACTCTCAAACTCTTGACCATAGATATTTTAAATATAATTCATATTATATCATAGGGGTAAAAAATAAAAATAAATTAAAGAATCGGGTATTTAAAAATGTGGATGAGTCATTTAATTTTGAGTTTTAATATTTGTCTCTTCATTAAAATTAAAGTATAGTGGGAAGAGTATATTTGAACCCAAAATACAACAGAATAGCTAAGGGGTATAGTTTAATCGAAAGTTTAAAGAGGATTATATTTAAACTATCTTTAATAATATATGAGTATGTTTGATCTTTTCTCAATTATATTAATATTACACAAAATCCTTCTTATAATTATACTCATATTAGTTATGCAGGTTGTAAAATTACAAATTAAGTAATTTTAATTCGATTTTAAATTAACAAGCAAATTTTCTATTTCTTTGTTGAATTATACACGAGGCCAAGCGTACATTTGAATCAGGGGTGGAACTATCTTCATACAAGGGGGTTTATTCGAACCCCCTTTTGCGGAAAATTATATTATTTATACATGATTACAATAAATTTATATGTATATATAATGGATGTCGAATCCCTTCGATTATGTACTTCTACAAATTTTAAACCCCTTTTATATAAAATTATGACTCCGACTGTGATTTTAATTATCTATTTTTCTTGTTACCATAATACAAAGTGGTTAGTTTCGATGGAAAAAATAAATTTTTAATTGCCACGTTTCACATGTTGGTTACCCCAAAATAAACCTTATGAATTTTATTTATTTATTTATTTATTTATTGCATAATTTAGATTTTTCTTTCCAACTCATTGACTTAAGAAAACGAAAGGCTGCTACGTACCCCCAGACGTTCCAGAAACTGATCAAAACATATTTTTCATACTCATTTTTGAAAAACTTATATAACTTTTTTTTTTCTATTCGGCGTCTGGTATATATATTAGAGTTCGATTAAATTAAAATTAAAATTTAAAAATTTCTCACATTAAGGCTAAGGTGTTCTTAATAAAGACGACTTTATGCTCCAGAAAATTCAAATTTAAAATCTTTAAATTAAAGACAAAAAACACTTACTCCTCTGGAAAAAAAAATCAATTATATTTATGTAATATATGCATATGCCACCTAGGTCTTTTTAGTTTTTTTAGACATTTGGAAAATCTTTAATAAATAGGGAAGATATTATTGAGAAAAAAAAAACACAAAAAAATCTCAGGCAGACCTGATTTTTTTCTTTTCCAAAGTTGATTAATTGTTTTTTTTTCTTTTTCAAAACAGAAGTCACTTTGATAATATCTCCACCAAATCTAGAACCGATGATAAGAAATTACTTTGGATCTATTCGGCATGCGGTATTAGATACAATAAGTTTATGAATTGAAAATTAATTTATCTAATACATTATTTAGTTATTTTATTTAATTTAATTCATAAATTGCTAATAACACTATATGCGATTTTATTTTATTTCTAGAAAATAGTGGGATAATTATCTAAGGTTTAACAAATCTTGGATACTAATATTTTTAGCTCTACTAAAAATTAAACCTGAGACTTTTTTGATGACGATGCTCAACCCATATCATTTACCACTAAATTATTCTCTTGGATGCAAAAAATAATTCAGTTTTTCAATACTCGCTAACTAAATTTATGAGCATCTTTTGAATTTCAAGAGTGAATTTTTTTCGATTTTAACTTTTTATATACATTTATATGTGATTTTTAAACATAAAATTAAAAAAACTAACTCTTGTTAGTTTATTTACGTATTGACCTTGCTTTTGTGCAATTCTTCATTAATCATGTTGTTTAAATGATTTTTTTACATTATAATAGGGGGGAAAAAATGAAAATATAATATAAATATCACAAGAAAGGGGCGGACAAGGTAAAATATATAGTGCTTATCGTGAATTTAGACTTTTATACAATATAAATAAATTTAAATTTAATTTGTATATAGTAAGTAACATAAATATTTTTGAGATCTCTATATGAATAGTCGAACAAAGTTATTTTTTTTCTTTCTAATTAGTATATGGATTATACACTCATTATGCATAACCATATACATATTATAGATGGATTTTGTATATTCATTATTTTTTATTTAAACTTGTATTTTGAACTCGTCGATTAAAAAAATGAATTCATTTTAGCCAAAGGATATCTACATATATATATAATTCAATCTCATAAAAAATGAGACTTATTATTTTCCTTTATTTCTCCTTTTTTTGGTCAACTAATCCATGATCTTTTTTATAGTGTGATTCTTGTGACATTTGTGTTAATGACAAAAGCAATGACGAAGTTTTAATCTTTTTTTCTAAGAAAAGAGGAGTAAAAAAAAGTATAATTAGGCTTTTAGCATGCATGTGACATTAGATTAGTGTTTGGTTATTTTTAATTATTTTACTATCGTTGTATATATCCGAAAGTTGATCCGATAGAGTTCTTTATCTATCTTGAGAGATAAAAAAAGTTATTTTTAATAATCATTAATCGAAAAAAATAAACAATTCAAAATAGATCTAAAATAAATATAAGTAGAAAAATTATGGGAAAATATCGTAGAGAATAGTGAGCATGACAAAACAATAGTTTGACAAGGACAAAAAAAAAAAGTAGTAGTACCTACAAAATACTACAATATTTGAAGTAAAAAAATAACGAATTTGAAGGAAACTACGAGATCAGTAATACTGTATTTAGTTAGTATGCATAAAGAAAAAGATACAACACTCAATTATCTCTAGTGCTACTAATTATCTATCCTAATATAATATGTTTTCCGTATATAACTTTTTATATAAAGTCATATATATTCTCGCTGATCTGATATCAAATGTTTTTTTTTTCAAAAAAATTTCAACAATATGATAAAGACCTTATTGAAGCAACTTCCACAATATCAACAAAACATTTGGTGAAAAGTTAAAAACACCTAGGCCCCAATTAAGATTTTTGAGTGTTATCTTGGGGAATTTAAGCCACGTATAACATAATAAAAATCTTAGTATAAACTTTAATTTAACACTCATACAATAATCCAAATGTTGATAGTACTTATTATCTCATGTTAATTATTTAATCAGTCACTTTAATTTGTCTGTGTTGGAATATCCTTTTCTTGTCTTTTTATACAAATGTAAGAAATTAAAAAAAAAAATATAACCTAAAGTTTTGATTAAACAAATAATAATGACATTGATGTATACACGAATTATACACGGAGAAGCTTTGTTACGCGGAAGAATTGGGTGCCCCAACATGTCTTCTTTTAGAGTTAAAAGAAGTGCATTTTTATATACGGGAACAAATTCGGAATTTAAACTTTATGAATTTTCATATATATACTTTCTCCGCCTCATTTTATATGAGTTAGTTTGACTTGACACGAAGTTCAAAATGAGTGATAGATATTTGTGTGGCTATAAATTATTTCATTAAGGGTAAAATTGGTAATTTTAAATTCAAATGGTTACTTAGTGTAGAAATGTGTCATTTTTTTTAAGCAGACGAAATGGAAAGTAAGTTATATAAACTGGGATAGTGAAAGTATTAGGTTCGAACGAAAGTTATTAGGTTCAGTGAGGATGTTAAAAATTTTTCTGGCCCGAGTTCTAACGCACTAATCATGATCTTTCATTTTTCTTCCACTTAATATATTGTACGTGTCTTATACAAAGCCACACTTTATTGTCATGATGAGATTGGAAGAGGGGTCGGTCTTATTTATTACCCTTTGTCCTAATTTATGTGTGATTCGTTACGATAATTGATAATATGTTTCTTATTTAGATGATTTAGCCACATAGATACATGAGTCATGACTTGTTTTAGATTACAAATATCAAAAATCTTTTTGTTTACCTTTAACCTCTGTATCAACGATAAAGTCAAACAACATCACGTAAAATAGAGTATCACCTCATTTTTGCAAAAAATAAAAGTTGGGCCAATTCAAAGTTTTAATTGAGATTTCCATTGGGCTGTTATATGGGCTTTACTTTCTATTTGGGCCTACAACTTACCGATGCAACGAAGTGGGCCGTCACTTCGTTGCTGGTAGCGTCTGGGCAGTTTGATTGAGATTTCGAAAACTCTGATTAAGGTTCAATCTCTCATATAACACGGTTCAATTCGGTTTCTTACTGTTCGATTTCGGATTAATCAATTTGATTATGTTAGAATTTTAAACTTATAAGTTGGGCAATTTCTTGTTTTGAATAAATGGGCCTTAAAATTAGGTAACTCATATGTCATAATAGTTCTTCTATTTCATCAATATCATTTGAAAGTTTGATAATTTTAAGTACAAATCTTAATCTTTTGTTATGATCGAAATATTCAGGTATCATGCGAAAATAAAAACAGAGCAATATTAATAAATAAGAGATTTTTTCTGAAATGTTACTTTCATTATTTAATCATCTATCATCAAATAGGAAAATTGTTTGATATAAAATCACAAGTTACGAGTGCTATTTTTAGATTAAAAAAAATTAAAAAAACGTTAAAATGAATATTTCGCGAGACCTGAAAATTTTGAGGCCCTTTTAGAATTAAGGCCTCATTTGTTTTCGTATAAATCAAATAATCAATATATTTAAAATTAAATAATAAGTATTATCTTATTATACTTATTATTATGAGTTAAATTATTCTACAATTAAATGTTCATTTTTATTCTCTTTTTGGAAGTGGTAACAAATTAAAAACCAATTATACCTTTTCTTATTCCAAAGCAAAAACAGATTCTTTTTTTCTTAAAATATTTCATTTTTCTAATCAATTATTCTCTTTTTTTCTTGGTTTTTCCTCTGTTTTTTGCAGGAAATTCCAAGGAATAATTCCCAAAATTTAGTGTAATATTACCAGAATTTTTTGTTAGTTATCCTTTTTGGACAATCTTTTGTTTGCTACTTATGATTTTTTAAATTAGATTATGATCTACGACTCTATTTTGGACAAGCTAAAAATGTAAATGATAAAAATATTTTGATCACGGTCTAAAACTTTTAGAAATTGACGTTTAATATTTTATAATTGAATATATATTAATTAGATTCGAGTTTAACATACGCCACTTCTAAAAATAAATTAAAAAGGGGATATTAAGGTCAATAACTCGATAGCTAGTGTCTCTTTAAAAACGATAAAGGCTACATAGACTTGGTCATAAAAGTCAGTGAAATCGATGACTTTCCCACCTTAAGAGCTATATTGAACCTTGCTTGGTCGAACTAGTTACGTAAATAATCTCTTAACCGGAAGGTTTCAAATTTAAAATCCTTTTATATTTTCTCGATAATACTTATCAGATATCTAATATAATACGTATAATAACGCTCGAGTTAAGTTTAATCATACAAAAAGGAGCACTAAATCAAAAAATATAAAAATAGTGGGGTATATATTAGGTGTGGTTAAATCATTGTTATTATTGGTAATAAATCATCAGATCTAATTAAATAGCTATTGGTGGTTGGTTACCAATTGCATTGACACTTTAAAAGCTTATAGACTTTTCATTGCAAAGCCAATCAATAAAGAACAACCAAAGATAGAATACATCATTTTAATTGAGCTCTGATATATATATATATATATATATCAATTATTTTAATCGAATTTTAATATAGATATAGAATACTAAATATAAAATAATAATAAGATATCCTAGATACATACATTATTTTTCAGGTAACTATATTAACTTATTTGACAATTTTGTATAGTGTCCTCTCTCCCTCTTTCTTTCGTATTAAGCATATGTACGATATTTCTAATTTTCTCATTTTTGATTAGTTAAAACGATTTGAAAAATGATTTTTATAACTAACAGAATAAGTTTATTAAAAATACAAAAAAATATCTTTTCTTATGTAAAGATTGAAAATAATTTCCGCATGTGATAATTTGCAATAATTCTGTCCTTCTCCATTTAAACATCATCTTTACCGTGACACTGCCACTCCCATAAGCCCTCATCCCCTGCTCCACCCTCCACCTCCATTTCCATCTCCGTCTCCACCCCAATCTCTCGTAACTATTTAAATTATATAGGAAAAATGCACAAGTACCCCCTTAACCTATGTTCGAAATTTCAGAGACACACTTATACTATACTAAGGTCCTATTACCCCCCTGAACTTATTTTATAAGTAATTTTCTACCCCTTTTTAGCCTACGTGGCACTAGTTTTTTTTTTAAAAGTCAATCATCGTTGGGCCCACAAGATATTGCCATGTAGGTTGAAAAGGGATAAAAAATTATTAATAAAATAAGTTCAGGGAGGTAATAGGACCTTAATATAGTATAAGTGTGTTTCTGAGATTTCAGGCATAAGTTGAGAGGGTACTTGAGCATTATCCCAATTATATATAAATATTTTTTCAATACGCATCAAACACACAAAAATAAATATTAAAACGTTTCTCTCCCAAACACACCCTAAATCACCATCCATTTGGAGGGTTTACATTTGTGTCCTGGATACACATGTACTATATTTTCCCCTCTTAGAAAAAAATATTATCCTAAAAAATATTACTTCTATGTTCTAAGCATTTATAATGTTGTCCCAATCCAATAAAGCCAAATTGGACTTGTGGGATCCAACATGCCTGGAACTCATCGAAAATATCTTGGGGGTATTCGATACTTCGATATGTTATTTATTTTATTACTCAGTAAAAGTAAAAGAAAATGAAAAATATTCTTTTTCACGATAATAAGTTTCTTAAAATTGAGAAAAATAACTTATCAGATGAAAACAAGAAAAATATGTTTCACAAGTGAGATTTCATATAACACTTTGTTTGGATGTTATTATCTTTGTATTGTATTTTTAACTTAAATATAATATTTATTTAGATTGTTACTTAAATTATCTTATATCATATATTTTAAATTCATTGTTAAGTAACAATCAGAAGAATCCATTTTATGTAACGACCCATTTTATTGCGTCATTGTTTTAATATTTTCTTCGCAATTTATCTTTACTTATCATTTAATAATTCTATTTTATTTTTTATTCTATCTTTTCATTTTATTTCTACCATATATCATACTTATATTGTAAGTTTATCATTCAAATTATAGATATATAATACTAAAAAACGATACAATCTATTCAAATATTATATTCATTAGAATAATATAATATTACACGATATATTATTAAATAATACGTAACAATCATCCTAAAGCATAGTATAATTGTGCTTTTCACACATGTAACACACCCTATAGCTCTCATCCCCCCCCCCACCCTTCCATCTAACATATCCTGAATTTTAAACTATTAGAATAAAATCTATCGAATTCAATCAAATTGATATAAAATATTACGAAAAATGCATTAGTATTTCTATACTATGATCGAAATTTCAGAAATACATTTTAACTAAATTAAGATCGTATTATCCTTCTGAACTTTTTTTTTTTGTAAAGACTTATATAACGACCAAATATCTCCCAAGCACCTCAATTATGTGAAGTCATAAAATATACCACGTAAGACAAAAAAAAAAAAAAATTATAAAACAAAAAATTTTTACGAAAAATATTTTTCGTCGTATCGAACATCGACTTGGCTTCCATCATGCAAACTCATTTGATACGCGTACTAAATTAACCACCAAAAAAAGAAACTTTTATACCTTCCCCTCTTCCCAAGCAATAATGAAAAAACCGTTATAATTCAGATAAATAAATAAATATATAATTATCATTTTTCTCTTGTAAAAGAAAAAAAAATTATCCTCTCCGTTATCCATTTTCCGTTTTTCCTCCTTTTTTTTTTTTTTTTCAATAATGTCCAAACAGACGTACAGAGTCTGTTTCTGTTTCCGGCGGCGGTTCCGGGTAGTCGCCGCCGAGGCTCCGGCGGATGTGAAGAATTTGTTCAATCGGTACTCCGATAATGGAGTGATGAGCGCGGAGAATCTACATCGATTTTTAATTGAGGTTCAAAAGGAGGAAAACGCTACTTTAGAGGATGCTCATGCTATTATGAATAATCTTCATGATCTTAAGATCCTCAATATTTTTCATAGGAGAGGTCTTCATCTTGATGCATTCTTCAAATATCTTTTTGCTGATATCAATCCTCCTCTTAATTCTAAGCTTGGGGTAAGATACTGTTGCTCAATTTGTTTCGATTTGCTAATTTTGAGTGCATAATTGAGATTTTGTTTGTGTGTTTGATATATCAGAAAATGTTGGTTCTGAAAAAACATTTTTGTGTGATTGATTTTGATGAAGCTAGCAACATTTAGGAATTTGATGAATATTGTGCAATTTTTTGTTCTCAAATGGGTAAACGGTGCGCAAAACTAAATATACACTGATAATAGCAAACATTTAACATTTATACACTCCTTTTCCGGTGAAGGGAAGGTTGCTCCGCGACCAAGTATTGGAACTTGATCTATAATCAAATTTCAAGGTAAAATGCACCAAAATGCATTCAACATGACCTGTTTAGAATTATAAGGTTCTAAAAGGTCTTAAAGAGGAGTCTTGTGTATAAATTATAGTAACTAGCAGATTCAGAGGCGGAGTCAGAACTCAAAAGTTTGAGTTTATGGGTTCTGAACCATAATTAGTTTTGTTTACTGGATTCTGAATAGATTGTTTATTTATACATATTAAAAATGAATTTTTAACACAAATACAGGGATCGAATCAAAGAAGCTTTTAGATTTGATTGTCAGGTGATTTGATCTTTATGGAATGCTTTTTAATTTACTTGTGGAGGTTTGTAGTAAGTGAGCATATGTTATAGACATGTTCTTAGTTAAAAGGATGCAATAGACAGGTAATTTACTAGTATGTTTGATGTTTTCTTTTCAGTAATAACTCCCCTTTTCTTTTGTTTTTCAGATTCACCAAGATATGAATGCGCCTTTGTCTCATTACTTCATATACACAGGCCACAATTCTTATTTAACTGGGAATCAGTTGAGTAGTGATTGCAGTGATGTTCCCATTATACAGGCCCTGCACAGAGGTGTAAGAGTAATTGAATTGGATATATGGCCAAATTCCGCTAAAGATGATGTGGAAGTTCTTCATGGAGGGTATGTCATTGTTTCTCTCAAGCTTTGCTGTGTTATGTTTCTACTGGACTAGCATTGGAATTTGAATTTCATAAACTTCGGGTGAATTTTTGAGTTAGCAAAACACATGTCTCTATTATTGAGTTCTCTTAATTATTCTTGTACTTCTCATTCTTCTTGTAGTTTGTAAGTGTACTTCTTTTCATACAGAACGTTGACCACACCAGTTGCGCTCATCAAATGTTTGAAGTCTATCAAGGAACATGCTTTTGCTGTTTCTGAGTATCCTGTAGTAATAACACTTGAAGATCATCTAACTACAGCTCTTCAGGCAAAAACAGCGGAGGTGTGTATGTTCACATTCTGGACATGATACGAATTATGACCTTTATTGATCCTAATTATGCTTTTGTGGAAAAATAATAGATGATCACTCAAACATTTGGAGATATGCTGTTTACTTCCGATTCATGTTTGAAAGAGTTTCCATCCCCAGAATCACTGAAAAGACGTGTTTTGATATCAACTAAGCCACCCAAAGAGTACCTTCAGGCGAAGGAAGTTAAAGAAACAGGTGCAACGAAAGGAACGGATGATACAGAAGCTTGGGGAAGGGAAGTTTCAGACATTAAAGCCAGATACAATGATAAGGTGTAATAAAATGCATTACTAATTAGTTTGGCCCATTTGAGTATGTGAGTTTCTTCAATTAAACTCTATTTTTGCCACATTCTGTCACTGTACCAAGCAGGATGACTCTGATGAAGGTGAAGCTGACGATGATGATGAAGAAGATCCCACCTCGCAGCAAAATACAGCACCAGAATACAAGCGTTTAATTGCCATTCATGCTGGAAAGGGGAAAGGTGGACTGTCTGATTGGCTGAGGGTTGATCCTGATAAAGTAAGACGACTTAGCTTGAGTGAGCAAGAACTTGGAAAGGCTGTAGTTACTCATGGAAAAGAAATTATCAGGTATAGTATTATTTTGCTCCATTAAACAGTTTAGCTTGAATGAGCAAGAACTTGAAAAGACGACTTAGCTTTGTTTTATGTGATCAAACGAGGGAGGCCTAAAATGTAGCAATCAGTGTAGATGTTTAGGTTCAATGACAAGCTAGACAAAAATATAGCATGTGAAGGAAGCGTATTAAATGACCTAAAATCTTTCTGAATCCAAGTGGACCAAAAAAATAATAATACACAATTGAAACAAAAGATCTATATACATACATAATAGTTGAGATTAAGGTTTAGTCATACCGGTAAACACTTACATTACCTTCGTTATTTGCAAGGATTTTTTTTATTCATATTAGAGATTTGTATGCCTGTAGTAAATGTGAGAACCTCTAGTGTCAAAGAACCCCATATTACTGATTATTGGAAAGAAAAAAGTGCAAATGGAGCAAAATGGACATTGGATTTTTCAACCACAACTAGCTGTTGAGATGTCACCGTCATTGTTGTTGGTGTTCTTGTTTGTCATGCGTGATCGAAGAATTTTCAAATGAAACAATCCAACTCATTTGATACTTCAAAATTCTGGAACATTGTAGCAGATTTACTTTTCATAACGTTTCATGTAATTGATCTACAGCAGTCGTGTGCATGCTTTCTAAGATTTTACCAATTTATTCATGCCATGTACATGTAATAGAATGTTTGTGCGTGATTATGGTATGCTTACAGGTTCACTCAGAGGAACATTCTGAGAATATACCCAAAGGGCATACGTTTTGACTCATCCAATTACAATCCTTTCAATGCATGGACACATGGAGCTCAAATGGTGGCATTCAATATGCAGGTTAATTTTCTCTTTTCATCCCTGGATATCAAAAGAGGTAGCATTCATAAGAGAGAATCATAATGCAAAGTTGATCTTTTCTTCTATGCGTTTGTTTGATCTCAGTGACCCTTTTCTTGATTAAATCGTTGCTGATATTACATTCATGATTACAAGATTTACATGTGGCTTTCCCTTCATGATGTAACATTGATTTAGAGGAAATGAGTGGACTGTTAATCTTTGTTCTGGTTTCTCAAGGTGAAGGACATAGCAATCATAAGTACCTATCAGAACCCAGTTAGGCAGTTACCTAACCCCCCAAGCATGCATATAAATCCTGGGACTACTTTACACTTGTGATCATTTTTGACATCTGACACATATCACATTAGAATTTATTTGAAGCTTTCTTCACCCTTGAATATGTGCTCTGATTCCAATATCTGAAACAACCTCTCTATGCCGCAAAGGTAGGGGTAAAATCTGTGTACATCCTACTCTCCCTTGACCTCACTTGTGAGATTACACCGAGTATGTTGTTGTTTGAGTTGAAGCCTCAGATCTATTATATTTTATATGATTTGTCTGGAAATGAACTTGGGTGAGGAGTAACATTACGTAACAATTAAGGGAGAGCTCAAAGTTGGTGTGACTATGTAATATCAACCCCGGGGCGTGCCTGCGCCAAACACCCCTTTAAGCAAAGCAAAATAGTTAAAAAGGTCACTTCCTTGGACGGTGGGTTATTTGTACTAAGTTCTACTCTACATTTGATTCACTATATAACTTTAATTGTTCCCAAAATTGTTTTCTTTATCAATTTGCTTGTCATAGTCTTCTTAAGGAAAATGCATAAACAAGTGTTTCGTGGCAGGGCTATGGAAGATCACTTTGGTTAATGCATGGTATGTTCAGAGCCAATGGTGGTTGTGGATACGTTAAGAAACCAGATATACTTTTGAAAGCAGGTCCCAGTAACAAGGTCTTCGATCCTGAAGCAACTTTGCCAGTCAAAACTACATTGAAGGTACTTGAGTGGATTTAGTTTTATAGCTCACCTTATTGGATTATGTACGGTTTGATCATGTTGATGCAAATAATCCAATGCTTCCTGAATTAAGCAGGTCACCGTATTTATGGGTGAAGGGTGGTATTATGACTTCGAACACACACACTTTGATGCATACTCTCCTCCAGACTTCTACGCAAGGGTAGATGGATATACTTAACCTTCATTATTATCATTATTATTTGATTGACTTGTTTTAATTCTGTATTTGCGATAATAATCCATCAATACACTTCGGGTTTGGATGTATACAGATAGGAATTGCTGGAGTAGATGCTGATGTTGTAATGAAGAAAACAAAGACTCTTGAGGACAATTGGATACCAACTTGGGATGAACAGTTTGAATTCCCATTAACAGTTCCTGAATTGGCTCTACTCCGCGTCGAAGTTCATGAGTATGATATGTCTGAAAAAGACGATTTTGCTGGACAGACTTGTTTGCCTGTTTCAGAACTAAGACAAGGTATCCGAGCAGTACCACTCCACAGCCGCAAGGGAGATAAATACAACTCTGTCAAGCTACTTATGCGTTTCGAATTTATCTAAGTGTGAGTTTGTCTTATCTTGTTTTGTTTTATTCTGTTTGTGGAAATAAGGATTTTGCCATGATTTGCAAGCTTGCTTCTGTGTATTTTGTGGTACGTTCTATATCTTTGTTAATATTATGTGCCCAGATATGTAAATAAGTTTGTGGTAAAATGTGTGCAATTTTTTTTTGTAAAATCATTCAAATATTATGTACTATATGCTAAGATGTAAATATATGTGTGTTTGGAAAACTTTTCCCATTTCCATTATGGTTTGTATTCTCTTTTGTTTAAGCCTTGGTTTTTATTAAAACAACATATGTTTTGATATAAATCAAGATTGCTAATCCTACATATTCAGTGTACTAACATCCTTACCCTATCTCGGGAGGCAGAGAAATTGTTCTCGAAACTAAAAAAATTGAGAAATATGAGTATGATTATACAGCTACCACCAACAAATTTTCCTGCAGTAGAAAGTAACTACATTTACAGATCTGGATCCCCTCATTCCCCTCCAATTTCACTTTTCTCCAGTCACTCAGAACCTTACCCATAAGAAAACATCGAATATCTACGAATTAACAACATAAAGCTTTACAAGTTCAGTATCGATGTTAGGTTTGAGAGTGATAAATGATGAGAGAAATCACCTGGTTTTAGTACATTGCAAGAGAGGGAAACGTCGAACTGGTTGCCTTGTTGGATGCTTGAGGAAATTGCAGAACTGGTGTTTGGATGCTGTGGTTGAAACAAGCATTTTGCTAGAGAAATTGGCTTGAAAATTTTGGAGAGTTTTCATGTGTTCAAATATTGTTTGAGTATTTCAAATACTTGTTGTAAATGTGAAAATATCGTTTTGGTCGAATTTCTTCCGTCTCATTTTATGTGAAAGTGTTATTCTTTTCATTTTAATTTATGTGTTTACTAAATAATACTATTCTAGTGCTCATCACATCCCTCTCCACTCGTGTATCTACTAATTTTCTATTCTAATATTCGACCTCCGCATAGTTCTATCTAGAGTCATATCCTCAATAAGTTGAAGCTGCGTCATATCTTATCTAATTACCTCCCTTATTTTTTCATCAACCTATCTATACCTCTCATAACTTATGTGACACATATGTGTTGGCACATCCACACACCTCCTCTTCACATGTACAATACATTTCAATCTTGCTTCCCTCATGTTATCTTCTACGGAGGTCACTCTCAGCTTCCCAAGTATAACTTCATTCCTAATCATATCAGTATGCCCAAACATCTATTTGAGCATACTCATCTCTTCTATATTTTTCTTTTAAACGTGTGCATTCTTGAATAGTCAACTTTCTGTCCCCGTATAAAATATTCGGTTTAACTACCATCTTATAGAACTTAAGCATTGCGACACATTTTTATCGCATAGTCCCCATATTAAACCTCTATTTCATCTATTTGCTTCAATATAACGTGTGACATCATCATTGATCTTCCGTATCGTTGGATTATGACCTAAGATACTTGAACAAGAGCTAGTATTTATTCATTTCTTAAAAAATTAAAAAATGAAGCATAAACAAAGGAACTTACTAGTGTAAAAGTAAAGTATTAGAAGACAAAATTTTTGCCTTATATTTTGTACTTTGCAAACAAAAGAGTTATAGAGATAGAGTGTTTTGGTTTGCTTAGTAAATATGAAAGATAAAAGGATTATAAAATTAGGTTTTGAAAGAGTGGTAAAAACTTATTACTTCTTAATCAGAAATCTGAAGTTTGAGCCTAGAAAATAAAATTGGGAAAAAATTTAGCCGCACCAGGTGGTTATACTTAGTCAACATAAAATTATCTTTAATAGAGAGCGTTTTATCTCAAAATGAAACACAAATTCAGATAAATCAAACGAAAATATCAGATATAAGATAAAAAAACAACATCAAAAAATAGATTATAAAATTAGTGCTAACCATGGCCTATAACTTTTTATATATAATTCCTATAGGTAGACACATTGAGGTGTAGTGATTGCTAAATTGAGTATTATAATGCTAGAATTATGTATCAAAATCATGATAATAGAATTGTAAAAATAATTAAATGCCCTTTATTTTTAGATGCTTTGAATAATGACTTGCCATTTTAATTCGAACAAAATAAAATTCATTTAAAGCTTTATGTTATATTTTTAAAGTTTCTTATTCGATATCTCATATTTATTTAAGGTCCAACTAAATTAGAATTTGATCCAGAAAATCTCATATAATGGATAAAATGCACTTCCGAGTGAATGAAAATTTATATCCAATAAAATTCAGTTACAAATAGAAAATACTTACCGTTCTATTACGACTTTTGATGGTATGTAAAACTTTATATTCAGTCTTCATTGTGTCAACAAAAACATTGATAACGTGCTAGGCATATTGCATGCGGTGCCTGTCCTAATTGCCATCTAATCATTCACTTTATTTAATTATTTAAGATATTTATTATCAATTTGAAATGAAAAAGTTTGATTCGTATATCATAAAAATAAATAAGGTCAAAATAGTGCATTATCTTTGGATTTAAGTTTAAAGTATATCTTATTTCTTTTTAATAGAGCACTATTAGTCCATAATCTTTGATAAAGTGATATCCTTTTAATCTCTTTAACTTTTAATACCGTATTAGGCATAGTATAAGTTTTATAAAGTCATTTTTCTAATCTAAATAATTGAGTAAAGTAATTAGGTCATTGGTTATGCTGGTTTTTGCTTCAGGGCATGTTCCTTGTTGTGGTCAGCATTTTATACTGTCAGAGTAAAACTTATATTTGTTCACTAATTATGATAGTTCACCAGAGTCACTTTTCCTTTTCCCTTTTCTGCTCACTCATAGGGGTCCGAACCCCATATAGGGGTAGAGAGTCGACTGCACATCTCATCCAATGGCAGAAATTTCGCCCATATTCGATCCACAATTCTTGTTCACCCTGAATGATCGTGTTCGGTGAATTGTGACCGCTCGTACGACCGTGTTGGGTAAACAACAATCGCTTCATCACAATGCTTATTTATGGGCTAACAGGTCACATTTTGATCAAGTATCCTGCAAAAAGACTCCATAGAGGCAAAAGTATGAGAGAAATGACAATAGGAATAGGCGCATCATAACATAGTAAGATGTCTCATGCTCGGATATAAGACCCTCGTCGTTGACATATATCCAGTGCCATCTTTCCTAAACAGCTATGCGCGAGAATAAACATGCTGAATAAGCCATAACTCTATTCCCAACTCGTGCTATGAATATCATAAGTTAATGCCCTTATTGTTAATTTTTCGAGTAATTAAATGCTTCCTTTTTTCAAAACGAAATTCCCAACTAAGTTAATTATTGTGTATTTATAATTTTTGCGCTAACAAATATAGAATATACAACTTTGCCATTAAAAGCCTTCTCCATTCAAAAGAGAATAATTTGTAAATTTTACTAATGTAGCATAAAAAAAAAGGGGCTAACCCTAGCTATTAGCTAAACTAATGTGATACTAATAAGCATAGGTGGATAAAGTATGATCTACTTGCTATCAAACTAGTTTAAGTATAAGAAAATCTAATGATTTTTTTTACGAAATTACAAAATAAAGAATCGAACTCTCATCAATGAGAGATAAAAATGCAGATAATCAACCAATTAAACCATAAAAATTCTCTCAAATTTGAATTTTTAGCCGTTGCGATTTTTAATATCTAAAATTGTGCTGTTTAAACACGCATTTTATTTTTAAAAAATTTATGAGTGCGAAACTCAAAAATCAAAAGTTAATCGAATTTCATGTCGATATATATATATATATTCAAGATATAAAATTTTAAAATCTACTCCCAAAATCTACGACAACTCGGAGATTAGTTAACAAAACAAAAAATTTATATTATGTCTCAAGTCTAATACAAGTCTACATGTTGTCCATTACATTTCATGATTATATAGTCATCCAATTACATCTTCTAAATAAACTAAGATATTTCTCTGCTTTTTTTCTCCCATTCATCATTCTCTCTTTGGCTCATTCTCCCAGAAAAGAACATTCTCTTCATCCGCCATTAACGCTCGCCGCATCACAAGCTTCACTCCATCAACATCACCATTTTTTTTGATCTTCCCATGTATGTAACTTTTGACCTATTTAAAATGTTTTTAGTTGTTTAATTTTTCATAGTATAGATCTGCGTCTGCGTAAAAATTACGCAGATGCAGATCTATAGTTTTAAGTGAAGTTTAGTAGCTTTTTGGTTAAATTTTGTAATTAGTTGTTTATTGTATGTGTAAAATAGTATGATTGATTGATTGAGTGATTGGTTTTTTTGTAGAGTCAAAGAGGTTGGAGGATCAGATCTAGGAGTTGAAGTGATGTCGTTTACAGGGACTCAACAGAAATGTAAGGCTTGTGAAAAAACTGTTTACCCAGTTGAGCTTTTGTCAGCTGATGGGATTAGTTATCACAAATCTTGTTTCAAGTGTACTCATTGTAAAGGAACTCTCAAGGTAATTTACTTATAAGTTTTGCACGTTATGATCGTATTGCTATGTTTTTATTGTAGAATGGATGTAGATGATTGATAGAATTTGAGTTTAACTTGTTTCGGATTGAGTCGTAGTTGATTGATTAAAACTTGATATTTTGTTGAGAGGACCATAGATTACTGGGTGAGCTAGAGGTGGAGCGAGGATTTGAAGTTCATGGGGTTGGGATTCTAGGTCTTTTATGTTTTGGGTTCTAAATTAATAATTTGTACATCTTCAATGGATTTTTAAGATAAAATACAGGTTTTGACTGGATTCATGGAACCATAAGCTATGCTCTAGCTCCACTGAAGCAAAGATTCAAACTTTTGACTTAAAATGTGGAGGAAACCCCTAACTGATAGATTGCAATTTTTCATCCTACTTAAAGTTTTGCACATTATAATCTTCTTGCTATGTTTTTATTGCATAGTGTTTCTTTCTTGCATGAATAAAGTAGAATGGATGTAGATGATTGATACAATCGAGCTTAACTTGTTTGGGATTTAGTCGTAGTTGATTGATTGAAACTTGATTTTGCCGAGAGAGTGCCATAGATTATTGGGTTTTTCTTAATGTGTTAGAGGTAGAAACTAGAGGTTGAGCCAAGATTTGAAGCTTATGGGGTCAAGATTCTCTTACAGTAGTTCCTTTAAGTTGCCAGGTTCAAAATTAATAATTTGTGCATATTCAATGGATTTTTAAGACAAATACAGGTTTTGACCAAAGTCCAAAGCTATTGGATTCACGGAACCATAAGCTATATCTAGCTCCACCCCTGGCAGATGCAAAGATTCAAAATCTTGACTTTTAGTGTGCATCAAACTTTAACTGATAATAGATTACAATTTTTCATCCTAGATTTTTTCTTGATTTGAGTTGGAAAAATGATAAAAGGGTAAACTTCCATTATCCTGATGTTGGAGCATGATGCAATAGCAGTTGTAATTTGAGTTGCTACTGGCTCAATCATTAGAATAATTGTCTTAGTATATGTTAGTGGCGGAGAGAGAATTTTTATTAAGGGGTGTTAAAGTATGAAGGATTAAACCCACAAAGAAGCAAAGCCGAGTTGATGTACATTATATATAAATAAAAAAAATAGACTTTACCTAGCTACACAATGTAATTTTCCGATAAAGGGATGTCAATTGACACCCCTTGACTACATGTGGCTACCGTTGGTGTGTGTAGTATATGTAGAGTTCCAATATGAAAAGATTATGGTGTTTTCATTACTGACTATGTTATATGTTTATTTGATCTTTTCTTAGTTGAGCAGTTACTCCTCAATGGAAGGTGTTCTGTATTGCAAGCCTCATTTTGAGCAGCTCTATAAGGAGTCTGGCAACTTCAACAAGAACTTTCAATCCCGTAAGTGTTTATTTCTTGTTAATCCTATATTCAACATTAAAGACCAAAATACTTTATCTAATATGAAAATGCATTTTACTTGTGTTAGCTGTGAAGTCAGCTGAGAAGTTAACTCCAATGCTGGTAACAATCTTTGCAACTTTTGATACCTAAGATTAACATACTGAAAGAGAAGAGCAGTGTATTTTTCTTAGATCTGATGCAATGTTGTGCCTCTTATTCTTTCTTCTCTTGCTTTCGCCACACAGACAAAATCTCCTAGCAAAGCTGCCGGCATGTTTTCTGGGACACAGGAAAAATGTGCCACCTGTGGTAAAACGGCTTATCCACTCGAGAAGGTATATATATAAAATTCTCAAAATTTCACCCTATTATGATGTCTTTATTGAGGGATAAATTGTACTCATCATTTAATTGGCTCTGGTCCAAATTGTGAACCTTATCCGGGGAAAAGTGTTTGGTGTTGAGGGGTGGGAGTGCTCATTTCAATAATAGATTTTTTGTTTCTGGAGTTAGTCTTGCGTGTCAAAAAGTTTCATCTCTTTCATCCACAAGATATAGCTTCAAAGTTGATTTCTGTTGTAAATATTATGCACTTCTGTAATTTCAATCACTTTCTACTGGCACAAGAATGCAGGTTCATCTTTCATCAAATGTAAATATATAAGCCAGGTTTCAAAGTCGGAGAATCTCTCTTTCGATTGGAAACATGCTATGTTGCTGCAGGATGATGGATAATAATATAATGACCCAAATGGGAATGGATGGTAGCTAATAATAGAGTGGTTGAAGTTTGCATGGTTGACTATTGTTGTGATGTGTCTGTATTCTTTTTAAATAAATATAGAATAGAACAATGTTAGAAATGCCAGTATCATCAGTTCATGGTTCAAGCTTATTTGCTCGCAGCATAATCATTAGTAGTTCTTTGAAGGAAGGATGTCATCCAGTGCACCACTCTATTCTACTTCCTCATTAGACATCCCACTGAATACTAACTCGAAATTATTAGGTAAGTTGTGTGTGTTACCCCATCTTCTCAGCAGCCTCACACCAGTGAACTTTTCCACTTTTGAGTTGTAAGGTAGTAAAGAACTTGAATTTTATTAGGTAAAGTCAACTGTGTGCTAGGTAAGAATTCCAAAATAAAAAAAAGGAAGAGTCATTTGAACCTTCTATATGCTTATTTTAGAAAGTTAGTCGATCTGATTATTGTTAACCTATATATCTAAATGTGTAGCCATCTCCGAAATTTGAAACTTTTCAAAATTGAACTACATATACATTGACTTGTTTATATTCCAGAGTTTTTGAGCTTTGAGTTCATTTCATCATTTAAATTGTTGACGACATTTGTCCCTGTTCCGTTGACTACAAATTGTTAATGTCTTTATCTTTTTGAGATGTAAGTATAAACTTTGAAGGGTACCTTCTGGACCATTCATTTTTCAGAACTCCGAAACTGGAGTAGTTTTCAACTGCAGGTCTTACTTCTACAACACTTCAATTTCTTGACATCTAAGTTGATTGACCATTTTTTCAGGTGACAGTGGAGAACCAAAGTTATCACAAGTCGTGTTTCAAGTGTTCTCATGGTGGGTGCTCTTTAAATCCTTCGAATTATGCTGCTCTAGATGGGATTTTGTACTGCAAACCTCATTTTTCACAGCTTTTCAAGGAGAAAGGCAGCTACAATCATTTAATCAAGTCTGCTTCAATGAAGCGTCCAGCAGCAACTGTTCCAGATTCTTAAACTATATCTCCATCAACTATTTTATCCAGGGAGCTTGGTCTTTTAATATTTGTTTCCTCCCTTCTTTTCCGTATATCTCCAATTGGTGTGCCATTTTTGTTTACTGTGTGATCTGATTTCCACAACTGTGAAAACTTATCCTTTCGTTGTTGTTGTTGTTGTTCCTTTAACTTTCGGATGTTAAATGTTCCTGCTGTTTTATCATGACCTTTGGCAGGAAAGTTGTGCAGTCCTTACGAGTGTTGTTACATGATCGTCCTCTCATGCTGTTCTTTATCTGTGTTGACATGCATTTTTCAATTATTAGATTCTAATAGGCTGCATTAGTAATAAATAGTTGGTTTTGGTATCCTGTATCTGTAACCAAAACCAACTAGCTCAACTAAATCCGGATTTGACTTGGTAAACCAACTACCAAGAAGGCTCGAATCAAAGACTTCTAGTTAAGATTAGAAGGATTACACCTATTCTACCATCCCTTGATGGTGTACTATTAGAGTTCAATCTTGATATTTTTCAACCTTGGTGGATTATGGGTGTACATTTTACTACAGGTCTATAGTTTGCCTCTTATGTGATTCTTGTTGAAGCATATACCTATAGAGCACTTGCATCGCGAAAGATTTTAAAGTGGACTCCCCATTGAGAAGATCAACAGGATTTCGCGATCCTCTAATGAATATATTCCAATTTCAAGAGCTAGGATTGAATTAGTATTGATATACCAATTCGATTTGAGTTTGCTTATTATACTGTGGGCAAATTCAATAGTATGCCTTGAAGGGGACTTGAATGCACAAGATTTTGTGTTTCCATTGTACTTTGAAGAGTTGTTTGATTACAACTTACAAAGATTGGATGGCCATATTCGAAGCTATATTATCAAAATACTTATAGGCTAACACAAAAAAATTGAGAATATTGCATAATTTTTGTAAAATGGCTCCTAAATGCCTAAAATTTGTGTAAAAAATGGTGAAGCTTAACGTACTGCTCCCTTAAATCTCTATGGAAGGTTTCGTGAAGATCTGTAAAAAAAAAAGTGTAGAAGCTATATCACTAAAATAGATCCTAATGCCCAATATTTGGGCAAATAATAGAGAAGCTTCATGTACTGCTCTCTTAACTCCCTATGGAGGGTTTCGTGAAGATTTTGCAAATTTTTTTATCCAAAAGTCAAAATTGCATATTTTGTGTAATTCCCGTACAATGGTTCCTAAATGCACAAAATATGTGCAAGTGAGACTTCAGATACTGCTCCCCAACTCCCTACGAAGGGTTCCTAAAGGTTTCTCAAAAAAAAAAAAAAATTCAAAAGTCATATCACCAAAATATTTATGGGCTAACATACACGAAAAAACTAAGAAAATCTTCTAATTTCTATAATATAGTTCCTTGATGCCAAAAAACTTGGGAAAAATATGGTGAGACTTCATGTAGTCTCTCTCAAGTCCCCATAAAACAAAAAAAGTCGCATAATTTTTAAATGTTGACTCATAAATAGGAAAACATGTCAGAAAAAAATGCGGCATTGTTTGTAATGCTTCCCTAACCTATTATATAGATCCTCATCAATTTTTTCCAGAAATCATTTTTGGGTTCTTCGAGGCGCCAATTCATGGGCTAATACACATGAAAAATCAAGATAGTCACGAACTCTTAAAAAGTTGCTCGTAAATACGAAACCTAAAAAATGGTAGGACTGTACGCAAGCTTCCCCAACTAATTATGGATGTCCTCGTAGTGGTTTTCAGAAAAAAATTTAGGGTGCTCTGAGGCGTTATATCCATTGGATAATACACACGAAAACCCAAGAAAATTCTATAATTCCTAAAAATTGGCTTGTAATTGTGAAAATATGCCTAAAAACACAGTGAAACTGTACGTAATGCTTCATTAACTCGTTACAGAGGTCCTCATGAAGTTTTTTTAGAATTTTTTTGGGTTCTCTGAGGCGCTAGAGTCATGGGTACACACGAAAAAAAATTGCGTGATTTTTAGAAAATGGCTCGTGAATGCAAAAAATCCTGAAAAAATAGTTAAATTGTATTTAATGCTTCCAGAAATCATTACGGAGGTCATCAAAAAGTTATTTAAGAATTCTTTTTGGGTGCTTCGAGGCGTAAGATTCATGGGCTAATGAACACATAAAATGAATAAAATCGTGTGATTCCTAAATCATGGCTCGTGAATGTGAAAATATGCCTTGAAAATGGTGGGATTATACGTAATGCATCCCAAACTCATTACGGAGGTCCTCATAAAGTTTTTTCAGAAATTTTTTTAGGTGCTCCGAGTTCTTTGATCCATATGTTGATACGCACAAAAAGCGGAGAAATTCACGTGATTTCTAAAAAATGGCCCGTGAATGTGAAAATATGCCTTAAACATTATGTGAGTATACGATGTTTTCCTAACTTATTATGGAGATACTCATGATGTTTTCCTGAAAAAAATTGGGTACCTATGAGTCACCAGATTCATTGGGTAATACTCACAAAAAATGAAGAATTTCGCGTAAATCCTGAAAAGTAGCTCGTGAATTCGAAAATATGCCCGAGAAAAATTGTGGTACATAACGTTTTTCCAACTCATTATAGAGGTTCTCATAATATTTTTTAGAATTTTTTTTTACTTTGAGACGTCAAATTCATGGGTTAATACACATGAAAAAATCGCGTGATTTCTAAAATATGGTTCATGAATGTGAAAATGTGCTTGAAAAAAATGGTGTGAGTATGTGTAATGCTTTCCTAATTCATTACGGAGGTCCTCATAAAGTATTTTAAGAAAAATAATTTGGGTGCTCCTAGGAGCAAGATCCATGGGCTAATACAAATGAAAACGAAGAAATTCGCATGATTCCTAAAAACTTACTCGTGAATGTGAAAATATCCTGGGAAAAAATAGTGGTACTATACTTAGCACTTCCCAACTCAGTACCGAGGTCCTCATAAAATATCTTAAGAAAAAAATTATGGGTGCTCCGAGATGTCATACCGATTTGCCAAGACATATAAAAACGAAAAAATTCGCGTGATTTCTAAAATATTGCTTGTGAATGTAAAAATATGTCTAAAAATGAAAAAACTGTATGTAATGCTTTCCCAACTAATTATGGAGGTCATCATAAATTTTTTAATAAAAAAATAGTTTAGACCCCTAATTAGGTCTATGTCTGGGTTGTTGTCGTACTCAAAGGTGAGGGGCTCCAAAAGTGGATGTAATCGGCCTCAGAGGAGAGGGGAAGCAACTTGGGATTCTAGGCAAAGTTTTTTTTTTAATTTTTATGGCCTTTTTACTTATTTATTTTTGAATATGATATGAATTATTAAAGATATATGTGCGAGACACAATCTACTAATTAATCTATTTCTTCAAATACCCCACTCGAAACAGATCACAATTTCATTTTATAATACCTCGGGAGTTTCTGGGACGCCAAATTCACGGGCTAATACACAAGAAAAATGAAGACACGCGATTCCAAAGATTATGACTCGTGAACGTGAAAATATGTCTTAAAAATGGTTTGAGTAAAAGAAATATTTTACTAACTCATTACAGAGGTCGTTATAATTTTTTTTAAAAATTTTTTTTGGATGCTCCGAGACGCCAGGTCCATGGGTTAACATACACGAAAAATAAAGAAATTCATGTGGTTCATAAAAAAGTTCGTGAATGCGAAAATGCCGGGAAAGAATAATGGAACTATACGTAATGTTTCCTAACTCATTACGGAGGTCGTCATAAAGTTTTTTTTTAAAAAAAATTTAGGTGATTCGAGGCGTCAAATTCATGGACTAATACACACGAAAAATGAAGAAATCTGTGCGATTCCTCAAAAATAACTCATGAATGCGAAAATATGCCTAAAAAATGGTGGGACTGTACGCAACACTTTTCCTACTTATTTTGAAGGTCCTCATAAAGATTTTTAAGAATATACTTTTGGGGGCTCCGAGACACCAGATCATAGGCTAATAAACACAAAAAATTCATGGACTAATACAACACAAAAAATGAATAAATATGTGTGATTCCTTAAAAGAGACTTGTGAATGCGAAAATATGCCTTAATAAATAGTATGAGAATGTGTAATGCTTTCACAAATCATTACGGAGTTCCTCATAAAACTTTTTTTTTTTAAAAAAAAATTGAATTCTCTGATGCCTAGATCCATGGGCTAATATACACAATAAACAAAGAAATTTGTTGATTCTAAAAGTGGCATGTGAATGCGAAATATGTTTGAAAAAAATGGTAAAACTATATGTATGGTTTTCCCAACTTATTATGGAGGTCGTCAGAAAGTTTTTTAAGAAAAAAATTTAGTTGCTTCGAGGCGTCAGATCCATGGACTAATACACACGAAAAATGAAAAAATTTGTGTGTTTCCTAAAAAATAACTCTTGAATGCGAAAATATGCCTAAAAAAAATGGTGGAACTGTATGTAGCACTTTTCCAACTTATTTAGGAAGTCTTCATAAAGTTTTTTTAAGAAAATAATTTTAAGTGCTCCGAGACACAAGATCATAGGCTAATAAACACAAAAAATGAATAAATATGTGTGATTCCTTAAAAGAGACTTGTGAATGCTAAAATATGCCTTAATAAATAGTATGAGAATACGTAATGCTTTCACAAATCATTACGGAGGTCCTCAAAAGCTTTTTTTAAAAAAAATTGAATTCTCTAGATCCATGGGCTAATATACACAATAAACGAAGAAATTTGTTGATTTCTAAAAGTTGCATGTGAATGCGAAATATGTTTGAAAAAAATGGTAAAACTATACGTAAGGTTTTCCCAACTTATTATGGAGGTCGTCATAAATTTTTTAAGAAAAAATTTTAGATGCTTCGAGGCGTCAAATCCATGGATTAATACACACGAAAAATAAAAAAATTTGTGCGATTCCTAAAAATAACTCTTGAATGCGAAAATATGCCTAAAAAAAATTGTGCAACTGTATGTAACACTTTTCCAACTTATTTGGGAGGTCTTCATAAAGTTTTTTTTAAGAAAATAATTTTGACTGCTCAGAGACACCAGATCATAGGCTAATAAACACAAAAATGAATAAATTTGCGTGATTCCTCAAAAGAGTTTTGTGAATGCGAAAATATCCCTTAATAAATGGTACATAAATACGTAATGCTACCCCAAATGAATACGGAGTTACTCATAAAGCTTTTTTTAAAAGAAAAGATAAGATTCTCCGAGGCCTAGATTCATGGGCTAATATACACAATAAACGAAGAAATTTGCTGATTTCTAAAAGTAGCATGTGAATGCGAAATATATTTGAAAAGAAATGTATGTAAGGTTTTCCCAATTTATTACGGAGGTCCTCATAAATTTTTTAAGAAAAAAATTTAGATGCTTCGAGGCGCCAGATCATTGGGCTAATGCACAAATTTGCGTGATTTCTGAATAATGGCTCGTTAATGTGAAAATATGACTGAAAAAATGGTGGGACTGTACGTAACGCTACCCTAACTCATTACAGAGGTCCTCATAAAGTTTTTTAAGAAATGTTTTAGGTGCTCCAATGATTCACATCCATGAACTAATACACACGAAAAATAAAGAAATTTGCCTACTATATGACAAAATGGTTCGTTAATGCGAAAATTAGCTTGAAAAAAATGGTGAGACTGTAAGTAATGCTTCCCTAACTTATTACGAAGGTCCTCACAAAATCTTTTAAGAAAAAAATTTTGTGCTTTGAGGCGCCAAATCCATGGACTAGTACACACGAAAAATAAAGGAATTCGCATGATTTCTAAAAAAATGGTGGGGTCGTACGTAATGTTTCTCCAACTTATTACGGAGGTCCTCATAAAAACTTTTACAAATTTTTTTGGGTGTTGTAAGACGCCAGGTCCATGGGCTGTTACACACGAAAACGAAGAAGTTTGTGTGATTCTTGAAAATGGCTCGTGAATGAGAAAATATGCTTAAAAATGATAAGATTGTACACAACACTTCTCCAACTTATTAGGAGATTCTCAAAGCAATTCACATGATTTCGAAAAAAGGGCCCGTGAAATAAAAAATATGCCTGAAAAAATATAGTGGGGATCATATGTAATGCTTCCTCAACTCATTACGAAGGTCATTATAAAATTTTTTCAGAAAAAAGTTTGCGTGTTCAGAGGCGCCAGATTCATGGTCTAATACACACGAAAAACGAAGAAACTCGCGTGATTCTAAAAAAATGTCTCGTCAATGCGAAAATATGCCTGAAAATGGTGGAACTATACCTAACTCTTCCCTAACTCATTATGGAGGTCCTTACAAAGTTTATTTTTAAGAAAAAAATTTGGGTGTTTCGAGGCGTGAAATCAATGGCCTAATATACATGAAGAATGAAAAAATTTGCGTGATTCCTAAAAAATGGCTCATGAATGGGAAAATGTGCCTTAAAACGGTGTGAGTAGACGTAATGCTTCCCAAACTCATTAAGGAGTTCCTCATAGAAAAAAATTCTGAAAAAAATTTGGGTGCTTCGAGGCGCCTGATTCATAGACTAATACGCACGGAAAACGAAAAAATCACGTGAACGCAAAAGTTATGCCTGATAAAATAGTGAGACCGTATGTAACGCTTCCCAACTCATTACAAAGATCCTCAAAAGTTTTTAAAGATTTTTTTTTGAATGCTCTGAGGGGCTAGATCCATGGGCTAATACAAATGAAAAATCAAAAATTCGTTTTACCCAAAATACGTGCAAAAATTGGTGAAACTTCACATACTATTCCCCAACTCCTTACAGAAGGTATTGTAAAAAAAAATTATCCGAAAGTCATATCACCAAAATATTTATAGACTAACATCACAGAAAAACAAGAACAGAGAAAATATAAAAATGGCTCTTAAATATCCAAAAATACGTACAAAAATGGTGAGACTTCATGTACTACCCCAACTCGCTATGAAAAATAAAATAATCTCAAATTTTTTAGTCTAAGAATATCACAGAGGAATATTGGTTGATACCACTAATGACAATCTCCATGTTGAATTGTAGTACTTTAGGACTCAAGTGGGACTTATGATCAATGGTCCTCCAAACATTTCATCTTTGGATCCTTTATAGAATGATAAAATATTTTCCTCAAACAAAAGAAGCCATTTATAAATTTCTAATATTGATATCCTTTTTCATTAATAAATCAATTTGACAACTATAGTGACATATTGTGTGTAGTCTCAATTTTACAATCTTTTCTGAAAGAATAAAAAGACAAAAAGATAGACAAATCAAGTCACTTCTTAAGACTTGCTATTCCATCAGCAGCCTATTCCTGTTTCACAGATGAAAGCCTGCTGTTTCACAGGTTTTTCAGGGCAAAAGATACAAATTTGAGGAGAAAATTTGTGTCACCAAATGCAAGACCATGATCCGCGACTTGCCTCGTGAAAGTGAATCATCTCTTCAACAAACAATTAATTTCAGAAGTCGCAAGTGGAAAACTCTCAATGCTCATTTACTGCGTTTCTTCGCTTCACTATAGAGTATGACTCCAAAAACTGTAAGTGCATAGCCAAGCATCCCCGTAACTGACACCGGGTTTCTAAATATTAAGATTGAGATGACTACAGCAACAGCTCCTTTTGCGTTTCCCAGGACCTGTAATGCAAGCAATTTTTGTTACAAGGACAAACAATCTATGGAAGAGATAAAGAAAAAGGTAAAAGCAGAGAATCACAGAACACAATAACTGATATAGACCATCCAGGTATTACCGAGAAATCAATATCTCTTCTCCTATCATAAAATGAATCATCCAGGTATTACCGAGAAATCAATATCTCTTCTCCTATCATAAAATGAATAGAAGAAAATGATTTTTCCTGATCTCTTGCCCTCTCATAAAATGAATAGAAGAATTGTACGTGGTCTAGGAAACCAATTATCTCGTATTATCATCTCTCTATCCCAATTATAATTTTAGTCCTTATCATATCTAGTCCATTTAACGGGTTTAAGTGGTCTAGGAACCCCTATAATCTTTATCCTTCACTTGTGGTTTTGTATAAATTTTCCAAAGTATGATTCAATTAAAAACAGCATTTGCACATAAAATTCTGCAACAAATAATATAAAACAGCAGAGAAATGGAATCCAAATATTTGAAATAACAAACTCTTGGTAACTAAATGTCAGAAAGAATAAGTAAACATCAAATAGAAATCATAGATGAAAACATCGAACATCCATGCAGACTGTTCACAAGGGGTACAGAATCTCTCCAAGAATACGGAATACGAAATTTTGATGTTTATCAGAAGTTAGAATCTCAAGAGCAAGAAAGACAATGAAACTATGAAAGTGCCTCTTAGTAAATAATATGATCAAACTAAGCCGAGCTATATTTAATGAAGCAAAGAAGAGACAAGATTTCTGAATAAGTAGCTCCAGTCCACGCATAATTTGTGGAGTTATCATGAAATTCATAGATCAAAGATCACAACAATCAACATAATTTCTTAATCAGATTGCAGCTATGATCTATGAATTCAAAGAGCAACACTCAATCTTTTCTGACAAGTGAAAAAACTAAAGACTAATTCATATAAAAAGAAATCTGACTAGTAAATGAGGAGGAATACCTGAAGAGTCAGGGCACTGGTGTGTTTTGTCACCAGAAAGTTGGTCAGATTGACAAAATATGCCAGCGCAGAATTGAATAGCAAAAGCCAGATGATTCTACTATCATCTCTTGCAAGTGCCAATGTGATGCCAACTACATTTTCTTCCATCACAAGTGTTGCCGGTAATAGAAATACAACTGCTATGGGAGCCATATAGAGAAGAAGGTTCATGGAATTCAACTTCTCCCTTTATTCAAAAAGAAACATTTCAGCATTCATATATCCTAGGCCCAATATATTCACATCAAAAAAGCACAAAACTAGGCTACGGATTCACTAGTATGTAAAGTACATATTTATATGTGCAGTAATTACCCTTCCGAAGACAGCAAAATCCCCTGAAGCACTGACTTGAGTGCTCTTGCAGCTGTTGCACCGATACAAATTATGAATCCAAATAGATGAAAACTTGGTTCACCCTGAGAGGATATATGGAAATGAATCAGACACAAATAAATTTCTCCATCAGCATTGTGCAAATAAAATGAATGTGCTAATACAGTTTTTGAAGAAGCAAACTGCTACAATTTAGTCATATAGAATATTGATGCAATCCTAGCTCAGAAGATACTTCTTTCACGCCATAAACATTGTGCGACTATTAAATCTATTATCTGAAGAAAGAACTTGCTCTCAATCATATAACAAGGAAATAAATACTAATCACTTCTCTTTTAGCAGATTCATTCATCATAATGATAATTATCTAACCATATTATGTTAACAATATATAGAAGGACCAGTTCTACAAACAAGTATTACACCCTTGATCATGAAATAACTGGAGGATTCATTGTATTTCTTCACAGCTAACACAAAGATCCCCCACTCTTGTATATTCTACCAATCTCAACACTCGACTCCCTAAAAGAAAGAAGGAAACAAACAACAAGAAGGAAAACAAATTGCAATAGAAATTATCAGTTTCTAAAGTAGACATGACAGATTTTCTTCCACATATTAGATTACTAAACAAAAATGCTCATAAACTTGTTCATGTAGAATATTGATGCAGTCCTTGTTATAAGCCTAAATCAGAAGATTTTCCTTTTGCCACATTTCAAATACACTGAAGCCCCACTGAATAAATAGCCAGACTTTATTGAGCTAAGAACCTGGTGGTATGCAGCCGAATCGCCACTATGATTTTTTTTTATAACCACTCTATTGAGCTAAGAAGCTGGTGCATGCAGCCGAATCACCACTATGATTTGTTTATTTTTATGACTGTGGTGCCTAGATCAGCTTTCACGCACTGTGACTAATTACAAGAGATATTTCCCACACAAGCAACATCTAAGGGGTAACTCTGTCCACTAGGAAAGATGGAAAAGAAATCACCTAGTGCTCTTTTGTCTCTACTAGAATTTGAACCAGCAACATTGACCACTAGGCCGAATCACCACTATGATTCCCAAAGTTTCAGACAATTATATTAAACGATCACGAATTCAAAGCCTAGTTGATTGAACTTAACCAAAAACAGATCAAAAGCATTAAACATAGTACCGCAAAACAACTACAATTTCAATGAAGTATCATTATCATTAGACAATAACCACAATTCAACTACATACAAATTAACAAAATATAAAAAGGGCATACCCCACTGGCGATGATAACCCCGGTGACAACAGGAATTAGAGTGACATAAGTCAACCATGCCTCCCTCTTGAATGTCATCAAGTAAGCAAATACAGCAGTAAAGAAAGGTGTAGTAGCACCTATAGCCTGATTAAAAGATACTGGCAAATACCTAAGTGAGATATTGCCACTAACAACAGATGTACAAAAAATAAGACTCAAAGCAGAGATCTTCATAAACTGAACCCTAGATCTTATAGTCTGCATTGGTACCATTTTCATCCAAGCAATAGCTATATAACTCAGTAAAGAACAAGCAGTCATATGACACATAGTAAGAAAAATTGGGTATTTAAACCCATAATTGCTCAACAAATACTTGTTCAGTAACAAAACCCCAATGTTTGATGAATACCAAGCTGTTACTAGCCCAATTGTAAAGAATTGACCTGAACTCTTCATTGCCGACATTATAAACTGATCTATTCAATACCCACAACCCTAAATCTCACAAACAACAAAACCCACAAAGGAAATACTCTATAGAACCAAATAAACCCAAAACCAAATATCAAAAATCAAGAATTTCGAGTACTAAAGTAAAAAAAAAAAAACTAGAAAATTATAAAGGAGAAAGGAGAATGGATCTTCTATGAGTAGAAAATGAGAAAACAAGAAGTAATTTTGACACCATTAATTGGATCTGATTCAATTTCTTCAGCAACAATCAATTCAATTCAACACCAAAAAAAAAATTTCAAAAAAAAAGAGTAAATTTGCAGCAACTTTTACTTATACTGAACTAACAAAACTAAAAAAAATTGGAAATTTTTTTGGAGCAAATATAGAAAGATAAAAGAGAGAGGTTTTTGAGGAATGAAAAATGGAGTTTTGAGAAAGACGACCGACGAATTTGCAGAGAGAAAGGGTGGGGGTGGGGGGTGGGGTAAACGCGTGGGAGAAAGGAAGTGTTTGAGTAGTGCTATTAGTCTTTTTTTTAAAAAAAAAAAAGAAAGTGAATTAAAATTAATTTGTTTTAATTTTACATAAAAAAAAAAAGAGTTCAATTTTTAGTTGGATTCTTTTATTTGTTTCTTTGAATTTTTCTTTTTTGTGGAATAATAGGGGTAAGAAAGAGAAGTTAAAAAATAGGGACTAATTAAATTTGTGGATTTTTATAATTGTGTTTTAGTTTATAATGTTAGTTTGTTATAGTCGTTGCTCATTTTTGGTATGTTATGGTTTTATTATATCTTTTTTATTTTTTATTGTTACATATTTTAATGTTTGTTACTCGAGCTGAGTTGAAAATTCTTCAGAAATAGTTTTATATTGAGGTTTGTTGTTGTTGTTATATTAATAATATTAGAGTTATAATTAATAATGTTTTTAATATATGTATTTGATATTTATTCGTAAGTTATTAAATTCTATCAATAACTATCTTTTGATTAACCTAGCCTCCTACATTCGTTAGGATTAACAACTACATTTAGGTTAACCTAGCCTCTTTCATTCGTAACAAGGAATAGTACATAAATATTTATATTATTATTTATAGACTACGCCTGAATCTACGAATGATACTTTATATGTTCAATATATAAATCTTTTATGATACTTTTTTCACGAAATTAATATAAAGTAAGAAATGATCAATTAGAGGAGATTGATAAAAGGTCAATTTTATTTGCTTAAAATTGGAATTTTAGTAGACTTGTATATGAATGTAAAATGGGGCACTTTGTTTGACTTTTTATTAGGTATCTTTAATATTGTAATTGTAATATTAAATTCAATGTTTTTGTTTTTTTGAACATTTTTCGTGTAAGCCGGCCAACTTACATGTGTCTGGGAGAATTTTACTGTTAAAAAATAATTTTAATAATATTATGCGTAGTTAACACAAAAAGTAAAGTGGACAAATTATTATTTTATTATTTATAAATATCTTGGTTTTTTAAAGTATAACTAATAAATAATTAACATCCTTGCTGGCTTTTGTGGTAGTGGTTCATTTTTAGTTGGCATTTTCGCATTTTTCCTTTTTATTATTATTATATCTCTTTTTATAATAGTTATTTTTGAACTAGCGTATATACGTATTCAACTGATTTTAGAAAAAGAAACTTATATAAATATACTATAATAATAAAATATTTACTATTTATAGTAATAATATTTCTTTTTTATTTGATTAGTTTTAATTCATTCATAATACAAGTTTAGTCCATATTACAAAGAATAATTTTTTATTCACATATAATACAAATTTTAAATATAAATAATTCATTTACACACATTTTAATTCACTTATAATATAATGTATCAAATTTTTACCAAACAAATATTTTTAAAAACAATTATATTTCATATATATTACATACGTAATTCACTTATAATAAATATGACAGATTTAACATAGTATTGCTATAAATGATAATAAATAAAAAATATTGCTAAAATCAGTAATTATTTATTAAAATGTATCAATTTATATAATTTTTCCTTTTAGAAAGGAAATTACCTAGTATTACTTTTATTGGTATGTAAGCATGAGACCTCATATTCTCGACCCTCGTTCCTCGTTTGCAAACTACATAGAAATAGTACAAGATAATTAACAATTAGCTAGATTTATATCCCTTAAAATATTAAACTCGAAATATGATCGATGAAATGAAAATTTTGAGTTATTTAAACTCTACTAGGCTTTTAATCTGTTTCCTATAGAGTTTTAAAAAAGCGCAAAATCTGTAAAAATATTATGATCAATAAAGATATATATTAAGGTCTGAATTTTAAAGTGAAATTATTAATTTATGTTTTTTAGTCGTCAAGGAAAGAAATACTTCTATAATGAGGTGATAAATAGAGTAGTCATGTGAAAGGAAAAATATAATATGACCAAAAAAATTAGGTCATTTTCATGCATTTTCTTAGTCAACAAAGAAAATGTCTTGTGAATAAAAAAGAGAAAAAGTTGGTACATAGTGTGGAAATAGTAGTGATTTATTAGACAACTTGATCAACGATTAAAATTCAACTCTTTTTTTTTAAAAAAAAATAGATCTAATTATAATGAAAATAAACCAAACTTGAAAATAAGATTTCTTTCGAGAAAATTAATTGAAAATAATTCACATACCTACTAACACTAAAAGAAGCTTCGATCTTAACGCTTGTGCAGTCCTATGCATTATTTCGTTAGATTCGTAGAGTCAAGTTTCACCTGACTATCACGAGTCATAACGCACTCTTTAACAAGAAAATTAAAAAAACTATCGAAAACTATTTCCTCAACAATTCTTCTAGCTACTAGCTCGTGCACATTCTTATTTTTAGTAGTAAATAGACAAATGCTACTTCTATTGTTGCCTCCTTATTTTTTAGTATTAGATAATAAAACATATGCTAATGTTGCCCATTTCTTACTAGAAAAACTATCATTGCCTATAAATGTACATACACATACACCAGCTGTCACAGCCATAGACAGACTTAATTTCATCTATGTATGCACAACACCGACAGTTTTATTCTCTCGCAAGTGTTTACGAAGATAGAGTGTATGCAAACCTTACTCCTACTGGGAGGTAGAGAGACGGTTTCCAATAGACGTAGGTTCAATGGAAAAGAAGAATTAACATGGTGAAGAAGTCAAGGTAAACAAATTACCGACAACACAACATCACCATGAGCACAAAATGCATATCTAAGTATAGACAACACAACATCATCTAGCTGCAATGTAGATTGGAACTTACTCGGATAGAATGTATGCAAGACTTACTCATACATTAAGGGAGGTAGAGAGGCTATTTCCAATACATCCTCGGCTAAAATGCAAAAAGAATTTACATGGTGGTAAAGAAGTCCGGGCAAAAAAGTATAGACAACATAACATCATCATGAGCACAAAATGCATATCTAAGTGTTGTTCTTAGGCACCACCAGTCCAGCTGCAATCCAGATTGGACCTTAGAAAAGATGCAACTTTTGGCTTATCAAATGCATTTGGTAAAAATAGTTGTGTACCACGGTGGAATACGTTTCCAGTGAACACCTCTAAGAGACTTGAAATGTGTTGGAATAATTATAAAAACCAGGCATATGTTCACGAGATACAACAGAAATATCACCAGGCAAATGATTTTCGAGTTAGATGGTTCATGTCAAAGTCATATAAGATTTAAGAGCAAAAAGAACAAAATGAAAATCCAAGAATAAAATTAGACATCTAATCAAATGTTCAAACCATGGTATTTCAGAGTACATGATAAACAAAAATACCACAAAATGTAACTCCAAGCAGCTCAAAACAAGTTATGTCAACTATATTTTTAAGATTCAAAACCTTCACCACTAATGACCTCGATAGACAAACGTAGGGCCTCCAAGTAAGCATCAACTAAATACCTTGCTGCAACAACAGATATGCACTATCAGTTACTACCTTCAAATAGTGTCAGCAGATACAAAACCACAACATCAAAGTAACAACGGGCTGATTCTACAGAGTAGTGATATGGCAAATAGCAGGACATTTTTGAACCAGAAAGATCATCTGATAAATCCATCTGAAGGTACTAATTTTGCAGTTTCTCAGGTTAAAACATTACATGTGGTATCAAGATGATGGAAAAAGCAATTTCAACATCACATTATATCTATTATGATAACATGTCAAAAATGGCTTTGTTTAGAGCACTTTCCCTTTCCACACTGTCCAAGCAGAGGATCACAGTCAGCTATCTGGTCAATGTTCCGTGTAGGTTTTCAAGAAAAGTGCTTACTTGAAGGGATGGAAGTAGGCACTATTTTTTGTTGGAACTAACGTCAATAAAGACCCTGTAGCTAATTACGATCTTTTTCAGGTGTTGTGGGTCCTAGTTTTTTCATAACTTCCAAACAGACACTAGAAAACAGAGCTGAACAATGTTTATTCAAAAGCCTACAAAAAGACACTATGGTGATAAGCCCCTTCCTATTTATTGGTTTACTAATATAGAATGAAAGGTTAGCAATTATTCCATAGGAGCGAAAGACGTATAAAACAATCCTTTCTTTCATGCACTTATCAGGAGTAAGGATAAAAAAAACAGGCAACATACTAGATAATTGGCATATCATAAATGTTAAAGGTAGTTGAGTACGCTCGGACTTTGAGCAAATCAGTCACACCACTAGGTATGTCAATAAATGAACTTCTATTTATCAGGCAAGAAAAGACATAGTGTTCCTAGTTTATCCAATCATTGTAGTATAACTAGTGGGATAAATACTCACATGACTAACTAATACCCCTAACCTAACCATACGCACGATAAAATGCGAGAATATTATCCTTGTTTCCTCATAACAAACGACCTCATTGATTAACCATCTTAAGTTAAGAGTCAATCAAAAAATATGCAACTCATACAAATACTTCGACCAATTATAAATCCATTATTTCACCATCACCACAAACTAATAATCCTTCATTCATTAATCTAATATATATATAAGCAATGCAATCCATGTAACCAATTAATAACTATAGACCATAGCATACAAAAAAAATTAAACTAAAATACAGTACCTTTATATATTGCTTGGGTACATGAAAACTCTAACCTTAGCTCCCTGCAAAAATGGAAGATAATAAATAAATTCACAAACTTCTCTATAAAAATACACTATATACTATCCATCTTTACCAAGCACACAATTAAATTAGTCAAGTATGTATTTTTGCAGTCGAAATGTACCATGGATTTTGGTGGCAGATTGGATTTGAATTTAGCTCTAACAACTCCACTGTTACCATGAGGCCTACAAACTTTACCCCAAATGCAACGATAATGCGAGTTGTTCTTCTTAGTTTTCGCCTTGTATACATAAGCCATACGCTTCCCTAAGTACCAATCTACTTCTTCCTTAGTGTTGACTCCCTCGATCTGAACCAATGAAGTGTTTGGATACTGATTCGACTTCGACCTAATTCACAAATTCAAATTCGATTTCCTTATATTCGTTCAGCTCTATTCAGAACTATTTCAGTTAAAATTAGATAATGAATATAAATTAGTTACGGTACCTCTTGTATCCAAGGACTGTTCCTCTAGTGTAGAGTCTGGATGAAGAAACAAGCAAAAAAAAAAGTAGTGAAAATGTGATTTTATTAGCAAATTTTATGAAAATGAGATCGTAAATGAAGATGATTCAGTACCTTACACGCTCTCCTTGGCGTCCCTTCACCATTTTCGACTCTGGAGCTGTAAACTGAAGAAGAAGACTGAAACCCTAGACTGCTGGTATTTACCGAATGAGGAATGGGCTTATGGCCCAGTAATATAATCTTTTGGGCTTCGACTAATTTGGGCCGAATTGAGAAGAAGGAGGTCAGGTCTTTTGTTAGTTTAAAACCCTAACAAACAAATTAAAACAAAAGAAGCACTATATCGTTAAGAAAAAATAAGCATTAAATTCAATCGATTAATTAAAACAAAAGAAATACTATATATCGTTAAGGAAAAAGTAAACATTGGATTTAATCGATTAGTCGTATAATGATCCTAGTTTGCATGCAAAATACGTAATTTACACGTGGAATGTGAGTTGATACATGCGTTGATGAAGGATATTTTTTGTACACACTCAATCTATTTGAAGCACCATTGTGCTCACATGATCACCGCGGATTATTTTACCAACGAATAAGTGACACGTGTCCAAATCATTTTACTTTTTTAAATTGAGTTATGCACATCTAATTGTGCATAATGAAGTTACTCTTATTTGAAGCACTAGAGATTATATCTTGCCCTAGTTACTCGTAGAACATTTGTTATTCCTTTTTCGTTAGCTCTTTAAGCTTTCTATCTTTTTATTTGTTAGTTGATCTAATCATCCCACACTCGATAAAGGAGACACCTTCCTAAGAAAGAAATTTTTTCGAACTTCAAAAAAGTAGACAATTTAATTCCATACAAATGGGACACGTGGAGGATTGTGTGTAAATCATAATAAAACAACAATGAAAAAGAAATATATTAGAGAAAGGCATTAAACCGAGGAAACCATTCTGCAAAAAGGCAAATTAAAAACTGGATATATCAAAGATTTAAAGAGCAAAGAGAACTAAATGATTGTATGTAGAAACTCCAAGAACAAAATTAGACATCTAATCAGATGTTTCAACTCATTGGTGTTTCCAAGTACATGGTAAACAAATAGAACAGAAATGTGATTCCACATAGCCCAAAACAAGTTATGTCCAACTATTTTAAAAGATTCAAATCCTTCATAACTAATGATAGACAAATGTAGGGGATCCAAGCATTGGTACCTTGCTGCAAGAGTAAATATACACAATCAGATTACTTCAAAAAAAGCGTAAACGGGTAAGAATACAGGAAGAGAATTGTAAATAACAATCGCAACAGTGTAACATCATGTTAACAGTCTGATTTAACGGAAACATCACGTGGCAATCACAGGGCATTTTGAAACATTTAGGATATCGGATAATCATAGCTTCATATCACTACAAAGGGTAAGAGGAAAATCCATCTTCAAAAACAATATTCCAGTGCACAGGTTAAATACTAAATGCGGTTGCAAGATAATGGTGAAAGCGACTTCTCTATCATTAAATGTACGATGATAGCAAAATTCAAATACAGCTCTAGAACACCTTCCATCCCTTTTCCACACTATCTAGACAGAGGATTCACAAGTAAGCATCTGCTTAAAGCTTCTGTGCAAATTTTTCTTTGCATGCTTCGTGAGGGGATGGAAGTCTGTACAATATTTTGTTGAAACATATGACATTAAAGACCCTATAGTTGATCCGAAACAGCAAAGATAACCATCTTTCTATGTTTTGCCTCCTGATTTCTCATAATTTCTGAATGGACACAGGTAAACAGAGGTAATCGATGTTTGCTTAAGAGGCTACAAAAGGACTCTACAGTGCTTAGCTGCCAAGTAATTTTTGGTTAATGTGGAATGAAAGAATAGGAGATTATTCCAAAGTAACACAAGAAGGATCAAGTGATCTTCAGTTCATGCACTTTACGGGTGTAACTTGTAAGGAGGAAAAAGGGAAGTACAGTAAATGTTTGGCATAGCATGAACATAATCTTTAGTTTAGTAAACAGAGGTAATCGATGTTTGCTTAAGAGGCTACAAAAGGACTCTACAGTGCTTAGCTGCCAAGTAATTTTTGGTTAATGTGGAATGAAAGAATAGGAGATTATTCCAAAGTAACACAAGAAGGATCAAGTGATCTTCAGTTCATGCACTTTACGGGTGTAACTTGTAAGGAGGAAAAAGGGAAGTACAGTAAATGTTTGGCATAGCATGAACATAATCTTTAGTTTAGTAACCCCCCCCCCCCACACACACACACACAGTGAGTAAATATGGTAAGCACTGCCAAAAATATGGTTATTGGGGTTAGAATTTGAGGCATCAGGTTATACGACACCAGCTAGGTGTGTAAATGAACATATTGTATTAATACAGTATATTTTTCCGAGGATCTTATGGTAAGAGGCAATCCTAAAAGTATGCACCCTCACAAATAATCAAACCAATTATAAAACAGTTCTTCCATTACCACAAACTCGATCCTTTATTCATTAATCTATGTCCAATAACAGGAAAATTTAAGCAAATGTAGAAAAATATTATTAACAACAACACCAAACTAAAACTAATACTCTGAGAAACGTAAGCCTAAGCACTCGACTACATACGAACCTTCTACCCTACATAACACATTAATCACTATAGATAACACATTAATCACTATGGAGTATAGAACATAACATATCCAAAAAAACAAACTTTTTTGGTCATATCAAAAATTTAAATAAAATATAGTACCTTATATGTTGCTTGGGTACATGAAAACTCTAACCTTAGCTCCCTGCAAAAGTGAAACACAATCATAAATACAAAATCACCACCTGATAAGCAAATAAATTCAATTACAAACAATTGTAGTCGAAATGTACCATGGACTTTGGTGGCAAGTTTGACTTGAACTTAGCTCTAACAACACCACTGTTTCCATGAGGCCTACAAACTTTTCCCCAAATACAGCGATAATGTGAGTTATTCTTCTTTGTTTTTGCCTTGTATACATAAGCCATACGTTTCCCCAAGTACCAATCTACTTCCTCCTTAGTGTTAACTCCCTCGATCTGAACCAATGAAGTATTCGGATACTGATTCGACTTCGACCTAATTCACAAATCAACATTCCATCAATCAATCAGCTGCAAACTCAATACTTCAGTTTACAATTATATTGAAACATTAAATTAGTTATATTACCTCTTGTATCCGAGAACTGTTCCTCTGGTATAGAGTCTGGATGAAGAAAAAGGCAAAAAAAGTAGTGAAAATGTGATTTTATAAGCGAATTTTACGAAAATGGAATTGTAAATGAAGATGATTCAGTACCTCACACGTTCTCCTTGGCGTCCCTTCACCATTTTCGACTTTGAAGCTGCAAACTGAAGAAAATCCCTTTTAATGGAGAAGCCTAAAACCCTAATTGCCGAGGGAGAAGAGAGAAATTTATATTTAGCGAATAAGAGATGGGCTTGAGGCCCAAGTTGTTTTAATTCATTGGGCTTGACTTATTTGGGCCGGATTGAGAAGGAGGAGGAATCTAACTCATTTGCACTTTTATCGCTCCGGAGAAATATCTTTTTTACGGGATATGATATATTTCATATCATAATATCTCACAAGTTATGAGTTCCGCCTTTAAAGAGTTTATGTGTGATAGGTATAAGTTCGTATTATAAAGACAAAATTAAAAATCAACCTATTTAAAGGACAATTCGTGCAATTAAATACTTCTGAATCTGTCCATCGAACCACTTATATTAATAATTTTTGAAAAGAGAATGTGTATAAAACATATATTATCATGTATAATAAGCATAATCTATGCAACAACTAGAAAAGATGAATAGTGAATAGATTAGATTATTTGTGTAAAGATCCAAAATATATCAACCATTCCTTTATAAATTTTACTTGTCTTTTCGAATTGAATATTTAAACATGTTACAAAGTAAGTTTTTATTTGTATGTATAAATGCAAAATGCTTTGTGCACCGTCAATTTCACTGCAATTACTCAATGGAATTAAGTCATGAGGCTTAAAACACAATACAAGGAGAAATCACAATACTTAATAGTAGTCAAATGCTATTTCACATATCAATGTATTACATATTTGTACACCTTTCTCAGAGTTTAAAAAATAAATAATCAAGAAGACACTTTATTAAAACTGAATAATTTAACATTTACATATAAATGACCCCCCAAAAGATGGGTAAATAGTGAAAAAAATAAAATTATAAGTCAGCAAATACATGGTATGTTTTGGAGTCAACTGTGATGAATCTCAGTGCAGCTACAAATGCAGCAACTGCTATGCAACTAAAGAAAATAATATTGAGCCAATGCCAACTCTTCTTTAAAAATGACAACTTTTTTCTCTTAGCAACAATGTACATGTGATTTGGAAGTATAAATGTGAGTGGAAATGTACTGATAGCCCCAGCAAGGTTCATGAAGTCTCCCAAAAAAGGCAAAAGAGCAGACAAGAAAGCTGTAATGGCTATATAACCACCTCTAACAATGATTCTGAAGGCCAAGTTTTTACAAGCCAGTGCACTTCCTGTAACTCCATACTTGGTATCCAAGAACTCGTATGTCGGACTCGCAAATATCTAGGATCATGAAATAGAAGCAAATTAGAGACATTATAGAGGAACTAAACAAGTGCAATCCAGTGCACGAAGCATCCCAAGTTCATGCAGGGTTTGGGGAAGGGTCGTGCCACAAAAGGGTATGATGTAGGTAGACTATCTTGACACAAGCATAAGTGGTTGATCCCATGGCTTGAACCGCTGACCTATAGGTCAGACAGAGACAACTTTACGGTTGCTCTCCAAGGCTTGCCTTCTTATCTGGAACTGTTTCAAGGAAAAAACTTAACGACACCTGGTGTTTACACCAAACTCCAAGGCTTGAACTGGTGACCTATAGGTCAAACGGAGACACCGTTGCTCCAAGGCTTGCCTTCTTATCAGGAGCTGGTGTTTACACCAAACTACATTTCTTTTTTTACCATGGTTAGTAGTAATAGAAGATGAGATGAGAATCGGTATTAGTTAACTGATAACATTTCTATATATAAAGACACATGTTAGTGAATCTATTGTGTTGGTGTAAATACCAGGTATGGCTAGCCTTTTTTCTTGTTTGAATAATGTAACATGAAAATAGCTGTATAAAGACTAAAAGATCAGAGCAGGGAGTAATTACATGCAACGCGATGATAGCTTGCAAGAAAGCAGCAATGTTAGCCATTCCCTTCAACCAAATTGGGCCACTAACATTGTTCAGCAAATAGGAAGATGCACTTGATCCATAAGCCCAATATCCAATGTACGTAACAGCATGCATTGGAATAACTCCTAAAGTGAACTGAAAGTTAAGGGCTTTTATCATGTTATTGACAACTGGTTCTTTCACAGTGGCCTACATGAAAGACACGAGATTACGAGAGTTAAAAAACAATGATCAACAAGAAGAAGAAGATCGCTAGTGTAGTCCCACAAGGGAGGTCGGGGGAGGGTAGAGTACACGCAGACCTTACCCCTACCTTGGGAGGTAGAGAGGTGATACCTGCAGCTGATTATAGAAAGTCAAAACATACATACCAAATTTCAATTATCAAGTCATGTGCCTTAATTCGATACTTTGATTTCACTATAAGTCAGGCTTGCTGAGCAAAAGATAACATGCATAAATAAAGTCTATCGATTTCTAGGTCAGTTACCTGTATCTCGGGAAGCATTCCTGTGTTATACGCAAAAACAAGGTTAGCAGCAGCACCAATTGTTGCCCAAGTCTTACTGTTTTTGGTTCCTGGAATGCTATAGTCTCTAGGAGGTGCCTCAAGACCTGCAATTCAGGATATTCAGAAAGGATGAACCAAGATGGCATTCCTCTTTGAGGAAGCAAAATCTGCGGGCGCAAGGCTATGCTTTCAGTTCCAGGCAAATATGATTTCATGTAGACAGGTTGCTTAATTTATAAAACAAGCCCTGATGCTATGTGTAAGAGGACTAATATTTCGGAAAAAATGCTAAAAAAGGCATAATCAGAGATAATGTAATATTGTGTGACAAATGGGTACCAAGATAATCCTACCCCTCGATACCCAAAATTAGGAGCAAGAATCAGTTTTTCATCAATCTCCTAACTGGAGGACTGGGAGAATCTAGCAGGCAAACCCCACACTCATACACTAAGATACAATCAACTTCACTTTTCAACAATAATGTATAGCAGGAAGGAATAATTACCAGAAAGTACCATCAGTTAGATAAACAGTATGCATATATTGAAAATTTAAATTTGCGTTTGACTCACCGTCTTTAAGAGACAAAGCAATCACTATGCAAATATAAACTAGACTGAAGAATGTTGAGAACCCCAGCCAAATCCTTAAAGCTGACAAATGGGGTATAGCAATGGCAAAAAGGACACACGCCAACCCAGCCACTGCAATGAAGTGTGGCAATTTCATTTGATGGTCATCCCTAAAGAGAACATAGAAAGCCTGCGATCAAGTTGTCGGAATCATGCCATCAGAAAACAAAAAGAATCTGAATGGAATCGTATTCATATGTATAATTCTGCTTGGACATCAATCTAAGTACTAATGCATATTACTATTACCTTTAATGCTTGTCCACCCAAAATGACATATCCAGTATTTATCAAGAAAAGATTTGCATACTGCGATGCCCAGACAAGTGAATAGGCTGTCTGTCCTGTAGCAAACAAAATCCCATTCAGCTAAACCAACGGAATCAAAACCATATAAATCATAAAAGAAGCGTAAGAAGCTTCTATGTATTTGATAAGTTTTCAGCAACACATACCATACATGAATCCCGCAAGGTCTCTATATCTGATATGCCTCCTTCCCCCATATTCATGGAGCTTAGCAATAAGAGTACTAGCATAGAGTGATATAGCTGATGATAAAATCAAACCAACCACACCACCAACCCAACCTAGAGGAACCATAATTAGGCCAGCATATCCGAGAGCAAAGGCACTGTTGATACCAGTGCTCAAAACAACTCCTACCTGAAACCATGAATCTGCAGCTTGCACAACAGGTAAAATGATCACAATCTACTATAGATCAGCAGACAATTTATCGCAAGAATCATAATTTGCAAATATCATATTGTAATGTTCTCGGCACCTTTTTCTTCTGCTCATATACATCTTAATAGGATTGAAGATAACAAAAGTACGATATTTTGCTGACAAACTCAAAAATCTTATTTTACCACATATTTGGTAACTCAGTTCTAGTACATTAATCACACGGGGAATGAAAACATTACAATCTATGTAACTAGTAGGTACTGCACCATGTCTATGAATTATACAAGTGTATCACTTGGTTTGCAGTTTATTAATTGGATAAAAGTGAATGGAAATGTTATCCAGAGATGCAAAGGTGGAATCAAGATTCGAACTTTATGACTCAAGTTCGGGATTCACCACACACCATTTAATCTACTGGGATTGAACTCATTAGTTTTGTCTCAAGGCCTGTATTTCAATATGTATAACTAATCTATCCAGAACCAAGGAAGCAAAAAATATTCTGATTCAGAGACTATATATTGAAAATCCTCGCTCCACCTCTAATCACAAGACTTGTCATACAAAAAGGTGCATTTGAAATTAACCTCACAGAAACATGAGAGTGTTATGCAGAAAAGAAGACATTAATCTTGCTTGCTCATTTACATCATTAGGGGTCTAATTAAAACATCAACCTCGTTAAGGTAAAATATCTCATAATTAAGCCTATAATAAATTTACTATCATAAATCACCTTATCCAATCCAACTTGGAATTAAAGGGAGCTACTTCTGAGTTAAACTTGGAGATAGAAATCTTCTTTCCTTTCTCAACGATGAAGTAAGATCAAACTCATTAGCTTATTATCCTAGATCGAACAAGTTAATTGAACCCCTTTTTTACGTTCCATCTTGTTCAAAAATATCATTGACTAATAGGTATGCTCTGTTTAACGGCTTAAGCTTTTAGATTAGATAGTCACACACTTCAATATGATATCAGAGCAGGTCGAATCTCATCGTCACTCAAAGAATTTCCACGTGTTTGACCAATAATAATAACATATCATACATTTATGAATATAATCTAAGCATAAATCTAAAAACCCAAAAGAGTATTTTATAAAAGAAAGAGACCATTACTAACTTGATGTGCAGAATTAGGAATATGAATAGCCAATTTATCATCGTTGTGCACATTTGGTAGAAGGGGATGATGAAACGACGTCGTTGCCATCGAAAATCAAAAAAAGGTCTAAACAGCAAAAGCTCAATTCTCTTTCAGCTATGGCTTCCTCTGTTAATTCAATTATAGTGAAATGGGTATGGGTTTTTCCTATTTGTAATTGCAGATATTATTTGCCATTGTTGTCCCACTTGCTTCCTCCATGATATCACTGCACAGTGATGGGTGATTTTGATAGCTTGGAGTGTTAGTTTTATATTAATCCTTACTCGTGACCGAGTTAGAATTTTCACCAAAAAATTTCAGATTAAAATAAGTAAACTAAAGGAACAAATTCGGGATCCAACCCCCCTCTCTATATATATAAAATAAATTGTTTTAATTATATACATATTTTTTCGAATGAATTCCTCGATTTTATTTGACTTCGTGTATATTGTTATCTATTACTTTTTCAGTTATTGCGTACGTTTGCAAGGTTTTTATACGGTTGATTCAATATCTGAAGCATTTTCGTGATTTAAAATTAAAAATAAATATAAAAGGTTTTGATTTATAGTATTTATTTGAATTATTGTATCTGTTAAAATTTAATAAAAAAGTAAAGTAGGTTTTGATTTATATAAGCAGTTGGTATAATTTTTTATTTTTTTATAAATATTTATAATAATTTTATTATTATTAAAAACTAAAGCCTATAAGGTTGCTTCTATTTTTAATTGATTGCGGTTGGCAACATAAAATATCATGTACAACATTCTTTGTTATTTAATGAATCATCAACAATTTTTTTTGGTTACCTAATATCTTTGATGTGACAATTTAAATATTTTATTTGAGTCTAGAATATAAACTTTTTATTTTATTTTTAAAAAAAAGTCTTATACGAGATATTGAAATTATTTTATATATTATTAAATTATATATATTATATATGTGATAAAAAGAATTATTTTAAACATAAGTTGATGTCACACCTAAGAGTGGCCATATATATATAACGAAAAGAATCATTTTAAACATAAGTTGATGTCACACCTAAGAGAGGCCATAAATAATCAAAAAATGAATCACCAAATTAGGATGCACTACTTTAAGAATTGATTTTTAGTGTCAATTAATTAACGGTAATAGTTCAATTATCGTTAAATGTGTATTTTTAGCGATAATTAATACTTTTTATATATATGTCTCAAAAGCATTTAACGACATTGGACTTAATGACACTTAACTGATGTCGATAAAGACTTTAGCGCTCTTTATTGATGTGTCTATTTATTATTGCTAAAAGTTACTTTTGTTATAGTAATGTATCGTAACTGTTTGAATTGTATTTTCTTTTAATACGTAATTATTGAACTTTAAAAATATCAAATAAAAAATTGAACATCCCCTACCTATAAATTGTTTACCATATATATAGGTAACATTAACGAGTGATTTGATGTCTTGATTGACGTATGCCAACAAATTCATAATGTTAGAACTCGAGAATTGATATCTAACCTATATACATTGTTTCTCCAAAAGCTAGCATTCAAATATTGGACAAATTATGAATATGTCTTGTCAAAATAGTTTTTCCTTTCATACGTAAGTATCGAAATTTGATTTACTAATATTTGATATCTACTTTCAGCTATCGATCAAACTGAATTTGACAATATCAAACCAAATATCAAATGCTCACTTCTAGTCACACCAATTTGTCCTTATTTCTCTGTTATTCTTAAATTCTTTATCGAGTCAAAAAAGTAACACATAAATTGAAACGAATGAAGTACACGATGGTTTATGCATTCATATCCACTAATCTGTATTGTTAGGTTACATTAGAATTACATCTTTTTTCAGAATTACAAGAAGCAAAAGAAGATGTAGGAGATAACTTATTTTGAGTTTGTATAAAGGATTCTAGGTGCAACACATGGGGTCTGTGTAATCCTGCGAATTGAGTCTGTCTGAGAAGTGTAGAGTATACGTAAACTTATCCCTATCTTGAGAGATAGAGATATTGTTTTCGATGAAGTCAATTTACTTAACACCGTTATATTGACAACATATTGTAGTGGGAAAATGGCACAAGCAATATATTATGAAGATATAGGTTATGACCGAGTACAAGGGCGTAGCTATGTATACCCAGGGGTGGTTAGTTTGAACACTCTTCATCGGAAAATGATGCAACATGTGTAGGTCAAATGTCACTTTTCATATCCTTGAACGTCCTTTACAAAATGTCTGACTTGGCTAAGTTATCAATGAAGAGCATGTGAATTTGAGAGTCGTTTTAAGAAAATTGAAAATGTGTTCATTGATCAAACACGCGTTAAGGTCCTCAAGTTTACAACACGAAATGATGAACATGATCTCCTTCCCACATTTCATCCAAGTGATCAATATGAATCGGTTTGATGATATATATCATTCATCCAATATACAAACATACATATACCTCTCTGAGGCCGGGGAGACTTGAGGAAGTTGATATTAACTTGAACGTTAAATGAATAAGACGAGGGACATTCCCCTCGATGTTATGACACAGGAAGTTACAAATCAGCAAACGTATGGTAGGTTTTCGAGTCCACTGCTATAAGCCTGAAAGCAGCTACTAATGCAGCAGCAGCTAAGGCGCTGAAAAAGATAACGTTGAGCAAATGCCAACTCTTCTGTAGTGAAGATAGATTCTTTTTCATGGAAATCATATACATGTGGTTTGGAAGAATAAACGTGAGTGGAATCGCGCTGATAGCACCAGAAAGGCTCATGAAATCTCCCAAGAAAGGTAATAGAGCAGATAGGAAAGTAGTGAGCGCGAGATAACCTCCTCTGACTAGAGTTCTGAATGCCAGGTTCCGAATAGCAAGTGCACTTCCTTTGATGTCGTATTTGGTATCCAAGTACTCATACGCTGGACTTGCAAATATCTATAATGAACAAAAACAAGGCAATGCAACATGAGGACAGCGCGATCATATACTGTTAGTGTATAAAAGTTGAACTCAATACTATAAGATCAGCAACGCGAAAAGACTAATACATGTAAAGCTATGATGGCTTGCAAGAATGCAGTAATGTTGGCGAGTGCCTTAGCCCAAACTGGACCGCTGACATTGTTGAGCAAATAGGGCGTTGAACTGGATCCATACGCCCAGTATCCAACATAAGTAACAACATGAACAGGTACAGATCCTATACTAAACTGAAAATACAGGGCTTTCAACATGTTGTCCACAGCAGGTGCTCTCACAGTAGCCTGAAAGATTTAACGAAATTCGTCAGAATCAAATTATAACATCACATGAAAATGATTCGTCGTGTAAAGTACTTCAAGCAGAGGTCATAGTCTAAATAGAGCTGAGTTCATCAACAACAACATACTCAGTATAGTCGTCCATGCAAGTGGGGCCTCGAGAGGGTAGATCGTACATAGACCTTACTCCTTACTCCTACCTAAACTGTTTCTGATAGACACTCGACTCAAGGAAAGCAAAAACACAACATTTACGAAGACATTAATACCTGGATCTCTGGAATCATTCCTGTGTTGAATACAAAAATAAGACTTCCAGCTGCACCAGCAGTTGTAAAAACTCTGCTTATTTTCGATCCCGGAATACTATAGTCTCTAGGAGGAGAATTAATACCTGCAATGTACCAACAACAACAACAACAACAAAAAACTCTGGTTATTTACATATAATGCAACAACATCTATGCGTACGCGAAGATAATATATTTAACTGTCACATTTTGTATGCATACCATCTCTAAGAGCCAACACAAAGACTATAGTGAGATAAATTAGACTGAATGCAGATGAAATCGCCAGCCAAACACGTAACGATGACAATGTAGGAACAGCAATGGCGAAAAACACGCATGCTAATCCAGCAATCGCGATGAAATATGCTAGCTTCATCCGATGATCGTCCTTAAAGAGAAGATAGAAAGCCTGCCAATTATACACACACAAAAAAAAAGTTTGTTTCAGAATTAACATTTTTTGTATGTGTGAGGAACATTACGAAGGACGGGTGGATCAAAGAGAAGGACTGACAAACTTATAGACGTATAAGTTTCATAAGAAGAGGTGCATATGACACTTTCGACTGACAGACGTATAGGTTGACAAATAAGACGAATATAAGTTCACATGGTACGCCCGCTTCTGGGCTCAATGTGGCATAACTCGAGGGACAAATCCGTGAGGTCTACACAAAACGTACGATATGATCTTGGATGCTAGGCTATGTTGCTCACACTCTTCAAAGTGTGATGTGTTCACTATATCAAAAACGATCATTAGCGGCAATTAATTCTTAATTGCCGCTAAATATGTATTTTTTAGCGGTAATTAATATTCTTTGTATATGTCACTAAAGCTTTTAGCGATATTGGTTCTAATGACACTTAACTAATGCTGGTAAAGACTTTAGCACTCTTTATTAATCTCAATATTTACTGCCGCTAAAAGTTGTTTTTGTTGTATTGGTTGCATCTGTCAGATTCGTCAAAAATAGTGCATTTTTAAAGTATTGTCTCGACGTAGTAACATTTTTGAAGAGTGCGAGTAACACAGACGGAAGGTAGGGGACTGTATCATATACCTTTAAGGCCTGTCCACCTAAAATGATAAATCCAATATTTATCAAGAAAAGATTAGCATACTGCGATGCCCACACAATTGCATAAGCTGTACGACCTGCAATATTAGCAAAGTCAAAGGAATTAAAATCTTATAAACATCAAAATGTATGTTTGGTTTTGATTCAGTTTTTCGTCACACAAATATTTATAACTTATTTTAGATATTTATTAAGAGTTGATGATCTAAAAACACACGTGAAATATCACATTTTCACGAGTTTTCTACATGAGCTATCACGTGAAACACTTTTCCTACCAAAACTATTTAGTACCAACTATTTATCAAAACACATCTGCATTATGAGTTGTTCCCTTTTACTACTCGACTATCACCATGGTTCAAGTAGGAAAAGGAAACAAAAGATAGTTGATGTGTGCCATGATAATAGTTGATGATAGTTTAGGTAGAAAATGCGAATACTGATAGTTCAGATACACGAAACTCGCAAAAACATACTCCCTATGTTCATAAAAAAAAATATGATCCAGTTTGACTTGACACGGAATTCAAGAAAAATAAAGAAGACTTTTGATTAATCTTATGGTCATAAATTAAAGTTATTTTTCACACGTACCAAAATGTCCTTTAATCTTGTGACTTTAAATATGTCACGTAAAAATGTGATTGTCAAAAAAGAAAAGAATGTCACTCTTTTTTAAACTGATCGATAGAGTAATGCTTTATGTCTGTCATGTGTTCTACAATAAAATTTCGTATTCAATCAAATACCGTCACGCGATCGTACATACCATACAAAAATCCTGCAAGATCTCTGAATCTAATATGCCTTTTTCCACCATATTCATGAATCTTGGCCATAAGAGTACTTGCATATAATGAAATGAGTGTTGATAAAACAAGACCAATAACACCACCAGTCCAGCCAAGAGGAACCATGATTGTGCCAGCATATCCTAGTGCATAGGCACTGTTGATACCAGTGCTCAAAACAACTCCCACTTGAAACCATGAATCTACATTTTTTTTCAAAACACACACATCATTATTTGGTTTTGAAAACATTATAATATTATCGTATCAATTTAATTCGGTATGATTCGATACATTGAAGTTCAATTTCAATATTCTAAGGTAGGGTAAATCAGTAATCATAGTTTGTTCAACTTTGACCAGTATATCTATACTCGTATAATAGAGTAGTATAACTTCGATAATTAAGAAAATGTCAAAGATGTATTATACTAATATATTACACATGTAGAAATATATATTCAGTACAAACAACTCTTTTTATTAATCATGATCAGTTAAAATTCAAGTACATATTTATCAAAATAGAATAGTGAAACTTTCACATTATATATGTGTAACTATATATTTCGGTGTATTATTTCTAAATACCAAATATTATATCGAATATCAAATAAAAAATATACATCATATACCATATCAAATACTATAATACCAAAACTGCGATAATGAAAATTTCAATTTGATATGATAATTCGGTATATATCATATCATGTTCACCCCTAATGTTAACATATTGTCGCAATTTGATTTTAAGTTCTCATTTAACCATAGATTTTGAAGTTGAAATTTAAAGAAATTGAGTTTTTGAAATAATAATTTAACCAAACATATCTTAAACGAAAGTCATAAATCCAAACTTATTTATTTTAAAAAATAATTATGAGATTTATCTTAATTTTTTATTTATATATTTTTATCGATTCTATTCACTTGATTAAAATTAAAAGCCAGAACAATAAAAGATTAATAACAAATTATAAGTTAGAAAAAAAAATCTATTTTTATTTTAGGAAAAAAATATCAAGGAGAAACACTATTATGTTTCTTATAGAACCAAACTCATGGATGTAAATTAATGTTTGATTTGATTTTGTTTAAAAGTTGAAAATCATTTAAATTAATTTAATGCAAATAAAAAAATCAATCAAGATCAAATCACCATCACCCCTACGTATAATAATTGACGTCTTAGTTTTTTTTTTAAAAAGTTAATTGTTTTATACGAAGAATTTAATTTAGTAAAACAACTAATAATATTTACGATAAAATATAACGATTTTGACTATGATGTATGTTTTAATTTTTATGAAGAGTTCAATTTTGGTCAGCAGCTCAACATGACCGTCTTTCTATAACTATTCACATTTGTCCACATTTCGAAAACGATAACTATAGTACGTTATCTGTTTCATATTATTTGACTTTTGTTAAATTATCACATGACTTATTAATATGTTAATTGAAATATATTTTATTAAATTAATTCTATTAATAATATGTTAATTATTGCTATATAATATAATTATTTGATACTAAAAATAATATGAAGAAAAAAGACATTCTTTAATTTGCTCATTAAAAGTAAAATAAAATGTCAATTTTTTCTATTGAAATTGCGTAAAATAAAATATAAGAGTGAATATATAATAAGTCCATAAAAAGGAGACTCCAATGGAAATGATTTTTATAGATTTGTATCATCAAATTGTTGACATTTACTATTTGGACTAAATTAGTTGGCAGATTTCTATATAAAAAGTAATATATTATAAAAATGAAATAATCGAATAATAATATTGAAATAGATCTTTATAGATTTAAACAGAATTAAATCGTTGATTTTTACGATCAATCAAACAAAAGTTAATAAATTCCTAAGCATCCTCATTTGATATTAATAATAATGATAATAATAATTCATTTATAAGCAATTTCTGTCTTCAATTTTAAGATCACATGATTTAAGTAATACGATAAAAAGATTCAAAAATATATTAAAAATATAAATCATAAAATATAACTATTACATAAAAAGTTGACGTAAGACTTCAATGAAAAGATCATTAAAAGAATATATAATCAAATTGTTGACTTCTAAGATCCCAAATCCCAGGCAATTTGATTCAAAATAATGAATAATTTTGATGTTCCATGTTAATTGTTTAAGTTATTTAAAATAATTATTTTAAATAACTTACTTGTTAATTTATAAAATGTTTACGTTATTCGCACTAATTATTTTAAATAGATTACTTGTTAATTTATTAAATCAAAAGAGAACTAGTCGTTAAAAATTATAATTTATTTTAATAAATTTATAAAATTCGATAAAAATATATTTAAGAAGTAAATTAGTGAAACATTATGAATTAAACCTATATTCAGTAAAAAAAAATAATTATAATAAGTAAATTGTTTTTTTTATTAGGGAAAATGCACAAGTATCCCCTAAATTATGACTGAAATTTCAGAAATACACCTGAACTAAACTAAGATCCTATTGCCCCAACCCTCCCCCCTCCTTTTTTTGTAATTTTGTGTATCTTTTTGGCTTACGTGACATCCAAATATCTCTCACGTGCTTCAATTACGTGGAGTCATGGAGTGTGTCACGTAAGACAAAATTACAAAAAAAAAGTTCAAAAAAATAATAAAACCTTATTTTTGTTGCTAAAAAGTAAAAAAGATATATCGAATTAGTTTTAACCGTTGAATAATTTTAGTTATTATCAATCTGAAGTACTTGAGAGTATTTCAACTGGATGAATTCTAATGAAAGAATTAATTAAGTCATTATCAATAACTTTTTTTAACGAGAAACTTATTAAGACATGACTTATATTTTCTGTCAATCATGATATATATACGAATCTATTAAATTTTTTAATGAAGTTGATTGAAAACTACGAACTTATACATCATATCGGATTAAAGTTACCTGTTCCAATTTGATGAAGAGTTTGAGGAACTTCAACTTCTAAAGCCACAATATGATGATCCATTTCCTGTGGATTTGAAGGACTTGAAATTACTGGCATTTCCTCCCTATGTTCAATTCTATTCATTTTTTTTTTTCGAAAAAAAAAATATTTTTATTTTCTTAGATAAATTTTCAATGGAAAATTCCAAAAGAAAGTTGTATTTTAGATATATGAATGGCTGAATGATGTATTTATTCACAATTAGTGGTAGTTGGAAGTAGGGCATTTTGACTATATATATTGAGTAGATAGATTATTTCTTGTTTTTTAATTAAAAAGTACAAAATGATTGTTTCTTATTTCTTTTTCTTTTTCTTTTTGCATCCAGCTCTATACTAATTTTTAAGTCGATTGTGACGCACATGACAGAGGACAAGCTAACGAGGAGGAGTATAAACAAGAGTATTGTTTGAAGGCGTAAAGTCAACACTAAATAAAGAATTTTGTGATAGTTGTTTAATAGTAATAGTAAAAAGTGTTACTAAATTATATTTAGCGTGAAATTATATAATACAGATATTTATAGCAAGTAATCTATATACTATCACTAATATCTCTTTTATTGTAGTGAAAGAGGCTTTTCACATAGTCGTCACGTTGCGGTACTCAATTCATAAGATTTGTTGGACCAATATGAGCAATATGTGTGTGTCATTTAAGATTTTGCACGGTTTTTAAAAAAGACAAATATTACCTTTATTGTACGAGTATATATTTAACTAATGAAGGATATAATTAATTAGCAACTATGAGTTCACTCAAATATAATATTTTGACAAAAGGATATTGATATACAAGTGAAAGAAATTCACATTTTTTTCTTTTTGATGTTTATATTTGGATTGTTTTCGTAATGATTTTTTGATGATAAAAATTAAAGTTAGTATAGTCAAAGAAATTAGGCCAAAATTGGTATATTTCCTAAATTAAATACCTATATCCATTCTAAAGCCGTCCTAAAGACAACTAATTACTATATGAAAATATAAATGGAAGGTTTAGAAATATTTCATTCGATCAACTAGTTCTTTCGCACTTAGATTTCATATTTGATAATATTTTTCATGTAAAAATAAATGAAATAATAATTTTAACGACATAATATATTTTAGAAAAAAATATTATATGATTTTGATCCCAAAAAAATGGCATCATATCAAGTTATAATATTTTTAAATATTTTAGAGCCAATAATTTAGTGGGACAAGTATGAAGACATTGAAGGGGTAGCTTTGTGCCATAAATATTCAAATTGAGCAGCACATAATTAATTTTTAGGGAGAATGCGCAATTATTTTTTAGACTATGATTTCGAAATCTCAGAGATACACTTTAGTTCTAAGGTTCTATTCCTTCTAAATTTATTTATTTATTGTAATTTTGTACGCCTTTTGTCTTATGTAGCACACCGTTATTTTACGCAATTGAGGCGCATGAAAGATATTTGAATATCACGTGAGCTAAAAAGGTGCACAAAATTAAAAAAGAAGATAAATTCAGAAGAATAATAGAACCTTAATTTAGTTAATAGATATTTCTAAGATTTTAATCATAATCTAATGTACTTGTGCATTTTTCCTAATTTTTAAGACGAGTTAGAAGGTGATTGATCACGTGTAAATTAATTTTGTGAGGGCCATGTGGCTCTTAGATTTTTGGTAGTGCGAAGAAAGTGAACATTACAAAGTTTGACATTACAAGTTAATTAGAAAAAAAAGTTTATATATATATATATATATATAATATTTGACAGAGATATATAAAATTTGGAAAAGATAGGTGCATGGTTAAAAAAAATGTATCTTAAATATAAATTTTATTGATTTGATTTTTAAGTTCTTAATATAAATTAATAAATTTTAAAAATTATAGATTTAAAATATATAATATTACTAGTTTTAAATTTTAACATCAGGGGCGGACCCACTCTTGGCCGGGTGTATCAAGCGACACCCCTTCGCTAAAATTATATTATATATAGAGGTCAAATTTTAATTTTAAAAATATATATATTAGCATTAACAACATCTGACACAAACGAAAGGTTTAATTTAGTGATTAAAATGTTGCAAAAGTTTCTTAGAATTGATAGGTGCAAGCCTTGTTCGGCCTAATAATTATTGTTTTTATTTTCTAACTACAATTATTGTCACTGCGTCATACTGCTTCCACCACTGTTTTAACATATACATCTGATTTAATTATATAAAGATTTTACAATGCTAAAAAATTTAGAAATTTTCAATGTAACACACTTAATATTTTTGAATGATTATTGAAAAAAAATAAAATAAAAATTAATTAACTATTATATAATCTAGTAAAAAAATATAAATTCACGTTAACCCACGACGCCCCCTCAAAATACGCCATTTAATTCAAATTAAATATGGTGCTGAGAATTCCACGTTTTTCAATTAGAGAGTATTGCATAGAAAAATATCAAAGATCGTTTTGGGAGTTCTCTCTCCAATAATTGCATTATCTTTTTTCTAATAGAAAAATTATACTAATTCGTCCCCTTTTATTTGTCATGTTATTTTTTTGAAAGTCAATTTGGCTAATTTTTAAAGTTAATTTAGATTAAATTAATTGATATCTTAAACAAAAAAAATTAGATATTCAAAAATTATACAAAAAGTGATATACATTGCATTTTTTTACATATTAATATGATGAAAAAATATATCGTAAAATATAAGTCAAAACTTTTATAGTTTGACTCTAAAAATGAAAAATATGACAACTAATAATAAACAGAGGAAGTATAATTCAACAGTAAGAACTTTCAAAAACAATACGTAAAAGTATATAAAAACATATCATTCAAACATATTTAATGTCTGCGATCACAAAGATGAATTTAAAATTTAAAATTTATGAATTTATATAATAATTTCAAATTAATAATTATAATTAGAGATATAACAGTAAAAAATTATAAATATTTGATTAAATTTGTATAAAAGTCACTAAATTTATCTAAATAAAAAATTTAAAATTTTATATATTTTTATAATGATTTTAGGTTATTATATAATATATAATAACTCACAGCGTCTTGTTAAATTTTCGTTGTATAATTAGTCTATGCAAAAATTATTAAATTATCGTAAATTCATATACTATACTCTGAATTTTTATTTATATATGTGAACATATAATTCAAATTTTAGATCTGCGCAATACGCGTGAAGGAATTTAAATTGTATTATGGTAGACCATAATTATTAAATGTTGCAGGCAAAGTAGTTGTAGCAAAAAATAAATACAATAATATGTTTACTGCCGTTGACTGTTTACATTATGATTTTCATATGATTATAAATAGTTTTTTTTTTTAAATAATCATAAAAAGTAACATGATAACTATAATTTATAAATAGTTTTAAGTTTTTGTGTGTCGGTATTATGTAGTTATTTGTTGTCAACTTAAAATGATTTAATTTTTTTTTTTACAAATAATAGTAAAGTATAATTTTTTTGGGGTGTAAATAAAAGGCATAATACGTCTTAGAATTTGAGGGGTAAGCCTTGAGCGTAAAAGCAAAACCTCTGAATAAAAAAAACATATAAATTTATTTTTTGGTTGTTCGAAAAATATTTTCCTATTGTTTATTATTATTGATGATGATATTTATGTTGGGATATATATTATTAACCCCATATGTTAAGAAATAATATTTTGTTATAGAATAAATATTTGCTCAATTTTAATAGATCATATATTCGTTTATGCTGTTTATTTACTTATATAGTAGATGATTTGGTGTGTAGAATTTTAGCTTATATACAGAGGATTAAATCAATATATAAGTATAAAGTTTTTTGTTTACAATCTAGGATGGAAATTGAACGTGTCATTGGTATGATTGTATCACAAGATTATATGTAATTTATCTTCATTATGGAACGATATATATAGTTCCAACTTCTTGTGCTAGTGCATTTTGTATGTATTGAACGAAACCGAGTAGAGATAGTTGTTTTAGACCGACTGACAAAATCATATCCTCCCAACTATTAAATGTACTTATATTTTCTTAATCCGATCCTGATATAACTATTATGATCTGTGTATATTAATTATCATTTTGATTTATTAAAAAGTGAGATTCTGAGATGGTTCAATATGCCTGGTAAGTTGGATGATAATAATATATATTGGTGAAATAATAAGTTAGTTGATCAAATTCATGTCTCGTTATAGAGATTGATTGATATGCCTTTTTGAGAAACTTATAAGTTTTCATTGTGTCAAATCTTGCAAGTGGATTTATAAATCTAACACATGAAATAAGTTAAGTAGTGCTCTAAAGGAAATTAATAATTAAATTAAATTCGTCAGTAATTTAATTTTTTTATTAGAATCTGAAATCTTAACATGGGAAATTACATAAGTTTTTAATGGGAAATTACGAAATATAAGTAGAGGAGTGCAATTACGAATTTTTAGTGGAATGATTAGTAATTTATTATGGTAAGAATAGTTCAAATTAATAATTTGAAATTATTTGCATTATAGGAACTCTCAGTAATTAATTTTGTAGTCCCTATAGTGCCCATATTAAACTAGAACTCAAAATTCTAATTCTAAAGGTAAAACGGGAGAGGCGTTACAAAGAAAACTAATGTGTATTTTTCAGTCGAAGAAAAATAACGTGTTTTAATTCTCCTCTTTAGACTGGAAAGAAATCTCTATAATCAGGAATTCTTCTAACCCTAGAAAATGGAAGTTTTCTATTTATGCTTGTCCGTATTGAGAGAGTTCAGATGGAATCTCTGTGTCATAGCTATTGTCTATCTTGTAGATTCGCTTGAAAGTCTGTTTAATTTGAAGATTTGCTTGAAGGTATCTACTCATGCTTTAAGAGGTATTTATCGAATTAAATATAGGAAAATTTATGTGTTCTAACATAAACGATATTTATTATCTATTATTCATGCAAGTAGTAAAGTTCATGATATGCGTGCATATTAATTTTTTGAACAATTGACATTAAGAATCATACTTAGCGGTGCAAACACATGTTTGGTCTTGTGTGATTTTAAAATTTGTTTTTTATTTCTTAATTACAAAGGAAATTGTTGATAATGTAAACTAGGCAATGTGAAGGCTGATTTAACATATTAAAATTAAATGGTTTCTACCAATTGTTGTCCAGATTGCTTCAATTTTATTCAATTTAATATGCTTCTCTTAGTTACCTAATTACAATTTAAAATTCACATGTGTGCACATGTGTGCCTTGTTTCTTCAATAATTAGAAAGTTTTTTCTTATTTGTATGGGCATAAAATTTCTCTTTCTCACATGTATATAATAACACGTAAATATATTAAGAATATTATAATTAATAAATGGTTATCATTAAGTGGTTTGTTTATTTGGTTATTAGAAGTTCTTAATATTATATATATTTGAGATTACAATATGTGAATTGATAATAATGATAAATAAATAGGATCTACGAAAGTTATCTATTTATTTGAGTCGTTAAAAATATCCTTAATATATCATGTATGGTTTGTTCTTCATAAATGTATACTAGCAAATGTTTGTTAGATTTACCATTAGATACTAGGAACACTTAAATTAATTAATGAGAAGAGATATTAAAGATTTTCATCGATTTAAAGGGATAAATATAATATCTTGAATTCTCGAGTGTATTAATTGAGAGAACAATATGTTGTAATTAGTTATGTGTCTTAGCAGAAAGACAGGATACAAAGTATGTTTTGTACTCATGAGATAATTATTAAAAAGAGAATAAAAATGTGAATCAAGTTGTTTTAATTTTTAACTATGCTTGAAACAATTATTTTTTCAAATTTGGTCATAGTTAAGGTGGTCATGAATTTTATGACATCTGATTTACTTGACATTTGATGGTTCCAACGAAAATCGTTTAGATGGTTTTAAATAGTTTGTCGGATTAAAATTTGATTCAAGTATGATAAGATCATTCTTTATATCAATTATGTTTATGTTAAATTTGGAACATGATTACACGTGGCGATTTAATATGTGTTGATATGTGATAAGAATGTAGTTCATATTGTTTTAATTTCTTAAGATGTTTAAATCACTTAAATTTGAATATGGTCATAGAGTTGGAAATAAATATTTTTATAGACTCCAATTGACTTGAAATTTAGTAAGTTCATTGATAACGTCCTAGTAAGAAATATTCATCGCAATGTGGTTATATTTTTTTGAGGTCGTTTAAATGATTTAAAAGTTATTCTTTGAAATTAAAATGTGATTTCGTATGAATAACATCCTTTATATTGATTTTATTTATGCTATATGTGGTACATAACTGCACGTGATGAGTTAACATAAATTCATATTAGACAAGGATGAAGATCTGTTCATTTTTCCTCAAATCTTTTGAATCTGAATTTGATCATAGCTTTGGAGATAAATATTAATTTTGAACTCTGATTGATTTGAAATTCGGTAGGTTCATTAGAAACGATCAAATTTTGACATACTCATTGTTATGCGGTGTTTTGGTAATTTGAGGTCGTTCAAATGGTGTTTTTAGATAATTTTGTATCTTGAAAATCAATTTGACCAAAAAATTACTCGATTATGATATAGTGGTGATAGAGTTCTTCTCTATAGTCTTCATGACTAAATTTAAATGGAGTATTAAGTTCATGTGTTGGCTTAGACCTTCCTCCTATCGGATGAAACTAATACAAGTCATTATAGTTTAATTTCTAGTTTTGATTATCTGTATTACTCTCCTAAATTGAGTAATATTTGATTGGATCTAGGGATAATGATATTCACTTGACTTAAATTGACATATACTCTCCATCCGAGGTAGCTTTTGTTCTAAATTTTGTTGAAGTAAATATCTGACACCACATATTTATGTTGCATGAGTAGTCATTTTTTCATCAAAATTTATCGTCCAAGATGCATGTATATCTATGAGGTGTGTTTTGCATTTTTATATTCAATGCATCCATAAACATGTCGATTTTTTAAAAATAGTATTCAGATAAAGTAAAGAGTTTTGTTGAATTTTTGCTTAGTTCTTGATTTGTATATCTATTTCACAAATGATGATATGTGTCATGTTATAAGAATTTTTGAACGGAAAAACTTTGAACTCTATTTTGACCATATAACTGTTTTCAACCAAATTGATCATACTTTTTGGAATTTAAAAAAAAAAGAACTCTGACTGATTTGAAATTTGGTAGATTCATAAGAACAACCTAGTAAGAAATTATTTTTTTCGGATCGTTATATGAGTTTTTAGTCATATTTGATTAAATAGTAGTGAAATGCTAGTTTTATGTGTTGGCTTAGACTTTCTTCTCCATTGGATGAAATTGATACAAGTCACTATGTATTTAATCATCTAGTTTTGATAATCTCTATTAACTCTCCTAAACTGAGTAATATAAAATTGGATCAATGTAATTAGAGAATTTTCATTTGACTTAAACTAACAGTAGACTCTCCAACTGAATTAGGTCTGTATAAGTTTATGGAGTGAAAATCGGTCATTGTACATGTATAATGCATGGGTAGTTCTCCAATCCCATCATTTGTCTATTCGAAATGCATGGATATATATATATATATGTATAAATGAGGCCTGAATTTTATTATTTGGGATTAATCAAAATATTATGATCTATTTAATGTATTATATCTCATATTCTCAATAACCTTCACGCACCCACTTAGTACTACTTAAGTTTTTCTTTTAATATAGATAAGATATTAATTCAAAGAATGCATTGTACATATACCTTATGTTAGAAGGAATTATTTTTAGTTTCTAACTAGATAAGAGATGAATATTTGATATATTTATTTGTAACTCTCCTATCATTGAGTTTGATGAATATTTCATTTCTTGTGATATATTGATGTGTGATTTTTTTTATTGATATTATCTCGCATAAACTGAATTTTATTCTCATAAGAGAAAGTATCTTTCAGATTGAACGAAACTTATTGTACACTAGCGTCTAAGTTATTTATTTTGAATAGAACTTCGAGATTTGTTAATGGATGAATATAATGGTTCATTGAAAGTGAAGTCACTACCAAGTACCAACATGTGAGTTCTGTTCAGATGAAAAATAACAAAGAGACCTTTCCTCTTGGCAGTGATAAGTTAGAATTATTTTATTTTGATTTGTGAGTGTATTGTTCTCTCAAATAATAATTATAATATTTCTTTCTATATTATAGGTGATTTATTTGCAGAATTATTAAAAATTTATTTTTGCTAATTTTCTTAACGAAAGAATGATAAAATTAAAGATACAGAAAATATATGTCCCATAAATTTATGGCCTTACGAAATATACACCTCAGTTTATGCTATGTAAAATATCTCTTTATGCACTTCGCCTTTTATAAGAGTGGTTACAATAGTCAATCCTAATATGAAAGACTTGGTAGTTAGGTCTATTCATACAAAGAATAGGCTTATGACTACTATCTAGAAAAAAGTTTTTTTTCTACACTAAGACTTTAAGGTTTAAGTACACTCTTTTAAGAGTTAAGAGTATCATTACGGGTACGGAGTTTCTTTGGATACAACGTCATCTTTATTGGAGAGTATTTTATCTCTCAATGTAAAATTTTTAACGCAAATTTAAATTTAGTTGGGCTTCAATGTGGATAGGAGACCTTTAATAAGAAATAATAAAAAATGTATCATTACTACTCTAGGAAGAAGAAATCACATGAAAATATTGCTCACAAGTTTTATATCAATAATAACAATCACCATTAAACTTCTCGAAGTAAAAATAAATTATTTATTACAAATTCTGACTTGGGATTATTCTTTAGAAATAAGATTTTTTCTACTCTAGGAATTTAAAGTTTAAAAAATCCATAAAGGTTCGTTTCGTATTGTGACGGTCTAGCTTAGGATAAAATATTTCACATCGAGATATTGAGTATATAAATAAGCAGACGTTATTAACTAGTGAAACGTATTAAAGCATGTGGGCCTATGCCCAGAACAGACAATATCACTAGGAAATTGAGCCATTACAAATGGTATCAGAGCCACTCCTATCGGCCTTGTCAATGTAGTCCAGGGTTCAATTGAGTTTAAGAAATGCATGTAAGGCAGGGCAAACCTAAGTAATGAGTCTAGGCAAATCCCATTTGGTGGGCAAACCTCAACGAAGATGTTATGTCCATAGAGTGAGTGCATGTGACGCCTTAGCTTAAGATAAGAAGTTACACATAGGCAAAGCACATGAGAAATGTTGGGTACATAAGTAAGTGGGCCGTACCAACTAGTGACGCGTTTTAAATTTGTGCGGGCCTTGGCCCAGAGCGGACAATATAACTAGCGGATTGGACCATTACATGTATAAGGGATAAAAAATAAATAGTCCTAGAATAAAATTTTGTTCTTTTGTTTGGTTGTCAAGTTTGAGATAAGTATACATGGTAGGATAAGTATCTCAGGATAACTAATCCCATGATAATTAATTATGGAATAACTTGTTTCCAACTAAACGATCCCTAAGAGTTAAGAGTATCATACGACCAACATGGATTATAGTGCAGTGGCGGGACTGCTTCACCCTTAACCAGATGTCTTGAGTTCGAGCCTTGAGTATGAAAAATCCTATTGTAAAACGTCATCCCCAAAATGACCCTGCAGTGCGCAATTCGAATTAAGTCGAGCCTCCTGTGCAAACTCCAGACACCAAGCGAAAAACAAAAAAAGTATCACTAAAGGTATAGAGTCCCCTTTGATTATAGAATCACCTATAGTAGAGTGTTTTCATCAATAATAATAATCATCATCAAATTTCTCAAATAAAACAAATTATTTATTACAAATTTACAACAGTCAACTCTAATATAAATAAGATTAGAGTTGGGACTATCCACACAATAGATAGGCTTAGACTTGGGACTATTTTTTAGAAATAAGATATTTTTCTACTTTAGGAATTCTTAAATGTTTATTTTAAAAGATATTTTTCTACTTTTGACATTCTTAAATGTTTATTTTATAAGATATTTTTCCATTGTGTGATGTGATTCGGAGTATGAATATTAAACAATCAATTTAATTTTTGGTATAAACGGATGCTCTATACAATGAAAGAATAATTTGAGATAATTATTTTTAAAAATTATGAAAAATAATTTGAAATCGAAGGAGTATTATGTCAATTACTTTCTTTGTCTTGATAAGTGTTACTCTGTTCATTTCACGTTTAAGTATGAAAAATTTAAAGTACGAGTTGTAGTGATACTTATTTTTAGGCAAAGGGTGTTATTAACCTATACTTATTTGAGACAATTTTTTTTTAATTGTTAAAGTGATGCTCCCTCCATTGTAAATAGTTGTCATATTTCATTTGTCAAAAGTTATTTTGACTAATTTTAGAGTTAAATTAGATTAAGTTAAGTTAATATTTTAAAATTATAATTTAGATATTCAAAAACTGTACAAAAAATACTGTAAGTTGCATCAATAACTTATTCCTCAAATCATTTTTCAAGACCTAATACGAAATATCAAATTATTTTTCAAGACCTAATACGAAATATCGATTATTTTGTATTGAATACTTCCTACCAAACTGGAGATGTTGCTGCTGGATCTTGATCAAGACGATATACATAACAACTAGATAATATTGCTTTCATATATAATCATTGGTGAAAAGTGTTAGAAAAAAATATATAAAGAAAATAAAAGTCATATGAAGATATAAAAGTTTGATAATATGAACCACAAATATAAAATTAAAGCTAAGTATTTCTTCATTTATTCTTAATTAGAGATTTTGGATTTGAGTTTTTTAGCTACGAATTTGTCTTTATTAGGTAGAACTTTCTCTTCATAATACAGATTTTTTTGAGACAAATCCAAATATAGTCAAACTTATATAGATACCAAACATCGAGTACAAAATAAAATAATAATAATTTATGAATATTTTGATGATTTTTTTGTTATATAATTATATAGTTTTGATCATCACTATTAAATTCAATCAAACTAATAATTGAAATCCTAGCTCTATCTTGATAGGTAGGAGACTTTATTTTTATTTTTTTTAATTTCTACGAGAAAGTCACAAAAACTTATTTTTCTTAAAAAAGTATTTTCTTTGTTCACTTTTATTTATCGCATTTCTATTGTCACACCCATTAACATGATTATCAATTATTATACCAAACTACTTTATTAATTATTCGTAATGTTTAGTGTTAATCTTTGAAAAAAAATATTTGGAAAATTATATGCCCCTCAAGCATCCGCGGTAATAAAAATATATCATTTCATAATAGAGCAATTTGCTTAAAACAAAATATTGTTACCTCAAATTTTGTAGAAATGACTATAAATCACATTTAAAATTTTATGAAAAAGAGTAGTAAACTTAGAAAAATTATTATTGAAAATCCTTCTATTTATAAATAACAAAGAATAATAGGAATGTGTTTATTTTGCCTTATTTATTAAACAATTACAACTCATTTTCCTCCACACTTTTTAAAACCTAACAATTAACTTTTGTTTTAAATTGAGTTAATTAACAAGTCAAAAGAAGCCACCAAAAAATGGTGTTTGGCACATTTAAAACCTAACAATTATCAATTTAAATTATGTTAGGATTGTGAACATGAAAATGTAATGGCGTGACAATATTTAATTTCTAAAAAAGAGAGGCATATATTATACATATATACAAAATTAGATAGTATTTGAAATCAAAATGACATGGACAACTAAAAATAAGAAAAAAGAAAATGATTGTAAGACTTTTATATATGAATCGACTATCAACGTTACGATAAGATGGTTGAAATTTATTTATACACATTAAATCAGATGTTTCGAATTCAAAGGGGTCATTCACATGAAGTTGTAATTCATTTTAAGAGAATCTAAAATTGAGCCTAATTTAATCTCTAATTTTAACTTGTTTTAAAATTCTTTATTTATATTGATGTAATGTATGTTCTTATATTGAAGGTATGAATTACTATCTATTTTACATCTTCTAGGTTTTATCTATCGATTTATAACCTTTTATTTTATTTTCTTGAGTTGAAATGCAAATTGTGGTTATAGAAGTTAGATAACAATATGTTAAAATTATTCAGATTAAGCACGTTAAATTGGGTGGGTCATGACCCAACCAATTTTAGCCCATTTGAGTCCAACCTATTTAAGCCTAACCTATTTCAGCCTAAAGTAAACTTGGGCGGGTCATGACCCAACCTAATTTCTATTCAACCCAATTTTAAATCTCCAATTTCAACCTGCTCACTTGACAGTCCTACTCAACTTTATTTTCTACCCATACAAAAAAGATATTATGTGGTAACCAATTTTTCTTTTGTTCTTGCAAAAATACGTCTGCATAGTTACTAAAGTCTTTAACAACATTTATATGGAGTGTTTGTAATAAATATTCATATTATATTATTATCGCTAAATATAATATAACGACAATTATATTATTGCCATCAAATTATTGCCAAAAATTCTTCATTTCTTTTAAACGGCCATTTCAATAGCCATTTTTCCACCAATTAATTTGATTTTTACAATTTAAACAGAGTAAAATCATAACATGAAAATTATATTCATACACAAAACAATGTGTTAATAATACAAACATTAGTTAAACATACACTGAAAAAATGTACTAAATAATGAAACAATATATTACTAATATTGATTTAGTATAAATATTTCAAAGTGTTTACTCTTACTAGCTAGCAAAGCTTGACATTCACAAAGAAACATCAAAATACAAAGAACTAAACATATTAAAAAAAACTTTTAAAATATTATATATACAAAAAAAAAAAAACTTTGAACTAGTCTACAATGAAAGAAATATCAATTAACACTCTTTATATAATGATGACTCCACCATTATTACTATCAAATTCTTGGCCAAAAAATTTGATTTGATTGTAAAAAGGTTCACTCAAAAGGACAATGTAGGGTTTTTTTTGGGCAGTTGCAATCCATGGTAAGGGCCACATATATACTGTAATTTCGTAAGCGCGGTATAAAAAGAACAATGTACAGTATATACGTAAACCTTACCGTTACAACATGTAAAGAAGTTGTGTGGACTTGAAAATAAAGGAAAAATTATTCGATTTTGCAATGTTGGTCCACATTATTTTTTGTAGTGGTACTTTAAAAAAGTTACCTAACATAGTGATATCATGCAATTTTATAGCATACATCATATACATATATTTGTATATCTAAAAAATCTTAATCATCACTTACTACACATATACATGATATACACTTTGATATGATTTTCATTCAAGATGAAATATTTTATGCGTTTAGATATATGTATTATGTTATATTTTGAAATTGAAATGTTGCTACGATTTTAAAATATAACAATACCTCGCTATATTTTTTCGTAAAATGAGTGTTGATACCGCTATTTATGAAATTTTCGAAAAAAAAGAAATCATTACTAGGTCCTTCTTTGGCAATTTATATGTCCTTGGACTTATTCTAGAGACATGGCCCATGTTGTTGTAGCCCAAGAAGGAGACAATTGGGCCTACATATTTCTCATTTGAAGACAATTCATTGTCCAAAATTCTTGCATCTTGTTCACAATGGACCCCTTACTCCACCATCCTTCTTGTACTCTTGTTTCAATTAATTGGTTTATTAAAGTTTCCCCACCACAAAAGGAAAATTAATTATTAAAAAGAAAAAAAGGATGTTTGGTCTCATCCCTCTTTAAAAGTTCAAAAATATAATATGGAAAAAAAAAAGGCAATAACATATCTTTCAAGTGTTTTTTAATTGATTCATATATTTTTTTTGGGAATAAATGTAATTTTGAATGATAGACATGCATACCATCACACAATAAAAGAGGTATAAAAATAATGTATATCACTATTAATTTCGTATATATTCAACCAAACGTGATATAAAATAATCTCACAGTACTTTTCAGAGTAATTTCCGAAAAAAAAAAAAAGAAAAAACAAGTAAACAATAATTTTGACATATTATTGTTCTTTCAAATGCTTATTTGTTGGGAACATGTTCAAAAAGAGAATATGTGATAGAAGTGTTTTGAAGAAAATAAAAAATTTATAAAAAAAATATGATAGAAAGTTAAAATAACATTACCTGATTTTAGAAGTACTTGATTCTAAAATATAAAATTTCATTTACTCAATTTGCTTGTTACTATTCTTAAAATTTTGACAAAGAATATATGCTTAAAAAATCAAATCAAAATCTGATAAAATGAATCGATAATATTCAAAATCAAACTAAACCATCTTATAAGCAACATGCCCTTCAATAATAATATTTTGCAAATATAAACTACTTTGTTATGAAAAGTAAAAAAAGAATAATAATATTTTGGGATATATATACCAATAATTTACCCTAAAATTATATACTTTCACATGTAAAAATCATTCTCATTTTCCATCTTGCTCAACTATCAATATTATTAATTGAATAATCAATAGTTATCTATATATATATATATATATATATATATATATATATATATTCCTTTGTACCAAATGGTCCAAATTAATTATAGGAATTTATTGTCATGACTTGGTAGTAAAACCATTGGAGTTCTATTTTCAATCTAGACCTAAATCGAAGTAGTTGAGTTATCTGTTTTAAATCTCGATTAATTTGATTCACATATTTTAAAAAATTTTCATTTGTAAAAACAACGTTTACAATAAAATATTTAAATCTCAGATACCAAAACTAATGAAATTAATTGTCACTTTTCTAAAGTTATGAATATCATGGCCATAATAACATCTACATCCCACTCATAATCAACAATGGCCTCCCCCCTCCACCCACTATTGACTTTTAAGAAGATAAATAAAATTCAAAACTTTTGTAGCAATTTATTTTGGTCCCTTTGGGATAATTATTGATTGTATAAACAAAGATAAATTAAGAGTTAATAAAAGGAAAGTAAAAGGAGGGTTGATAATTCATCATATGAAGATTTTTAAAAAAATGGTTTTAATGTTAAATGGATGCGTAGAGTTATCTGATATTTGTGTTTAGCTAATAGCAAAAAAAAAAAAATTAGAAAATTTTAAAATTTTACATGTAGGTAATATAATTTTTTATATACCCAATAATATAACATTTGAATAAAGGATTGTAAGGAAGAATATTCAGCTAATCACCCTTCAGTTTATATTATATTGCTTCGTCACAATATGTGATTTATTGGAAATATCACAATGAATTAATCGAAATGCGCACAAACTGATATTAAAAACATTTGACTAATGTGTGGTTTAAATTGTACTTACATTTTCTCTTGTGATATTACTTCACATTGAAATGGTTTCTTCTACCAACATTGATGTTTCTTTGCTATTCTTCACATCTCCAAGTTATTAGTAGCTCCAAAAGGAGGAGTCCAAAGGGATAGCATGATCCAAATTCATTTTACTCTTTGAAGTAACAGATTATGTTGTTCGAATACTTCAAAATTCTGTTAATTACATGTTAAATCCTTCAAAAAGTAATGCATTTTTTGGAAGATCTGATCGATATGACAACATTTTGAAAAGACCAAACAACATAACAAACAGAAAGTTATGTTGCTCGAACCCTAAAAAAGACATTGTTGTACCATATCGAATCCTTCCAAAAATACAACACGTTTGAAGAATTCTACACGTACCTGTTAATATTTCTGAAGAATCTGAACAACATAGATAGAAACCGGATCAATGCGATCCCTTTGGATGCCTCCTTAAGTTGCTGTCAAAATCAAGAAAAAATTATCTTCATATTTTTCTTCTTCTTCAAAGTTCAAAGCTTTTAAAAGAGAAATGGAGAGTTGAAATTTTGGGATTGGAGATATATGAAAGTGTACAAAGGGTGAGTTAATATATAAAAGAAAAAAAAAGTGCTTTAGCTACATTGAATTATATGCTAAAAATTACTCTAACTTTCACTTAGTTTATAGTCTTTCAAATTATTATTTTTTTTGGCAAATCATGAGAAGAATTTTCTTGTCTACCCATAAAGGTAAAAATAAATAAAATTAAATTAGTAGACCCCATTCCTTAACAAACTAAACAGCCACATGGGAGCTAGGTTTTACAATAGTGGGTCACCATCCCTTCCTAGTCAATTATTTATTTTGTTTGTGATCACGGGATTAGTTAATACGTATTTTTTCATTATATATAGATATTACAGATTGAATTTTTATAAATAAAGTCATTTTTATGTTAGAAAGTATTTTTCAGGGTGAATTCAGATCAGTCGAGTTAAAAGTCGAAAAAATAAAAATATATTTATTTTGTACTAACTAATAAATATGGTAGGAGTGTGAAGTGATTAATACTATTCGTTCTTACTTAAATGTATTAAATTTGAGCTCTAGTCAGACTAGAGTTGTTTTAATTTGGATCGAAAACACTATAATCTCAAAATGCGTCTTTGTGCGACTAAGAATCAATTAGATTAAAATTTGATCGAACATCGAATGAAAAATATATATTTTTTTAAAATTTCTTTGAATCCTTGAAACTTCCATCTACTATGCTTATTTCTTAAGAAATATGAACCCTCTTTCTCTTTCTTTACGTAACTAATCACATGATTACAATTATAAAGAATTGGGTTAATTTATTTAAAATAATTAAAAGAGACATTGTAATGATGTTATCATATAATTGAGTCAGAAACACATGTAATGATGGATACTGTTAGATCTGTCCATATGCATAGCTAAATAATTAATTAAGGTGCTAAATAATATCCAAATTTTTATGTTAGGGTCAAAGATTTCATAACATAATATTACTCGATCGTTGAGTGTTTATGAAAAATAATTTCTTAATTCTTATAAGATAATAGTAAAATTGCGCTGTATACGTATCATTATTTTTATATTTTACTATATATGTTAGAAGAAGTGGCTCCCTCCTCTCCGTATATAATAGACGAGGCGAGAAAATTGTTAAAACTCGTACATTTTCCTCTTTGAGTTTGACCTATTGTAGAGAGAAAAAAACAAAGTGAATACTCTAGACTTTTATTATTTTTTCAAATTAGTGATTTGACTCGATTCGAAAATGCCTCCATTTATTATGAATATACTTATTTGTAATGATGATTTTATAGTGTAAAAAGTTATTAAATTTGTCACACGATAAAAGTAAAATATTTTAAGGACATCAATGATGAGAAAGTGGCTTTAAGTAGTTAAGTTACAAATCAATTATTTCCCTAGCTCATGCATGTTTGTAGTTAAACACAATTAACCAAATAAAAAAAAAATCTTACCAAAAAAAAAAGGAAAAATTATATATAGTAGCAAATTAATAACCTAAAATAAATGGAGTAGCTAGGGTTTGATTAATTGTGCTCCATAGCAAACGTTAGCCAAAGTTTGCCAGGCGCCTCTCTCCCAAAAATCTCGCTCGCCACCCTCCTTCTGGTCGCCTCTCTCGCTTTATACACAGACGTGTATAAATTCTGTTTCTGTTTTGTATAAAGCGAGAGAAAATTGTATATACACATGCAAAAATATATATCTTCGTGTTATACACTTAAGTATACAATTTACAAACATTTTACTCCAATTCAATTGTAGACAAATGCAAATTTTATACAAATATTGTAGAGAAAAAGGCCAACAAATTATACAATTGCGAATTATACAATTGTAGTGAAATACAATTTTCTCTAGCTTTATACAACATAAGTGTATATATTGTGTTTCTGTTTTTGTATAAAGCGAGAGAAAAACATATATCTTCTTGCTATACACTTATAATTATGCAATATACATACATTTTAATTCGATTCAATTGTATGCAAAGCAAATTTTATAAAAATATTGCAGCGAAATAGGCAGCGAATTATACAATTGTGCATTATACAATTGCAGTGAAATAGGATAGCGAATTATACAATTGCAGTGAAATAGGCCAGCGAATTATACAATTTAGGCCAGCGAATTATATAGTTGTATATGTATAGCGAATTATACAGTTTTATGTTTGCTATGTAGTGCAATTATGCAAACTTTGCTATAGCATACAAGTATGAATTTTTTGTTTGCTATATGTGAAAGTTGCCCCCCAAAAAAACATAATTGAAATAAAGATATGATTTTGAGGAGCTTAAAAAATTATTTAACAATGAACCCCCCCTCCCCTCCCCCCACCACACATACACAAAGCAGAGTAATATAATGTAAAAATTAAAATATAATCAAATTTTATTACGAATACTGAATATCGAAGAACGAAAACAAAAGGCTAATTAAAATATATACATATAACAGTAGTGGAGTAGTGATATGGAAAGGAAGAATAAGGAACAATTTATGAGGAAAAAAGGTTGAAAATATATTTTTTATTAATAATGGAATCAAAAGTATATTTAAGGATTATTCCTACTATTCTTATATATAATATAATATATAAAAAAAATAACACAAAAAGGTAATGACTAATTTTCCGCTCAACAATTTAAAATAATATTAATTTATTATGGATCAATTATTATTATACATTAAAGTGAGAAGTTATATCAATAAATTATGAATATTGTGTATGACATTTCATTTTCATTGTTTTAATTAATATAAGTGCTAAATTTTTTTTTAATAAAATAGTAACTTGTTACACTCTTTCCTCAATTTTGAAATCAAGTTTTAATTTTAGTTTTAAAATATAGACAACTTAATAAATTATATATACATAAAAAAAAAGATAATTGAAATGATAGTTAAAATGTAACGATCAAAAAATATATAAAGCAGCTTTAGTAGCTAAAATGTTTTGATTAATTAAGGTAATTAATACTAGTAATCTTTGCTTTTTTTTATCCCACGCCTTGTAGACAACACTAATTATAAGTTCAAAAAAAAAAAAACACTTTCAATTGTATGTCAAAACACTTTTATTATTTCCTTTATAAACTATATGGAAGACTAATTATGAAACTCCATAATGCTCATACAGACATGTCCATTTTCTAAATAAATAAATTATAAACTGTCAAATTTGTTTTTAAGAAAATTCATTTGGTGTCTTTTACTTTGTGTTAGAATTAAGCTAAGTTGAAGTTTGTATATTTCAATATTTATTTTTGAAGGCGATGTTTTCAATATGATTTTTTTTTTAATTTCAGAGGCTCAAACTCAAGATTTAATTAAGAATAGAAGAATTTCAATTATGTGATCGCTCGATTGGATGTTGGTAATTAAGAATCAATTTCGTTTACAGTATATACTATATACAAGTATGTGATATTTTCTTGGATATATACATAATATAATAATCGATTCTCAAAAATTCGACAAACTCATTAAAAAAATTCCTTAATAATATTAATTATGTGGATTATTTGATAGACTTCTTAGAAATATGTTGAGGTAATTTGTTAGATAAGATTTAAGAATAAATTTAGGGAAATTTTTTTATACCTTTTTATTTTTTTTAAACTCACTTTTTTTAGACCAAATTTGAAAGGCTAATTTTTTTTTTTTTTAATTGTGACCAGAGGAAAAGTAATATATATTTTTGGAAATAGGAAAATATATATTTTTTTTATGGAAAAACTATTATAAAAGTATATTAATATTACGGTATAGTAGCAATTATGTGGATGGATCTTGTAGATTTAAATATTTAGGAATTGAAAAAGGTAATAATCAAAAGGGGGACCTTATGATTTTTCTGTAATTATTAATATTTAAGTATTTTGCCTTTGTCATGAATTCCTTTTTGGATACAATATTACAATAATAAATTTAGCATAATTTTATAAGTAGTAAATCTTTTTTAAAATAAAATAAAATACGTTAAGTTTATCGAAAATAGAAAGAATATTTCTGAGAATTTTAATTTCGATTAAATGAATGGTGAGAAAGATATAGTAACAAACAAGCATTAACAACAACAAAATAATAAGATATCTAGGCTAACGAAATAACAAGTAGTGATAAAAAATTAAAAATAGGAATGATACTAATATTTCTGAAAAAGGAAATTAAAATACATTGGACTACCAGCTAACCTTGTAATTTAAAAATAAAAATAATACTAATATTTCAAAAAAGGAAACGAAATACGTCTGACTACCTACCATACCAACCTTCTATTTTAATTTTCGACCTTCACATTTTCCTAACAAGGGTCACGTGTCCTCATTGAGGTAAAGTTGGAGATATCTTGCCTAATCATGGTCAACCTTCACACTTCCTAATTATGGACCGGGGGCGTCTGGGCATGTCCTCTCCGCATGTCTGAATTATCTTAGTCTCATTTTCCGCATATTATCCTCTTAGGAGGCCATTCTCAACTTGTTCTGAATATCTTAATCATAATCTGATATCGCCACCTCAATATATCTTCATCTTTACCACTCACATCTTTACGATATCATAATTTTGACAGATCAACACTCAACCTCATTAAGCATAATCAAACAAGAAAATCAATGTCATTATCACCTATTGACTTTGCTTTTGTATAATCTATTGATTAGAAGAGATTAGGTATTCAAGCTATTAATGTGAGGTGGATTCGAAAAAAGGATGATTCTAGTTATATTTTTGAAACTATTCATATATACACTTCACGTTTTATTACTTACCACTTCATCATAATATTTCGATGATATATTTTTAACGATAACATAAATGTCATGTATAACGTACCCGTTGATACCTACAACTATGCCACAGCTGTAATGCATCTCTTTCAATGACAGATCATAAAAAAAGATTTATTGATATAAAAGCAAAAGTTAGAAAATTAGAAAATACTAAAAACCCTTTCTACTATTTAATTTTATTTAATTTTTGTAGTACTTTTTTTTTGGTCCCCCTTCTAGTGAGCAGATAGAAAATAATTTTTTTTTAAAAATAAAATAAATTATGTGTTGCAAACAAAAGATGTAAAAAGTGTACATAATATTGGGCCATATATGAGGGACATTTATATCAATATTAATTGGAATTTTATTTGACTAGATTTTGTAATTGTTCCCTTTTATGACTACTTTTATGCCATCTATGTTGTTATTTGGTTTGTTACTGACCAGAAAAAGTGTAATTTGACATTTTTTTTTTTGGATTTTAATTTTTTTAGTCAGTTCTATAAAAAATATTTCACGAATTTATGTAATAATTTTTAATCATCGATGGTGTATATTTGATATATAATACGTCTATCATTGGTGTGCATACATTAGTAAAGTGCGGATTATATTTTTAAATATTTTTTTCTATTTTTTCATTAATCATTTAATATTTGAAGTTTATAACAAAATTAATTCAAAATCATATCAGATAGACTCGCTATATGTGAAAAGGCTCCTTCTAAGAAGGCTTTTTTAAAAATAAAAAGAATCTGGTCCTACAACATTTTCTTATATGATTTTGGCAAATCCCTCTTCTTCCTCCTTCCTTTCCTTTCGTGAGTTAGCTTCGGTGATTGAGTTTAATTTACGTTTTATTTAATATGGTATATACTAGAGTTAGACCTTCCGATGTGGATCTTTAGATTGGTTGTCCACACCCTGTAGTGATAGGACGATGTCTAGCTAGGCATGCATATCTTGAGAATCGGATAAATTTAAACGCGTAAAAGTTAATGAATAGAAAAGAATTTTGTATTGGTAATGGAAGAGATTTCGATTGTGAACTTCCGTATATGATTTTGAGAAATCCTTTTCCTTAAACTAGTTTTGAAGTTAAGTTACATTCAATGTTTATTTAATTATATTTTATTTTTTTGTATCGATTAAAAATTCAAAACTCAAATCTTTTGATTAAGATACGAAGGGTGGGATAGAAAACTTTTAAGACAAATTATGTGGAAAACTTAAAATTTTAAAATTAGATATTGCAAAGACTAGTAACTAGAAATATCAGATTGTTTTTTTTTCTTTTTAATTCTTGATAAATTAATATTTAAAAAAATTGATCTGACTTGATAACCATGTGAGCCCCAAACTTAATAATCCAGATATAAAATTGTTCTTTGAGTTATTTTCAAACGTCAAATAAGAATTTAAATTTTAAACTAACAACTTCAAATAATTATAACTAAATTATAAATTTAATAATTTATAAAAATTCTGTAGATTTACTAAGCAAAACTACTTATTCAATTGAATTAGCATATATCTGAATTCTAAAGTTTTAAATTTTTTTCGTCTATCAAATGTCAAATCAAAATTTCAATTTTATAAATTCTAAATTTTAAATCGATCATTTCAAAAATATATAATTAAATTATAAATTTATAAAAACTACCAATTCAATCGAATCAAATCGTATCTGAACTTTTAACTCCGCCCCGCTTACTGCTAAATTAATTTGTCCACTGAAGAAACATCAAAGAACAACATTGCAGGCTTTGCTGGATAGGCCCCTGCTAATGAGATATCTCATTTCACAGGTGTTTGGAATTATTATACATCGATGATTATTTATATTTTACTTTATTACATAAACTTATATTAAAGTCAAAATTTAATAAATTAATTTTAATAATAAGTACATATAAACTTATATGAAAAGAGTAAATTAAAAGATTTCACCATCATCATCGGTCTCAGTCTGACTCAAAAATAATACATTAAAGATTTTCTTTTAGTAAGTTTAAGTATTCATTTATGTTTTTTTTACCTAATTATGATTAGTATGTTTCGCTACCTAATTACCAATAATTTATTTATATGTATTCATATTTTCTAAAGTCAGTTTAAATATAATATACTTTCTAATGCAAGAACTAAAAAAACACTTGAAGGAGCGATGTGCTTTGTTAGATATCATCTCATGTAGAACGAATATGTTTATTATTCAATTTTATACAAGTAAATTTAAATATCACAGATATTAGTTGATGTCGATTTAAAGAACACGTGTTTATGTATAAATTAAGTTTTTTTTTTTTTTCAAAAATGTACAAAATTAAACAAACCAAATGTAGTGGTATTGCTAGTTCCACGATTTATCTTTTGTTGTGCCAACAACTTCAATGAAATTTGAGGTAAGTGTTGTGAGAATGTCTTTAATTAGCTATTTTTTGGTGAGACATTAATTCAATGGCCCAACAATGTATTTTTCATCTCAAAATTGATTAAAGCAACTCCTATTAACTTTTCAACTTGACAATAGGATGGTGTGGTGGGACTATCATGTCTCCTTTTGCACTAATTTAATTAATTGTGTCCTTTTGGTGAACAACTTCCTAATTTTGTGCATGTGACTTTTGAAAGGTTTCTCTCGTTAGGAAAAGATTTATGTATATTTTATTTTTTTTAGATTTTATTTACGAATATTGATGATTTTCATGACTTATCCAATTTGTTTAAATTGAGACGAGATTGTGTCCTTTTGGTGAGCAACTTCCTAAAGAATGCACATGATTGATAAAAGTATCAAGTATTAACAAGTCGAAGATGTTCAGAATTAGAGTTTTAACTCTGAACATACACGTCATTTAAAGGATGGGGTAAATTCAGAATGTCGTGCAACAAGTGAATTGAATGGAGGAATAGTCGCACCTAAATTGAGAAATCACAAGAGAAAGTACACTCCAATTGATATGATGGATGACGTTCGATTGAACTTAGATATTGATATTGACTACATATTGGCATGACGAGCAAAAGAAAAGGCATTAGAATCGATAATGAAGCAACCAACTACGTCTTATGGAAAGCTGCCTGGATACTTATATACCTTGGATAAGACGTACCCTTGTTCACATATTCGAATGAAAAACACCCGAGAACGAATGTTTGTATGTGTTTACTACGTTGAATGTTCTTATGGAGCATGTATTTTAGATACATAAATACATTATAATTTTATTTCTTCGTTTTTAATACTTTTTATACATTTTAAAAGGGAATATATTTTCTTAGGCATACAAAGTTATTGTTTCAGAAAATGATGTTATTAGCTATTTACTAATTATATTTATCCATAAAATATAAATAAAATATACTATAGCTATATTATTTTGATATAAAATGTAGTTTGCCATTTTCTGTATTTTTCCTTATTTTTACCTACACAAAATAGTTGATGAATTGTGATCCAATATATTTATAAACTTCCAGTTCAGCTAAAGTTGTAACAGGCCTATTAGAGTTGTGTCCACTAAATATTAAATTCTATAGGACTTAGATGAACATGCATGTTACAGTCCATTAATTACTTGCTGAATGAACTGAACAGGTATTTTCTTCGAGGCCTCATTTATTTACATTTAATAATTCAATTTTAACTATCATAATTCTTTACCCACCAATACTAACCACCATTTACGATCATTATCACAAACTACCACAATGTAGCTATTACCATCATCCTCCACAACTATCAACCGTCATCACCAAACTACTAGCATCAACCTCTACTCTCAATCACCATCACCATCACCACGAGCTACTAACACACCTCACCATTAGCCAACATTATCCTGACCGACATCTACAACCACCATCGCTAGCCATTACCTAATCTCTTCATCACAACCCCTACATAGCAACTGTGCCTGAAGGTGCCATGCCTCTGATGGAGGGAACTAGGCCCTTGTAAAGAGAGAAGGTCCCTTAGCGTGAATCATGTCACTGAAAGCACCAACTGAGCCTCCCAATGATGCTACATTCCAATCCTGATATGGAATATTGACATGTTCAAGAAAAACGTGATAGGATCATCGTTGACTGGTTAGAACTTGAGATAGTTCTTTGAATATAGCCATCAAGAAGAGAGTCAAGACTAGTATTTAGCATACTACAGGACTCACGAATATATAAAGAGTAGAGCTCTATTACCCAACTCATCGAAATACTTAAAGTGATCAAATTTAGCTGAAGTCATTACTCATTACAGATAAACTGAATCATCATTAGCAATTCCCACAGCTTCTTCATTAGACAGTGCCCAGCAATTATGCTAGCGGCTTTTTAAAGATTTATCAAGCCCCCAGACCATATTCTCTTAACTTTGTTACTTCTGCTGAGTCCATTCAAATCAGTGACATAGAGTCAAAGCAATCAGCATGACGATATAGGAAAATCGAGAAACTTTTGTATGATTAAGCAGTAGGTGCCACTTAAAGAAAATAAGCTGTCAAGCTAAGCAGTCTGAAAATGTCAATGGGTAAAGTAAATCTTAAAAACCAGTATCAACTTGCATTATTTTTCGAGCACACAATCTAGACAGTCAAAGAGCTATTTCACCGTAGAACACACCATATAACACGACAAGAAGGATAAGTTCCGTGTCTATTACCAGCTTGCATAGCAACTTTAACTTCTCTCCTTCAATTTAGTAGTACAGATACAGATACATATAACACAACAGAGTTCAACTTGTTATGCTTTTCAAAAAGAACTCAAGAAGCATAAATACAGAAAAATGTTAAAATATCACACACAGTTCCATAGACATGCAGAGCACAATGGCTACACTTCCTGTGGCAGCACCAGCAACAAATCTTTCAAGATTAGTTGCCTCCTCATTATCAGTTACGAAGATAGTCCCTTTATTTTTCATAAGAATAGAAGTTGATTGACTTAAACGGAGCTATGCGTAGGACATTGATATGATGGAACCAGCAACAAATACATATAGATATTATGGATTCATATAACTGACACCAACTAGTTGTATCTAAGTTGATTGATAATAAAAAGGTATTTCATATTAATTCATAGACAACAAAACAGAATCATACTAACAACAACAACGACTAGGCCTTTATCACAATATTCCTGTTCCGTTGTATTTAGTTCACCTCTTAAAATAGAATAATAATCAGTATGCATTTAATCAACAAATTCAAGTACTTAAAAGAAGATAACCAAACAAAAGTGATCTCCTTTAAACAAAGAGGATTAACATACTAACCGTTCCTCGCGACAAAAGATTCAAATTTTTGGTTCTCGACTTGAAATATCAACTGTGCCAACGCGTTCATTTTCCGGCAAAATTGACCAATTTGGAGACTGCACAGCTCTTAACCACTTAAAATCATCTACATTCGACCAATTCCCAGTTTCCTCACCAAGATTAGCTTCCTCAAGATCCTTCTCAATCCCTTCATACTTTAAGCAATACGGTGCAAACCTTACACCATCACTATCCTCGATTATCGGTCTACTCCTCACTCGAAGATAAAAATCACATCTTTTAGCTTGATGAATCCGAATCTGATGTGATGCCATAACGAACACACAGTTTGTCACTTCTTCAATCAACACTGACCCAAAAACAGGTCCAACATATACCTTACAATCTATCAGTTTATGCACAAACAATGCCCTCACACTCCCCATTAATCTCACATCACAACCCTTTAATTCTGATAAAACAAATTCCCTAATCTCTTCATCATTACCCCTACCGAATTCCTTCACTAATACCTCATTTTCTTTGCCCCTAAACCCTGGTGAATCCAAAACCCTTAACACTGAATCCTTTGATTCCACATTTGGAACTTCTGATACGGTGTCGTTCTGCGTTGTGATTTTCTTCGTTGATTTGTTTTTGAAAGAGAATTTCTTCCTTGGGATTACTTCGCTCGTAACGTGTTCGACTAATTGTTTTAGATCGGTTATAGTTTTGAGGCATGTACGGACTTCGTAGGATGGTAGGGAAAAGGAGTTTTCAGCGACGAGTTTTTCGAGATCTGCGATGGATATTGAGACGTTGTCGAGTTCGGATTTAAGAGTCGGATTGGAATGCGGATCAGGCGTTTGACGGATGCGAGAGAGTGTGGATTCAATGGAGTTTTTGGATTCGGAGAAACGAGAAAGAAAGGAACTTGTGGAGATGAACGTAGAGTTCGATTCCGAATTAGGTTTGCGAGCCAAACGGGATTGGTGTGAGTTCGAAAGGCGCTCGATCATCGCCGCATGCTTCCGTTGGAGAGCGGAATCCGCCGCCGCCGCCGCCGCCGGGAGATTATCGTCTTCTTCCATAGATGAAGAAGTTGCACAGTACTTTGTTCGGAGTTTAGACAAATTGCACTTTGGTCTCTCTAATATTTTGGAATTAGAGCTCTACACCCTTTTGGCGCTTAAAATATAAGGTGTTTAAAATTCGAAACTTATAATCTAAAACTTGTTATAAGTGGAGTTAGGTAAGATAAAGAGGGTCGTTGGAACTATTTTTAAATGAGAATAAAATTCAAATTGAAACGATAATAAGATTCAAAATTGAAAGTGTAATAACTTAAAGAAAAATGACTTCCAAGTGGGATGTAAGCAAATCTAACATCTACGTTTGTTTGGGTAGAGAGAGGTCATTTTCAAAAGACCACTCATGGCTCGAAAACACCCAATCCTTAATGGAAATAGAGTTGATGGAAATTTAAAATAAACATAGGCCAAAAAAGTGTCACCAGAACCATTTCATTGCCAGCCATACAACAAGCTTACAAAATGAGCACCTTTCCAGTCTGCAATTTTCAAGCACAAAATGCTTCTTTTTTTTTTAATCCCCAAGTTTAGTGTACAGACATTCTTATATCTTATATGTCATAAATAAACCGCGAAAAAGAAGAAACAGAAAAACCCTATAAGTTTCACCTCGAGCTTCCACTTCAGCTGGCAATCCAATATTTAGCAGAGACATTGGAGTTGAAGTCTTGAAGATACATCGATTCATCATATCCTAATTGACCGGCTTGGTCCTTTCAAAAAGAGTTATCTAATTTCCTGTTCTGTTATCCAAAACCCACTTGAGCAGAGCTACGTTGTGAATTTCTTTGGCTTGTGGCTAGGCTGGATAATTTGCCAGCTTTTTCTAGTCCACTTTTGATCCAAGCAATGTTGTTCAAATCTGTGGCCATAGAAGCTAACTCATGGCTGAGGAGGGGAGGATGTTCCTCGTAATCAACAAACTCGGGACCCAACAATGAACTTTTGGAGGAGCTCTTGGAAGTAGCTGCACAGCAACCATGCCCGCAACCCTGAGGAACTATGGTTTCACCAGATACACCTTCAAGAAGTTTGCATATATCAAAGTCTGGTGAGAATGTGTGGATCAGAGGCCCCTGCATTGGCACTATTCTTGAAGTTACAGAAGGGTTATAAACATTAAATGCGCCAATTTTCTGAGTTGGATGAACAGCAGGTGGATCGCTATTTCCCATAGATGTAGGACGACTTCTTTCAGAAGTGAAGTGTGGAGTTTCCTCGGGAATACAACACATCTCATATATTTGAGCTTTGTTTTCAGACTGGCTGGGAATGCACTCTGTACGACTAACTTCCAGCATTTCCAGGGGCTTAATTTGGTTAACACCTTCACATGACATAGTTTCTTCAGATAATGCCCTGGCTTTGTAAATGCTACAATCATCTAACGTCATGCTGCGTATTGGTTTAACCCTCCATAGCCCTGCAAATCGACGCCTTAGTGTAGAGTTCCAGTGGTTCTTAATTGCATTGTCTGTTCTACCAGGGAGCAATTTTGCAATTGCGGCCCATTTATTTCCATGGACGGCATGCGCATTAATTATAATGTGGTCTTCTTCATCTGCAGCAAAGTAAGCTTTGATTAGGCTTCAGGGAAGAATATGGTCATGACTCATGAGAATAACATGGATCCAGGAGATTCTTAAGGCAAATGATTACATTTGCTTCAACTAAATTAAACTAAACATGTATAGAATTCCCTAAACCAAGATAATTTGACTATTACACAAATTCACAGAAAGAAAAACTCGTAAGCATTATTTTAACTGTTAATCTACCGCCTTTTAAGGAAAATGCACTTGCTCAGTTGGACAGAACTGTGATGTGATGCTGAAAAGAAACATCACAATATTCACACTTCGGTGTAAAGTTTATGCATCAAATCAAAGTTTAATGTTTGTTCTAAACTTCATTAAGCATTGCAAGACTAAAAGTAAAACAAACTACAAGAGCAGCTTCGGTTAATAAAATAATCGATAGACATCGATGAAAAGATTGAAAAGTAATACAATTATGCCTAGATATATCCGTTTGTACTCTTTGCATCACCAAGCAATCGTCAAATTGACCCAATCATGCAGCATCACGTAACTCCGCCAGTGGGAGCTTGCTCATTTGCCGGCCCTAAATCTTGATAAAGAAAGAGGGTTGCAGTAGGTGAATGAGCATCATAAAACTAGTCATTTTAAGCATCACCCATGTCATCATCTGGCCACTTAAATAGCTACTAGACCATCCTAGTATCTTCCTGATGTTCAACAATGTAGTGGTTCCCTCCATGCACAGAGAATTGGCAACTGGCAATAGCAAGAACTACCATGCAAAGAACAACTCACCAAAAGGACATTTTTAGATGCTTTCGAAAATTATTAACAAAGAAGACTATCTCTAACATTGACTGTGGCAGACTAGGTAGAAATTACGTTTCCATTAACCTTCAGTAAATGGTAACACCAAAGTGACACAAGGTGAACTGTAAACTCCACTAAAGTTGATGCCTAAAGTTAAGTGCGACTAGAGACAAGTGCATTTCATGTTTCCAAATTGCAAGTTCATCATGTAGAAAGAGAGAGACAGAGTAAGCAATTACTTCTGACAACATTTAGGTAAAGAAGTAATCTCAGCTAGCACCATTTCTTCCTCATCAAGAAAAGAAAATGTGATCATTTGCAAGCATTAGCAAGGCAAATTAACATGAAGCAATAGCTCTTAAAGGTGGGAGTGAAGGGTGCTAGCTTTGAGTTAAACTTGGAGATTGAAGTCTTATTGTCTCTCGGGCATAGACACGAGCAACAAAGCAATTATAGGCCAATCTAAACAATATATTCACTGGGTGGCAAAGAAACCTAAATTGCACATAGTTAGACCTCGTGTACCATTCACCAAGATTTTATTTCATTTATAATTACCATTCAATGATCTTTATACAGGGGATTCTAACAACTTTGGTGGTGAACATCTCTAATGACTAGAACACAAGACTATATTACTTGTTAGTAAATTTGGGTAACATTTGCTGAGGACACAAGCATGCATCAGTAAACCACAGTAAGAATATCATACTTTACAGTACTAGTCCTATACTAAGGAGGCACTAAATCTCGAAATTCTAAAGCGTAAGCTACCAGAGGGGCTATCAGCCAAGGAGATAGAAAACTTATATTGATTGAACATCTTTCAAAAAGTAAGCATTTTTGGAGGATCCAACACAAGTGCAGCAACATTTTCGGAGACCCTAAGCAACATAGTTCAGAAAACACAAAAATATACCAATGCCATCCCTTTTCTAGCAAAAAATGTGCCCTAATAAAAAGCCATCGAACAATAAATTCAAAAATCCAAAAGCACTTCAAACAAAAAAGGATAAAATAACAGCATATTACGTATCTACACAAAGCTAACAAACTCAACAGAAAGCTAAACCAAAAAAAAAAAAGCCGAAGGTTTTACCAGTAAAAGGCTTGCGTTTAAGCACCGGATCAAGCTGATTACACCACCGAAGTCGGCACGATTTCCCAGAACGACCTGCAATCCCTTGAGCTATCATACTCCAATTCCTTGCACCGAACTTATTAACAAGTTCAGTCAGTACTGCATCTTCCTCCGGCGACCAAGGCTCTTTCACTCTTCCACTACTAACTCTACTTCCTCTTCCTCCGTTCATCATCGCATCACCGGCATCAACCAAACTACATCCTCCGTCGCCGCCATGGCCGTCGCCGGCGGCGGCGTAACCGTTCTGCTCCGCCTTTTCATTCATCTTCTCTGCTTATTGTTATCAGGTCTTTTTCAGTTTGTATAGACAACAGTGCCTTTTTTTAACTGAAAAAGTTGTTCATGTAAATTACGATTTTGTTAAATTTTTACCATAAATGACTTCCATGTCCTCTTTATATTTTAGGTATATTTCATAATTACGACGTCGTACTCATCATAGGCATAAGGGGTATGATTGTAACATCACAAAGTCGGCTCTTTGAACTGCCTTTGTAACCACCTCATTTGGTTAATATTAATTCTAGTCCTTCATTTATTGCTATATGTTAATTTTTGTCCCTGTAATATTTTCCTAAGCATATTTAACTTCGATTAATTGAAATGATACACTTTTGATCCTTTTTGCTTGTGAATGTTCATCTCACCATTTAATAAATTACTCGTGTTTTATGTATGTTTTAGATATAATTCTAAACAACTTAGTTTAATCGATTTTCAAAATTTTAAAATCAAACAAAATAAAAAAGATGGATTGATTTGGCTTTTTTGATTTATGACGTAGTGATAATAATTATAATAATAAAATAATATAGATATAAAATAATCATTTCAAATGAGTATTCGAGTTTAACAAATTACTTATTACTATCAAAAGATATTTGTATATGAATCTTACGTTATGTTTCACTGATATTTTAAAATTATATGTTTGTATTCAAAATCCATTGCCAGCGAAAGTAAGGGATTTGCCTTTTGGGTCGAGTTCGTTGCACCAGATTTATCTAGTGCGGATTACCTTTCCTATATAGTTTGCGAGCTATTGCATAGGAGCGGGGTTTTTTTCCTGTGCGCACGATAGCAATTGCGATTACGATTGCGGATTTTCATTGTTATCAAAAATAAAAATAAATTACATAACTATAAAGGTTCATTCTCTTCACATGTCTAACATTTACGTAATTAATATACAACTTTAAACATAACGAACAACGAAAAACTCACCACATCACATATTCGCAAGTAGATAATTATACTTAAGAATGTTAGATGATTAGACTTTTAAAGTCCTGAACATTTATAATACATGTGAAATAAGTAGACTAAAATCAAATCAATTTATTAAAAGATTTAAGACATTTATTATTATTTATATATGAAAAAAGTAGCAATATATTATCATATATGCTTTGCTGCCAAAAGAAAGAAAATAAATGTCCAGAAAAATCTTTTTTTTTTCTTTTGAGATAATTGGAAACCTACCACTTATAAACAAATTTCATGTTTAAGAATGCTATAATCCCAATTTTGAGAATACTCTTGCCCCATGTTATTAAATTAGTACTTTAGTAATAACAATATAACACGCGGAATAATGTTTAATCAAATATAAATTGAATACTTGAGTTTATCGTGTGAATAAGCTACGATAAATTGAAAAAGCAAAATCGAAATCTATGAGTGTTATTCAATACTTCAATTCTCTTTTCTTTTCTTTTATAATTGCCTATGTAAATCTATTAAATATGATGAAAGTCATTAGGTGCTTGACTTTTATATACATATATATATTGTCCATATAAAAGTTATACACATACATTGTGTTACAATGAGTAATATATGTACACACATTATTTAGATAAGACTATAGTATATTATATAGGCGTGCTTATTATTGTACAATTGTGCTAATTTACTAATTTTAATATATGGTTAACGGAGATGCGATTGTATCTTCAATGTATAAATTATACTCAGCAAGTATATACCGAATATTTAATAAATATATACATTATATACAATAATGGCAGGGAAAGAAAGTGTATAATAAGTGTATACAATGAGTGATCGATTTTGTGACGATGAAGAGGAAAGTAGAAATGGTGGATCCAAGCGCGATAATTATTTTTCGATCTTGACCGCTAGGGAAGTAGGAACAATATTGATCTAATTTCATAGTATATGTTATTATTTTATGGCTAAAAGTAGTGAGTTTGATAGTTGGGAAAATTGTATATAATAGCAAACTAATAACCTAAAATAAATAGAGTAGCTAGGGTTTGATTTAATTGTGCTCCACAGCAAACGTTTGCAAGAAATTGCCAGGCGCCTCTCTCCCAAATATCTCGCTCGCCACTCTCCTCCAATCTCTCGCTCGCTTCCTCACTTTTTATACAAACACAAGTTATAAAAATTATTTCTAATTGTATAAAACAGAGAAAATTGTATAAATACATATAATTTTGTTCCCTCTCTCCCCTCTTCCAGATCTCGCTCGCCACTCTCCAAAATCTCGCTCGCCACCCTCGCCTTTCTCACTTATACAAACAGAAGCGAAATGTATAAATTGCGTTTCTGTTTGTATAAAGCGTGAGAAAATTGTATATACACATGCAAGTACATATATTTTCGTCCTATACACTTATAATTATACAATAAAAATACTCCACTGCCCAGTTTCTTTTGCATTTCTCTCTTTCTCGTTTTATACAATTTTCAAATTGTATCTAATTTCTCTCTTTCTCGTTTTATACAATTCGATTCAGTTGTATATTCCTTGTCAAGTCTCTTTTGTTTCTCTCTCTCTCATTTTTTATACAAATTCAAATTGTATATAATCGTTCTATACACTTATAATAATACAATTCATTTTATACACTTCATTTTTATACAGTTCTCTGCCCAAGTGTCTTTCTCTTTATTGTTTTATACACTTTGTTTTATACAATTTGCTTCAATTGTATATGTATAGCGAATTATACAGTTTCTACGTTTGCTATGGAGCGCAATTATGCAAACTTTGCTATAACATACAAATATGAATTTTTTATTTGCTATATGTGAAAGTTGCCCTTGATAGTTTTGTTACTTTTTAGCCGAATGACTAATTATATAACAGATTCGTATCAAGTGTTTATATCAAAGACTTAAGTCAACAGCGATAAGAAAAAAAATATTCAATTTCTATAGAAAATCGAAAGAAATTTATGTATGTATAATAAAGAAAGTTTTGGGTAAAATCAATATTAATGTGCTAACGACTAACGTGCTTAACACCTTTTAGATATTGAATACCTTATAAGTGTATACTTTTCAAGATCTACCTTTTTAATTTATTTTACAAGTATATACATTCAAGATATACCTAGATATTAGAATTAACAAGTAGGAAATTATAATCACTCCATGAATAAGTCCAATGGAAGATGAACAAGTGTAAATAATAATACTACTCCCTCTATTCCAATGTGTGTCATTTTCACTTTTCGAGATTCAGATGATGTAAATTTATTTCAATTATATGTCACTTTTCTCTTTTCGAGATTCGAATAAAGTAAATTTTAATTGATATCCAAAAATTATTCTTCATTGTAAATATTCATGAAACATCTCATTGTGTTAGTACATACAAAGCCCATATTTCTTATATATTAGTTTTATATATAGAAGGAAAAATTACATGAATAAATATATTTTTAAAAATAATTACTGATTTTAGCGATATCTTTTGTTTATTACCATTTATAGCAATATTGTGATAAATCTGTAATATGTATTAAAAGTGAATTATGCATGCAATATATTTGAATTATAATTGTTTTTGAAATATATTATGTTTGTTTGGTAAAAAATTGTCACATTGTATTATAAGTGTATTAAAATGTGTGATAAATATATTATCCATCATTAAAACTTGTATTATATTTGAATAATAAAATTATCTTTGTAATATGTATTAAACTTGTATTATAAATGAATTAAAAGTCATCAAGTGAAAAAAAATATTATTGCTATAAATGGTAAATATTTTTCTATTATAGTATATTTATGTAAGTTTCCCTAGAAACAGTAATCTCTTATAAAAAGACCATAAAGCTTAAAAAATGTATGTAATCTATAAAATTACTTTTTATGTATATTATGTACATATTTTGTATAAGTATAAACTATTTATATACTTTTATATATATATATATATATATAATATTTTATAAACTAATTAGTCGAAGTATTTAGAATCGTAATTATCACATAAGTATTTAATTAGAGAGTATCATCCATAGGAAGATCACTATGAGATTTGAAGAATAAAATCCTCCCTTCAAATTATTTTAACTACAAAATGAAATCCTTGTAGATATGTTGTGGGTTGGCATATATAAATATTTACAGATGGATAATTTTATAATATTCATCCATATCATTGCACAAAAATTATTATATTATTATAGCCAAAAATAAAAAATAAAATAAGATGAAATAGTAGTTCCACTTAGGAGTGTATGTATATGCACTTGGAATAATTTTTTAAAAAATTCAATCAATTATGTTCAACCACTTATATTACTAAGTATAAATAAGATAGTTAAATAAGTTTATAAGCTGATTAAATTGATTTGATTTATTTATATATTTGGTAAATATTTAAAGTTATAAATCAAACAAAAAAATTATAAGTTAACTATTCAAAGTTAATAAATTTAATTTGATCGATATTTTTATTATTTTTCTAATTCTCGAAATACCTTACAAATATTCTTTTAAGTTTAATTATTTTTTTGAAAATAAATTAAAGTGTATGTTAGTCATTTTATCAAAAGAACAATTTGTTAATATATTTTTTTTACCAAACATATCATGTGTTTATTATAAATTTTAACTCTTTTATCTAATTAAATAATTACGCAGATAAAAATATTTATTAACATATAATACTTATCGACTATTTACAATCAATCGATCCAAGTTGACTCAAAATATTATTTTTGTCCCTTTCCTATTTCAAGTCTTGGGCATAGCTTCAAAGTGTAAATTCTTTGATTTACACTCTTATAGTGTCATTGCTTTTAAGCAAACAAAATCACCTTTTTTTTTTCTTTTTCTGTTTCAAATATCCTTCTACTTTGCTTGAGAATACTAAATAAATTAAAGGCTTAACTACACTTCAAAAAAAATAAATATGATTTTAGTTTTTGAAAAAGTACTTTATTTGGACCATTCAATCAAAGTGAAACTAGGAATTCTATTGTTATAAGTTCAATAAAATCAATAATCTTAATCAAAATTTTATATTTATAGTTAGTCCCGAATCTGGTAAGCTTAAAATTCTAAAACTTAGAACAAAAAATTTCAAAATTTCAAAATTCACTTTTTTATTCGATTATTTTATTTTACGTTGGATACGGAAAGAGAAGAGAACACAAGGAAAAAAGTACAATATTTTTTAAATCATAAGTTTTTAAAATCTTTTTTTCATTATTTAATTTCTATATTCAGTCAAATATCATAACATAAATCGACGCAGATGGATATATATTGATTTAATTTCTTCTCCCCCAATAATTTTTCATTTTGTCCCCTTTGAATAGGCTTTATACATTGTCTTTCAATTTAGGTATGAAAGTGAAACTACACCCATAGTATAGGCCAAAAAAAGGATATATGTCACTTCATGTTATGGTAAAATATCTAACTTTTGAAACACTAGTTTTCTTTGCAAGTGAAGTGAAATTAGTACATTAAGTGAACTTGGCAAACACTTTGTTCTCATTGAAGAAACTACTAGAACAAGAAACTTTAGTTCATCTAATTAGGTTGTCTAAGTATTTGTTAATTTGGATTATAAGTTACTCATATAGTATTATTATATAGTTTAAACTATTATAGTATGTATGTTAAAAAGTAAGGCTTAAGTCAATAAGTTTTATTTAAAAACTTTGAATATATGATTTGTCAGAATTAAATACTTAAACACATAATAAAATGTATTTTTACCAGACATTTTTGTTTCAAATTTTGAAAAAAATGTTCTCAAGTATCAATATTAGCTACTAGTTGTTAATTAATGAAGTTATATCTTGATTTTAGTTAAATGAACTATTAAAGGTGACTTGATCATTACTGGAAAACGAGATTGTACTCATTTCTCATCAAATCAACTCACTAGAAAAACACATGATGAGAAATAAATTTTCGCTAAAAAAATCACGTGAAAACAGTATTATTTGCTCTTTTCTCATCGATTTAATTAAAATATTTGTAAAAATTATCAACGAATAATTACGATCAAATACTTTTATTATTCCGTTTAAGGTCTCAAAAGATTGGGTGCTTAGAATAAAAGACTTTATTAGCACCCTTTTAATTAGATATTGCAAGACAATTATTATTATTTTTCTTTATAATAAAATATAACAATATGAATTTATTGATTCTAATTAATTCCAAGTAGTTGGTAATAAATCTAATTTTTATTAATGTAAATCTCTACAAATCCTGTTAGTGTTGGCAATTACTAAAATAGATTGGATTCGTGTGTGAACGTGCAATACATGATTGAGGTCTTTTTTTAGTCAATTTAAGTACCATAGTCTATAATAATTTTAATAAAGACGAATACAAGATATAGAGTATTAATATCAGATTTACCTAAATTGTAAAATATAATTTTATAAATGAAAATTACAATAAATAACAAATATAAACTCAATAACTTTTTTGCAATTATGTTAATTTTTTTAATATAAAGTTTAAATTCTGAATCTGTCTCTACGACTAATTATAATCGTAGTGCATAGGTGATTAGTGAAGGGTGGATGAATAATCAGAACAAGCCAAATCTCTATGCATGTTAAACAGCAAACCATAAACATTATTAGTAATGGAAAAATAAATTGGATTATGTAAAGATTTTATTAGCCTGTCATGTGTTAGTATAATGATTAATTATTGATTGAGAAAAAAAGAAGAAGATGACAAATTTTAAATTAAAAGATTAACATTATAAGTGTCTGATCAGATTTGTTAAGTATGAAACCTACAACTATCTATGCTTCGAAATTTATCTTTAATCTTCTAGTACGTGAGATAATAATAATAATTTTATTTTATATTTAATTTTAAAATATATATCAGCTAATTATATATCGCATACAAAAAGAAATATAACATTATTATGTCTCATATACAATCAAATTATAATATATTTTTATTTATTTTATCCCGTATATCAAACGAATTATAATATATCCTTATTATTCTGTCCTACCAAAAATTAATACATTTAATCAGACTCTACATACCTACCTTGCAAAATCAAAAACAATTACTTTATATTTTTTATTGGGTAAATCAAATAATGAGAACTTAATTTTATTAATTTATTAAAACTAATAGATTTTTTTTTGTTTCTCACAAAATTATTCTACCAACATGATGAACTAATTAAGCTATTTTAATTCAAAATGCAAAATAGCTAAATAAATTATTAGATATTAAAAAAAATATTATAAAGTAAATAAGTAAATAAAAAAATTAAATTTAGTAAAGATTAAAGGGATAAAATTTGACCTGAATTTTAGCTTATTAGAGCTCTAAGTAACTTGTAGATGGATTAATTTACTAATTCAATTTTTTTTTTAAAACCAATTTGAAAATTATACAGGTTTGCAGACTAGTATGTTGGATTGTGAAAAATATTTTAAAATATAAATTAAAAAGTACTTTTCACAATTATTCTTCCAATCATTTCAAATTATTCTACTTGAAAATGTAAAGCAGTTAAAATAGCTAATTAAATAAATGATAAATTTTAAAATATTGATCGTTTATCCACTGTGCTACTTAACTACTTAACATTTTCATTTTCTATGAAAATAGTTAACAAATAATCAAAAAAATAATAATAAAAAATAATCTTTAATTTTTGTTATTAATTATTTTATCTTTTAAAAATTGCATACCCCAACAATCACTTAATATGAACTAAATGAAGTATATATTTGTTTGCCCCCTCCCCTTCTAAAATTCTATCAATAATGTAACAAATATATTATTATGGCTATATCAAAAAAAAATATTTTCCACTTTAATACATTACACCCAAAATGATCTTTACTAATAATTAATTAATGATAATAATTTAATTATCACTAAATATGTCTATTAAGTAATAACTAACATTCTTTAGTAAATATCTTAAAGCTTATAATAACAACATTGATTTTTTGTGATAAATAACCAATTTCAATATTCGTTATTAATATATATATTTATTGCTACAAAAAGTTATTTTTGTTCTGATGATATTACGTCCAAAGTAATTTTTTACATAACGACAACAATTTAATTGCCGCTAAACATATTTTCTTTTTAATGACAGCTAACCTTCTTTTTGTAAATGTTCATATAGTTTATTGCGCAACATTAGATGCAATGACAATTAACTTATACCAGTACAACAAAATTGTGAATTACATGGGGATTTTCCTGGAAATTAGTATGAAAATTTGCAGAAAAATAAGTTTTCTGTGAATTTAATACTAATCCCCAAAAAAATTCTCATGTAATTCACAGTTTTCCTGTAATATACCTATAAAAATTTTAGACTCTTTATTAAATATGTATACTTATTACCGCTAAAAATTATTTCGCAAATTCATATGATATTTAAGCCATCCATCAAGGCGCAATCCACGCTTTCATTTAAGGAAAAATTCATAAGTCTCCTAACTAAAATTCACTCCTAACATATTTTTTCAACCACTAGTCAAAAATATACAACAAAAAGTACATTATATAATTTATTTTTATTTTTATTTTTTAAAAACTAAAAATAGAAAAAATAAAATAAAAATTCGTGCTGTCACGACAATATTAGACAAAGAAATGCACGTTGTGTGTGGATGACTCCTCATTGGTCGGTAGGTTCTCTGTATTATTCAAAAAAAAAAACTTTATAATATAATTCTAATAATACATAACATACATTTCTATTATTATTATTACACTTAACTTTCTTCTCATTCTTCCTTCTCTTCATTCATATATCCAAAAATCTTCACTATTTCTTAAAGCTTACAACTTATTAGTTTCAAATTTGATTTCGAGTTAACAAATGAGAACGTTGTGCCCTAATTTGGATAACGAAGATGGTCTGGAAACGGTACTTGAAGTACCGATTCCAGAAGAAATGTTTGTCAATGCATCACATAAGAATAATGTTAAGTCATGGCAAAATATGAAATCTTGGATTAAATCTCATAGTGGTAATAATAATAATCATCATCATCATCATCATGATAATTATTATTATAAATCAAGTGCTGTTTCAGTAATTGGTGGAAGAAATGCTGAGATTCAACTATTGCTTGGTGTTGTTGCTGCTCCTTTGATTCCTCATCCTATTAAATGCAACAATCATTCTCTTAATAAGAAGATTAATGATCATCCCATTGTAAGTTCTTTTTTTACTGCATCTGTCTCAATTTATGTGGTACAGGTCGGATTTCAAGAGTCAAATAGTAAAAAAAAGACTTGTTAGAGTCTCGAAATACGAGAGGTGCCACAAGGATATGTGTTCCTGTGGTAGAGTTTGATTTTTGATATGGTTACTCAGTTAATAGTTATTATGTTAGAAAAGTCAGTTTTCTTCGTTGAAGAAAATTAGATAAGATAAAAAAGTTGTGACTTTCTGGAAATAATAACTATTGATTGAGGAATCGTCTTGAAGATAAATAATATATGAACGGAACTTTTTTTTGGGTGTATGTGTTATAGGAAACTCTCTCCGTTTCAGTTTATGTGAGTTTAACTCGGTAGATAATTTAAGTAAAAAAAGCGAAAGTTTTGAGATACTTATGAACTCAAACATATCATAACATTTATAGGTGAAGTACTCAATGATCAAGAATATTTGTTAATGTGATAGAGTTAATTTCTCGTATAGTCAGTCAACTAATAATTATTATCTCTGAAATTCAGTTTCTTTGTTGAAGAAAATTGGAAAAAAATCAAGAAATTTTGTGTATGTGTTATGGGAAATTCCCTCTGTTTCGATTTACGTGAGTTTAACTCGATAAAAAATTTAAATAAAAAATTGAAAATCTTGTGATCTCAAATATATAGTAACATTTATGAGTGTATAAAGATTTTTTAGTAATTAAAGATAAAAAATGTGAAGTGTAAAGTTAATTATTTTCAAATATAAAATCATATCAATTCACATAAATTGAAACAAAAGAAAAATAAATAAAAAAATAGTGTCACATAAATCGAGACAGATGTAACAGTAATATATTTTTGAGTGCCTTTTAGGTACAAGTTCTTGACTAGACAAGTAGATGAAACTTAGTTTTTAGTTATTTGTGTTTGGTGAGATTGCCATTTGCATACACTTGAACTAGTTTATTAGGTACTACATACTTGTTACCTATTGTACTTAAAACAATAAATTCGATCTTTATAGAGTTCTCGCGATATTTTATTTATTCATTTAATCGATGGTTGTTACAGGAGACTTCGATGGCAAAATATATAGTACAACAATATATAGCTGCCGCGGGAGGAGAACATGCTTTGAATTCGATTAATAGTATGTACGCGATGGGGAAGGTGAAGATGATCGCGTCTGAGTTTATTGAAGGAGATGGTTTAGGATTGAACAGTGGCAAAGTAATGAAGATTAAAACCGCGAAAAATGGGGCAGGGGAAATGGGAGGATTTGTGTTGTGGCAAAAGAGACCTGATCTTTGGAGCATTGAGCTTGTTGTTTCAGGTTGTAAAATCAGTGCTGGAAGTGATGGTAAGGTGTCATGGAGACAAACTCCATGGCATCATTCTCACGCCTCTCGTGGACCTGCTAGGCCTCTTCGTCGTTCCTTACAGGTATCCAGACAGTAAGAATTGAACTCACATCGTATTCACAAACATATGGTCATGTCACACCCAATGTCAATTTGGTTCACACACTTCATAGCAACATTAATGTTATTTGGATTCCTTCCTTTACTTTTTTTGTTGTCAAGTTTGTCTTATCAAGAGGCCAAGTTGTGTGTCACATGACTCGAATAAACTCAAAATCTCGTTCACAACTTTGACCCTTTCAAAGCAGAATTAGAGTCAGGATTTGAACCTTATGAGTTCTGGATTTCAGGACACAACCTCGAGTACTAGTAGTTAGGTCTAGTTGACAATTTTGTGAATGTAAACACTTGTTAGTCTTGTCACTTTTGTGTCACATGACTCGAATAAACTCGAAATCTCATTCACAACTTGACCCTCTTCAAGTTGTTCTATAGGGTGAAAATGACATATTTACTCAACTATGAGCCACTAAATTGGAAAAAAGAAAATAGTTGTTGAATGAATAATATGGTTCTCTGTTTATACGGATACTAGTTGTGAATTGGTTGTCATCAACATGTCATGTGTCTGTATCTGCTTTGATACCATGTTAAAGTCTGTATCTGCTCTGATACCATGTGTTTGAACAACGTCTGATTATGTCGATTGATCATGTTTGACAGGGTCTTGATCCAAGGTCTACTGCTGATATGTTCTCTGATTCGATCTGCATTGGCGAAAAACCAGTGAATGGTGAAGATTGTTTTGTACTAAAATTTGAAGCAGAACCCTCATCTCTAAAAGCAAGAAGTAGTAGCAATGTTGAAATTATGAGACATACTGTTTGGGGCTACTTTAGCCAAAGAACAGGACTATTAGTCCAACTTGAAGATTCACATCTTCTTAGACTAAAATCTCCTAAAGATGATGTGTTTTGGGAAACAACAATGGAGTCATTAGTCCAGGAATATCGAACAATCGATGGTGTTAACATAGCTCATTCTGGCAAGACATGTGTTTCACTCTTCAGATTCGGCGAAAACTCAGAAGGACATACAAGGACTAGGATGGAAGAAGTTTGGACAATTGAAGAAGTTGATTTCAACATAAAGGGACTATCATTGGATTGTTTTTTACCACCTAGTGACATGAAAAAAGATGATGATCAAGATATTATAAGTGATGATGATGATATAAACAAGAATTCAAGGATTGAACCAAAGAATAATGTTATTCATAATGCTAATAATCCTAGATTTATAACTGCTATAAAAGGTGCTGCCAAAATTATGGCTATTGATGAAGATTCAGAAGACTAGTTGTAAATATATATACATCTATATGTGTTAATCTGACTCTTCAAATAACGTTCGACGTGTGTAAGTGTGTGTGTCTGATCCTTCTGGAGAAACTGGCATGGATGCAACAACGTTTTTGAAGAGTCTGATCAACGTATGTAGAAGAGAAGTATTAATATTCTGTGATCATTTTTGTACATAGAGAATCATAGGATATGTTTTTTTTTTTTTTTGTGTAAAGTGTTTTCATATATACATATACATTTCAGTAACTCTGATGAATATTTGGTTTGATAGTGAAATTACTAGGGTTGTATAATTGTATAATATATATACTCTGATAATGTAAAAGAATTTTTCACGCTATTAATGTTATTTTACTTGATCAAGTAGGTTTTTCTTAGTTAATTTCTCTTATTATATGATCATCATTATATGTAACTTATAATACTCTTATGAAATCTGACTAACGGTATATAAAAGTTGAACTCTATTATGTGTCTATGAATTGCGATTTATGTGAACCTAGTAATTATTTTTGTTTTTTTTGGTTTATCCTTTCTCTTTTTATTGCTATTTCTACTACCAACCACCCTTTTCTTCCTCCTCCTTTCTTGTCTGGCGGAATATGTTGAACAGGTAAATATGTGTTCTCTTTCTTTTAATTTATATGATATTGTTTAACTTAACGTAAAGTTTACATAAGAGAGAGAAATTTTTGAAATTTATAATCTAAAACAAGTTATATATATTTACGCGACTATAAATCATTTTATTTAGAGTTTATTTCTTTAAAATCATTTTTTCAAAATCGACTAAAAAGAAAATGTTTTAACAAATTAAAATAGAAAAATTATATTATTTTAATGCATATGTATCTTGATAGAGATCTTTGTAAGAAAAAAAGTGATTTGGCGATAGAAATAATGGTACAAAAACATAAAAGATATATTTAAAAAAATCATATATATAGCCACTTAGAGATTAATTTATTTATTATTTATTAGTAGTATCAAAGTTCGATTTCACCACCTACCCCTCCCTGCCTACTCCACTTACCAATAAAATAAAAACACTAATTAATCAACATCACATTATTATATTTCTAAAAACAAGAGAATATTTCTTAATTCTATCAACTTGACAAATACTTCCATTTGATATATTCTACATTTTTTATTCAAAAGAGTACAAGAATTTAAAACACTTCAAAATTGTAATGAATTATTAATTTCATTTCAAACTATTAATAATTTTAAAAATAATATTTTTTTTTATTAATTAAACTTAAATACATCCCTATATTATAACCAGAGGCGTATTTAGAATTATCAATAAGGAGATTTAAAATCTGTAGAAATAGGCATATAAAGTAGCTGAAGGAGGTTCGATATCTACTATATATACATATTAAATTATTCTAACCATGTATAAATAATATAATTTTCCGCTGAACTTTTTTCCTACAAGGTGGCTCCGCCCCTGCTTATAATAATAGTGCAATACACTTCTAAATCCTTACAAAGTTTAGGCGTGTTTTATAAAGAGTCTCATAATCTTACAAGTGTTTGAAATTACTTCTATGTCATCTGGCAGATCGGAATATATCTAAGTGTTTTCGAAGCTGTCGATAGTTTGAAAATGAAAGAACAATCAATATAATCTATAAAGTTTCAATTTTTTGTATAACAAGATCATCATTATTGAAACTCTTTTAACATTCATTAGAATGGATGAACAAGAATCACTTCCTCCTCATGTACTCATTTTCCCTTTACCATTACAAGGCCCTGTAAACTCAATGTTCAAACTTGCTGAACTCCTCTGTTTTTCAGGTTTACATATCACCATCCTTCTCACTGAAAACATTCACAATCGACTCGTTCTTCACACCGATATTACTTCAAGATTCGATCAATGTCCTGGTTTTCAAATCAAGACGATATCGGATGGACTACCAGATGATCATCCTCGAGATGGAGAGAAGTTTTTAGAGGTTTTTGACTCTTTGAGAACTAAAACAAAGACTCTGTTTAAAGATATGTTGATTTCGGATTCACTCTGTGTTGATCTTGATGGGGAAGTAAGACGACGAGTAGTTAGCTGCATTATAGCTGATGGAGTTTTGGGATTTACTTGTGATGTTGCTGATGAGATTAATGTACCTATCTTTTGTGTTCGAACTATTAGTTCTTGTTGTCTGTGGATCTTCTTTTGCCTTCCTGAACTTATTGAATCCGGAGAATATCCTTTCAAAGGTTAGTATATGATTGTTTGAACTTTGATTGCAAAATTTGTTATGACTCGAGTTAGTGTTGGGATTGGGTTGATTGATCGCATTGAAAACGATTATTATTATCTTATCTGTCAAGTTTTTATGTAGACACGCTCCTGTTTGTTACTTTTAGTACTTTTAGTGCTTTGATGGGGTGTTTAGATTCAATCATGATATCATTCTTTCACGTGTTGTAGCTTAGGATGTGTGTTATGCTAGAGCTTTATGTCGGTCTATGTAAAGTTAATGATATTGAACTCATTTAGTATTGAGATTTTAGATTCAAAATTTAGTATTTGTTGAAATTTTAATTTTTTTTTTTTAGAATGAATGACCTTTTTGTTACTATGGATCTTGGTCTCTTTTCGCCTTCTCACATCGTTATCAGGTAGGGTTGATAACGAAGAAGGACTAACTCGATTGAAGAGTAATGATATGTATGTTATAAGATCCACTAATGATTCATAACAAATTTGTTTCTGATGGAAAATTTGTTAAGATCCACTTATGATATCATTCTTTCGAGTGTTGTAGCTTAGGATTTGTGTTATTGCTGGAATTTTATGTCCGTCTATGTAACGTTTTGTTACTATTGCTCTTGGTCTCTTTTCGCCTTTCTCACACCGTTATCATGTATCGTTGGCAACGAAGAAGACTAACTCGGTTGAACCATAATGATCTATTATGCCCCGTAATAGATTTCATTCTTCTACTCTTTTTCGAAAGTCCATTGACATGAGCTAGAATTACATTTTTCATATATATCATTGAATCCTAATTCAAGCATTAATAATTATTTCTACAGCTCTCGACTCTGTATCCTATAGATCATACAGAGATTAACTTAGATTTCTCGAAGTTTACACAATCTTTCTAATTCTTCTTTTCAAATATCTACAGATGATAACTTGGATGAACCCATCAAAAGTGTTCCGGGAACTGAAACATTTCTCCGGCGACGTGATCTACCGGAGTTTTGCCGCTCCGGCGATCTAACAGATCCAAATATCCAGCTCTTCAAAACAGAGGGTCAAGAAAATTCACGAGCTTATGGCTTAATACTCAACACATTCGAAGAATTAGATCAACCCATACTCAATCAAATGCGAACAATTTGCCCAAATCTCTATCCAATTGGACCGCTCCACGCGCATTTAAAGAAGAAACAAACTACATTGCGATCATCGTCAAATAGTTTATGGGCGGAAGATAGAACTTGCATCGATTGGCTCAACGATCAGCTACCGAATTCAGTAATTTACGTTAGTTTTGGGAGTATCGCCACAATGACGAATGATCAATTGATTGAATTTTGGTACGGATTGGTTAACAGTAAACAGAATTTTTTGTGGGTTATTAGACCGAATTCTATAGGGGGAGAAGAGTGGAAATCAAAGATGCCTGTGGATTTAGTAAAGGGGACTAAAGAAAGGGGATATATAGTGGAGTGGGCCCCACAAGAAGAAGTATTGGCCCATCCCGCTATAGGCGGGTTCTGGACTCATTGTGGATGGAATTCGATTCTCGAGAGTGTTTACGAGGGTAAGCCTATGATTTGTTGGCCTTATTTTTTTGACCAACAAGTGAATAGTAGATTTGTTGAAAAAGTTTGGGGACTTGGGCTTGACATGAAGGATACATGTGATAGAGAAATTGTAGAGAAAATGGTGAAGGATTTGATGGTATTGAGAAAACAAGAGTTTTTGGGAAGAGCAAATCATATGTCTAAATTAGCTAAGAATTGTTTGATGGAAGGTGGATCATCTTATTCTAATTTCGATCGTCTTGTGAAGGATATTAAATCTTTAAGTAATAAGGTTTAATCGTTGTTGAAATGATAGTTCGTCGAGCAATCCTCTAAGGTAGAAGTGTCAATCGTTGTTAGAATCGCAAGAGCAGACTTATTCTGTTATGTACCTGACTTTCTTCATATACTGTTATTTTAGTTTTTTTTTTAATTTGAGAAGACACTTAAATCTTGCTTTTGAAGTTACGTTTTGTTTTTATTTCCGTTGGGGTTATACACGCATTCCTCATAGTCATAGTGTGTGTTGTAGAAACAACAAATAAAATGATAATTGTATTATATCATCTCTATTTATCAAAAGTCATCTTAATATTGAGAAATGAATTAAAAATGATTATTAGTTGATAATAAAGGTAAGCTAGGTTTAAAATAGCGATTTAACTCTTAGATTTATAAAATTAGACAAATAAAAATAATATTTTTATTTTGTATAGTGAACTAGTTAAAGTGGATGGTGAAATTAATCCATATGCTTATCAGATCGGACCGACTGCTTCAAGTGTTCATAACTAAAAATTCTAAACTTAATATTTATACATATTTAATGATTTTCTTTAACACAAACTACTAACTACAATCGAACTTGAGCTTCTAGTTCCGCCCCTAATAGATGGTTTACTACATAATGTATGTGTGGGATGCTGACTGCTAAATAAAAGTGCAATACTATAGAATAATATACAAATTATTTTATTTATACCAAAGAAGATAGAGAAGTTGTTACAAATATTAAATTATAGAAATTTAAAACAACAAGTCGTTGTAGTATAGTGGTAAGTATTCCCGCCTGTCACGCGGGTGACCCGGGTTCGATCCCCGGCAACGGCGTAAATATAATTTTTAAAGATACGTTATTTTTTTAACGGACTAGAATAAATACGATTTTTTGAAAAATAATAACTACCATAAGTTAAATGACTTCGCAAACAATTTTGTTCGTGTTAGGGCCCTAGATTGAACGTCACAATTCTTATTTATATTTTACTTTTTATTAGTATGGTATGTTTGTATAACAATAAGTTATTATGAAGAACCTGATACTTTTAGCTATAGGATTTTAAGTGTCACGATATAACTGTTATTACGTAAATATGATGAAATACTTGTTGGTATGTAGTTAGATATCATCTCAGAAATCAAACTTCCTAGACAAAATAATAACAGTTATATTCTCCACACATATATAGTCCCATATATAGAAGGGAGATTAATTAATTAGAACAAGTTGTCTACTAATAAAGTGTTAAAATTAGTGGGACAAACCAATGTACAAAATTGGCTTAAAGGTCCTGCCAATTACCATAAATACAAACCAACAAAATAAAACAAAAAAAGTACTATTAAGTAAGGTTGTTCAACATCGAATCGAAATCAATAAGTTGAATCGATAAAAAAGTTATTGATTTAGTGTTTTGATAACGGTTTTGAATTTTTTTGTTATCGGGTTATCGATTCTTAACGGTTTAAAGTTTTTTTTAACGGATTCACCGATAACCCGATAGTAAATTAAATATTTATATTTATACCATTTTGTATATGAAGTCCTCGACTTAGAGTTTAATTTCCTACATTTATTTTTGGTTGTCTCAAATACTTGATAATTCTACGATGTAAAAGTGTTTGCTTTTGAGCAAGATGTAACTTGTGAACTCAAGTGCATGGTTTATTTGGTTTGTCACCTTGTTTCTAAGTGATTTTCAATATTTTTTCTTTTGGGTCAAATCTTAACGGTTAAATCGATAACTGAACCGATAATGATCAAAAATCGATAAATCAATAATCGATAAGTCAATATCTTAATGATTCTATAATGATTTAACATCACTACAAACTGATAACTAATAAGCCAATCAGATAAATTTTAAAGTCGAACCGAACCGACCGATATACAACCCTACTATTAAGTGCTTGAAATGCTGAAATAAATGCCTTGACTAAAACGATAATTAATGCACTAAATTTTTGCTATGCGCTGAGTTCGAAAAAAGGCTGAACCACTTTGCATAGGGAAAAAAACAAGGCCTCAATAATATAATGATCCTGTGGGACAAAAAAAATGTAGTTAAGAGTTTTTTTATGACATTGCTAAAAGAGATAATTAATCATAAGAAAAAAAAATATTCTTTTTTACAAAAATTAATTTTCATACCTTGCCACCAATTTCCTCTTGAAGCACAATTTGAATTGTTTCCATTTTGATCATCATCATCTTCTACATTTTTCTTGAATTGATCAAGTCATGAACAAAAATGAAACAATTTAGAAATTGAAAAAATAAACAATTACTACACAGCGAATTCAGGATTTTCACTAGAGAGGTTCGAAATAAAAATATAGTGCTACTATATATACCAAATATAATGATTAGCAGTAATGAATTAACAATTGCGTGAAATATGTTTTATTAACACTTTTTGTAAGTGTCTCTAAAGCCTTATGTGATATTAAATCTGATAACAATTAACTATTATCAATAAAAATTTTACGTTTTTTATTAATATATATATTTATTACCGCTAAAAATATCTTACGGTGTTATGTGAGGCAGTAGGTGGATAATAAACATCTTGGCCACCATAGTATATTGATGAACTTAAATGGCATGGTTCTGTTGTTCCATTCTGATACAATATGGAATTATTCTTCTCCTTATTACCTGTCATGACATTAATGAACAACAATTAAGAGAGAGATTTGTAACTTAAGCAAGCATATATATACGTCCGCCGTATTGTGGTGGAATAGTAAATACTCTGCTTTTGGTCAGAGATGTCATGATCGAGCTTTGGAAATAGAATCGCTTTCGCCGAGGAGCATTTTCCCCGAATATGGACATTCAGATTTTATTGGACCCCAATACATGCATTAGGTGAAAAACCATAATTAAAGGCATGTGCTTCCCTCTCGTTTCATTTTATATGACGTTACTTTATAATTTATTAGTCTGTTATAAAAAATAAGAAAATAAGAAAGTATCCTTTTTATACTTTCATTTTCTTATCTTACGATTTACTTGAGTTGAATATCTATTTGAAAATAATATTTATGTTTTCACGAGATAGGGGATGACTGCATGCACACCATCCTCTCTACATTTCACTTGTGGGATTAAACTGAATTTCTTATTATATCTTTAATGACATATTTTTATAGTTTCATAATCTCACGGCTTATTTTTGACCTCACTTTCAATTTTATTTTTTATTTTTTAAATTTTATGTCAAATTAAACTATACTAAAAAAGTGATTTTCGAAAAATGAACAAAAAATATAGGAGAAAATTAACCTGAAGTTCCATATTTTGCATTTCCACATGACTGGTTTTTTGGATCTTGGATTCTTGATGAACCTCTAGCTACAGAGTGAGTGGAATCCCTTCCAAGTCCCTAAAATATTAATATTATATAAAAAAGAAAAAAAATCAGATAAAAAAAATATAATCATTTTATTCGATAATTTTTTAAATTATCATATCGGACTTGATACAAAAAGTTACTTTAATGTTTTTTTCTAAATAAAATCAATATACTTTTTGTATATAGAAAGGAGTATCTATAGATGCAATGATGCATGCAGGATGGAGTAAGAGAAGAAATTGTACTTGTACTTCTTTTGTTTAAGATATTCGGCTACGAGAATTAAACTAATTAATGTTAAATATAAATTTATACATAGTATTTTTAAAAAAAATTTAAAAAAAGATTTGAATTAATTTTTCTTTTGCGAGTTTCATGCCCTCAACATTCAGTTATTCCTTTTTTCTTACCTAACTATCGTCACATACATATTAAAGAATAATAATAAATGGTGATAAATTAAATTTTTTTAAAAAAATAAACAACTGATAGTTAATCGTAGTTCTTTTAAGTGTGGCTTTGACCATCTTTTGACATGTTTAACTAGTAACTAAGACAAATAAATTAAAACGAAACTGAATTATACCGTTGATTGTGGTCCAAAAACAGAACCAAAGAGCGACGTTTTCGAGGGCTCTTTCGGACCAAACAAATCATTCGTAAAAGACAAAGCAGAAGCAGAAGCCGAAGAACCAAAAACTTGCTTTCCCTTCTCCATGAATATTAAAAAAATTACCAAATTAAACGAGGAAATAAGATCTCTTGTCCACTATCGCTCTCGAACCTAACTAACTAACTACCTTGGAAGTTTGGTTGAGTAGCAAACATATATAATGGCCTAAACTAATAAATTACACAGTTCCCAAGAAAACAGAAATGGGATAAGGACTTTAAATGTTTTTTCAGATAATTATAGTTGTTGGGGGGATGTAAGAAGAAAAAGAGGGCACGTGAAGTTTTCAGTGTAGAATACAAAGAATAGTGAGACTCTTATTTATAGAGGCCACTCAAAGACAAAAGAATGGGGACTATTTGACCATGCCTTAAAAATTACGTAATTAGATATATTTCACTCTTATATATATGTATTTTGTCATCAGATATATAAGAATAGAGAGAGAGTGATTGACGAGCGAAATTTGTACGTATCAAAAAATATATAAATTACACTAGATATATGTATATATTTATACGTATTTGAAGTGAATTACATTAGGATCTCAGATACAAAGGAGAATGATGAGATGAAAGAGAGGCTAGTGAGATTTTTCTATGTATTTCATATACGGATTAAATCATCGATCAAATGTATCTGAAATAAATTACATTTAATCTCGATCCCATATATTCGAGATACATGTATCTGGATGTATATGAAGATAAGAAAAAATTATACTTATGCTATTTTTACTTGTATACATCGAAAATACTATGCTAGACAACGAGCTAGTTGCTTAGTTGTTGTATTCGGGTTTAATTTCTCATATGATCACTAATTCTTTAATTATTATCTCATAAACTCATGTTTTCTTTTTCTAATTTCAATTATTTTCAATGATATTTTTTTTCTGGTTTTTCCATAATAATAAGTAAATAATACCTAATTGAGTGGCAAACGTTACACGAAAATGTCAACCACTTATAATCATATCGGATAAGTCCTAGTTATACATCAATACACTAGATAATCTGATGAATTCTAATCTTATAAATCAAAATTTAGCTAATTCAAATTTTCATTAAGTAGATTTATTAAGAATATTTTCTATAGAAAAACGTCACTTTAATTCAAAAACTCCGATTAAAAATAAACTAGAATCATTATAGTATATATCACACATCTCCATGATCCCTCCCTGCAATTTTCATTCAACCACTATAATCCTTTTTAAAGGTCAACTATTCTATACTCATCAATATAGTTTGTGCTATGGACCATTTTATTTTTCTTATTCCCTATTCCATAATTTATATATTTATTTTAATTAATTGAAGGTCAAATATCGTAGACAAGTGTATGAACATGTTATTGCCACTTGTAATTACGTGTCATTTTTAAGGTGTAGGACTTACAAGTATCAATTTCGTTTGATATCTATATTGAGAGTTCAATTAATTTAAATGTGTCCCGTAAAACTTTTGAGGAAAAATATTTTTAATATAAATTTTTTTCATATTCAGAGTTCAAAATATATATCTTACTGTTACTATCATAATCACCAACATATGCAATGTAATCTTAAAGTGAGACATGAAGAAATCATAATGTACACGAATATATCCCTCTATCTTAAATATATAAAATTTATTTTCGATAAATCATTGATAATAAAAAATAAATAATAATAGAGTACAAAAATTTAACTAAAATAGAAAATAAAAAAAATAGTACCACAGCAAAATAATATACTATAATCTCTAAAACAAACAAACACACTCTCACCACAATTTTTATCAGCAACTTCATTCTTCAATAGGTTAATTTTTATATTATCAATTTGTAATGAATTTTTTAAAAATTTCTCATATTTTTATCTGTATTTTGATCTAGCAAATATGAAAAAAAAAACTAATGATTTTTTAAATAAAAATTTATATTTCACGTTAAAATAGTGGATTAAAATGGAATTAATATTGCATCAACCTCTCTAAAATATTTTGATTTATTGAGAAGGACAGAACAACCACACGTGATCTAAATTTCAAAACTTTATTTCATTTCAATGTATAATTCTCCTTTAATTTGGAGAATTATTCTTTTAAATGGAATAATATATAGCAAGATTTAAATAGGAAAATATATTTCCAAATAGTTGATCTATAGTATAGTGTAGTCCAATCCAGAAGCAATTCCTCTTTATTAATGTACTGAATATTTCAATTATTGAAAAATGTTTTTTAAAAAAATAAAAATAATTTCCTCATTTATTGTTTTTGAATTTGTAATTAATTAAGTTAAATATCATTTCAAAAAAAAATATATGTATATAATTTATGGAACAACTATTTTTAAATATTGAGTAATTATTTTTTAAAAAAATGATCAACTACTATAAGACGAAGAAGAACTTACGATAAATGCCAAAAACTTCACATCTAGTTTTTAATCAATCATTACTTTTTTGAACTAATTAGTGTTGGTTAATTAATACATTATTATATTATGTCTTTTTTAGTGAAGGAGTTGCGATTTATTATACTAAAGATTTTCAATGAATTATTGAAGCTATTGAGATTTGAGACTACCGATTAATCTCAATTACTCTTATTAATTTAAATTGTTGAATAGATGGAATTCAAAAGAAAAAATATTAAAATCTCATAGTTGCAAGAATTTTTTTCCTACTTAGAAGTCGAATATTTGAATTAGAGTTTAACTATATTTAAATTCTTGCCACATAGGGCCTTATTTGGAACGGTGCTTCCTGCAAAAAAAATTTATATTTAATTTTAAACTCAAAAATATCTAATTAAAATAGATTTAATTTTATTCACTGCACCACATCTTTTAACGATAAATTAGCAAAATTTGCAGTACTAGGAGTGTGGTTATGTCATCATTGTTACACTTCATTTTAGGTAATGTAGTACTATATATCATGATAGGGTTAGTGGGGTTAACAATAATTAATGGTTACTAAAATATTTAAAGCATTAAGATTATTATGACTATACTAATCAAGCAAAAATTATATATGAAAACAAAAGGAAATCATGTAATGATCACAAGGAGAATAATAAGAGGTCCATTAATTATTTAGCATATCCATCCAAAATTTTGATATACATTATCTTTGAAAATATCATTCTTTAATATCATCCTCATCCATTCACCAGAAAATTGTGTCAAAAGTAATGTATTTGCATTAAAAAGAAAAAAAATGCTAAAAAAAAAAGGACATATGGTCCTATATATGAACAAATAATTCTGTTATAAGTCCCTTTTTTCATATAATAGTTATATTCAAATGATCACTTTAACTTTTTAGGTATATATATTACTTTTCATCAGTATTGGTATTGATTGGTGTATTATAGAATCGTCAAAATGAGCTTAATTTATAGGATTGGTTCAATTCAATTCGTTATTGAAGTAGAATTGTGATATAATTTTTTAAGCTCATTTAAAACTAGATCTAATAAGTTTGATTAATATAAACCCTTATCCCTTGAGGCTTAATCGGGGTTGGGCCGAGGTCGACAAAATTTTTTATTTAATGGTAACTTATAATAATCTCACCAGTATGTAATCTAATTACTTAAATACACATTGTGTTGTAATATTATGAATCCATACGTTAATTTGTTCTAGATATATTTATTCACTCTCTTATCTCGCTCGCGTATCTGGGATGCAAAATGCATGCTAATAATTACACTAGATTCTCTTCAAATCCATTGGCCCTCGAGGCTTGGGTCGAATGGGGTGGGCCGTCCCTTTTCGACAGCTCTAATATACCACGATCGGCCTGGCTGGATGGCGGGACGTCACAGTAGGCTTGGGTCAAATGGGGTGGGCCGTCCCTTTTCGATAGCTCTAATGTACCACATCGATAGAGTATGGAGTTATTTTTCATTTTATATTATTTGAGAAATTTTTAATTTATGAATTGTCTATCGGACTTGAGTTAGGCCTAATATTCATTTTTTTATCACATAATATTGGGCTAAACTCAAATCCAGCAGCCAATTCATGATTTTAACATGTCCAAGCCATATTAAAGAATTCAGAGATCTCATCCCTCGTCGATGTGGGATATCATTTTCATAACCGATTAACAAAACATCAATTTAATCGTTTAGAAAAATATTTCATCCTATAATATTTTCTTATTCAATATATTAATAAGACATGTTATTTCCTCAGCTCTTTTAAGTAGATTAAGAGAGAACTATTTTTTTTTCAATTTGATCTTTCAAAGCATCTAATGGATTAAATTAATATTACAAAGGATAATTCAATAAAGCCCCAAAATTAGTAAATAGTATAATGCAAATACCTTTTTTAATATACTTCTAGATAGATTCTATAAAAAGAAAAGTAACGCTAAGGAAGATCTCAAACTATGTATGCTATCCCATATGATATAAATTTATTTTGGTTAATAGTGTAATTAATTTTTATATTATCACAAAATAATTTAACTTATCATTCAGGTATAGTTATTATTTTAAATATTCAATCAATTAATCACACAAATTAAAAGGTTTAATCTGCAAAGGTTCTAAATTTTTCAATAGTTAGTTGCTGGACTTCCCTTTGCCTCGCATCCAAAAAAGAAAAGTAATTCATATAAAATACGAAGAAATTTTAATCACTCGAATTTATATGATACTATTTATTCTAAAATAGGTACATAATTAAAAGTTCCTATAGTGTAATAATGGATCGCGACTTAAATCAACCTTGTGATGAAATAATAACTTTCCACATCGATTTGGTATAGAGTTATTTTTATTTTTATATAGTTAAATTTCTCGATTATGAACTTGTCACTCGATATATATTAGACCTAAATTTCATTTTTTATTATTGAATTCGCTGATTTGAGCTAATTCATGTCAAGCGGCCAAGTCAATGAGTGAGTATTGTCTAAGTTGTATTAAAAAGCTCTGAGCAATGTGAAATATTCATAAATACTTTATTCGATATTTTCTACTTGTTCAATATATTAACAATACATGCTATTTACTTATCTATTTTACCAGATGAAGAAAGATATATTTTTTTCAGACTTGACCTTTATCACTAACTCACCACTTTCCAAACTTGTGATGGAAATATTACTCCAATTGTTTATTTTAGGTTTTAAAATCGTAAATGATAAAAGTAACTTAATGAAAATAATATTTAATTAATATTTTATTTACAAATTGCATTGTGGCTGAACTAAGAGGGAATGATGATCACAAAGAGATAAAGCATGATAAAAATATATATTTTTACAAAGCATCTATGGATTAGATTAGTGTTACATGGATAATTCTAGAATAAGACAAAAAATTAGTAAATATTATTAATGGATGACACCATTAAAAGAAAAAAAAGTAATGTTAAGGAAGATTTACTACTATTTATTTATTACATATGTTATAACTTTATTTATGTATTAATAGTGAAATTAATTTTTATATTATTAATAAATTATCGCTCAGTCATTTAGAATATAAAGTTAATTTTCAATCGAATTGATCACTTGAATCTATAAGCTACTTTTTAATTTGCATTTCTAGGGTCAACTTTCATTTTTGTGCTTGATACGATTTGAATTCAACGGATCTTAAATTATTCATTTTTTAGCTTACAAAAATTCTTTTTTTTTAAACCGCTAGTGCATTGAATTCAAACTAATTTGGATATCCCCCTTTCACATTCTTATCTTTAGCTTAAAAAGAATTTCAAAAGTCAATTATTCTAAATAGAGTAATTCTTGAAGGCTTTTGAAAATGCCAAAATTATCTAAGAAATTTTGGAGGAAAAAAAAAATCTCAAAAGCTAATAGATAATAACTAAACTTTTTAACTAGATCTTCATATCTTTTGATTCTACACTTTATATCTTAATTTATTTTAATTTGTCTTTTTGGTTGAAGTCATCTATAGGAATAGAAAAAGGGTTGATTTCATTTGTAGTTATCTTGGAGGTACAAAGTAAAGAGAAAGATTTGACCAAACAAAATAAAATTTGTATTAGTTTTAATTTATGTTCTTTGGTTCTCGGCATTCGATATTTATATTGAGATCCTAACTAATCTGAATTCATACTAAGCAAAATCCCCTAATTATTATGATCAAATGCATAAAATGGATTAAACCAAAGACCTCTATCTTATGATTAATTACTTGATTGTTTTTAGATGATAATTAATAGAATAGAATCTAACACTATGTCATTTTCAATTTTGATATATTTTGAATGTTTGGACGCTCTGCTGATACAAAATATATTTGTAAGATTCTTTTTTATCGATGGTGATCAATCATGATTTTTATAGTCAAAGTATTTATAATAATATTAAAAATTTGAATATCTCTCGACTCGCGAGGTCATAAGTTCTCTCATATGTCATCTATAGATATGAGAGATTTGATCCTAACTCCAACATTGACTCGGAACCATACCCTATCTCGACCTTGACTTGGGACCAAACACTTGACCTCAACTTGAGAATCAATCACACTCCTGACTCGAGACCTTACTCCCGACTTTCGCCCCTGACCCAGGACTCAAATTTGACTTTGACTCGGCTGAATGATAAGTGATCCAACTCATTAAAAATGTAAATTAAATAGGACGATTTTATAAATTTGGGTTGAAATTATCTTCTTAAGGTAGAGGATCATATTCATTCCATCACAATCCTTGATGATCTGATGGTAAAGTTTTTGAGGTGATCAAAATAACTTGTAAATATTTTTTAAACTTATTTATACATTATATACCAATATTATTAAAAATATGGAAAGGACTTATACACTAACATCAGTCATAAATTGGGGAATTTTTTAGATTATAAGTAATTTTAATTTTATACTTATATAAATAGTTTCAAAGACATTTAAGTCATCTTTAGGGGCAAAAAAAATGTATTTGAGTTTGGGCTTTGACAATACTTATTGGGTCTTCATCCAAAAGTTCTAAGAGCCCACTCTAGTTTGCACTAAAATCCTATTTTGTGGTACTCTTTAATTTATATTCTTCGTAACAAAATATTTTTTAACGGAACATAAGTTTATATTCTTATATTATAATATTTCATAAGCTATGCTCGAAATGATGTCAATTTCTAAAGAACTTATGGTCCGCTAACCATAAGTTCGATTGCTAAAAGCCAAAAGTTAAAGTTCAATTTATTTGAAGGATAAAAATTAAAGATCAATTTATTTAAAAAAATAAAACGTACAAATTTAATCTTGGACAACGAAGTTGAGATATTTAATTAAGTACGGAGGGATTCGTGCATGCTATCATACCGTTTGATGAACATATATAACTGTTCGAAAAGATATTTTCTACTCATAACAATTTATCTGATAAAATAAAATTTTCTTTAAAGTATCGATATATCACTCCATTTTTTTGTGTGTGTGACGTTCATATGTATTCCTTTACTTATCTTATCAAAAATATCAATAAAAATATTTAGTAAACTAAAAAGATTATTAGAGATGAACATAAGAGAATTATTTCAGCAAACTGTAAATAGTAACTAATATTATACCGATTTACAAACTAAAATTAAAAAAGAGAAAAATTAAAAAAAAAAAAGAAGAACTGAAATTTTGTAATATTCATCAACTAATCCTCTCCACTTCTCTTTTTAGTAGTACAATGATCCTGAAAATAAAAAATAAAATTTTTTTTTATTAATAATAATGGAAAAAGAGATATCATATTTAAATTAAACGAATATCAAATAATATATCATCATTAATATGCGAAAATCACGTGATTCAGGATGCCTAACACCTTTTTCTATTAACAAAAATCTTTTTATCGAATTTTTATTTTCACAAATCAAAAATAAAGAATAGAATAATTTCTTTTTACATCGTCAAAAAAGATACGTAAAAATATTATTCAATAATATAATTATCGTTATATTAGATACATAGAACGTACCCTGCCACCAATTTCCTCTTGAAGCAGAGTTTGAACCATCTCCATCTTTCTTTACCTAATAAAATTAACCACAAAATATTACAAAATGTTAAAAAAAATAAATTTTATTACTTACAAAATTAGTGTGTTTTTAATTATTTAATTATATATTATATATGATATACTAGTGAAAAAAAAATATCTAAAAATACTTACAATATTATTCTGTGAGCCAGTGGTTTGATTAGTTGGAGGATAAACATCTTGGCCACCATAGTAAATAGATGAACTTAAATTACATGGAGCTTCTACTTTTTCATTTTGACTTCTTTTAGATCCATTTTCTGTAAAAAAAAATAAAATAAATACATATATATCGTTAGAATCAAACGTTTATTATTATGTCAGAAATTATAGTTCATAAGCAACAACGACATAACTTTATTTCTTATTTCTTAATTAAAAAATCGTCAAACAACTATCATGTTCAATCATGACTGTGACTCGTAGTAGAATCTTACGTTTACTATTATGTCAGAAATTATAGTTCATAAGTAATAACGACATAACTTTATTTCTTATTTCTTAATTAAAAAATTGTCAAACAACTATCATGTTCAATCATGATTGCGACTCGTAGCAGAGTCTTATCGTAGAGTAGGATGTTGACATTATATGATATAAATATATTTTAAGAAATTAACCTGAAGTCCCATATTTTGTATTATTTCCATATTGGTTGCCTTGATCTTGGATTCTTGATGAACCTCTATGATCCACTGAGTGAATTGGATCCCTTCTAAGTCCCTAAAAGTCAAAAATTAAAAAAATTTACATAATTAAGTCATTTAATAGATAATTACAAAAAAAAAATCTTAATTATTATTAATGAATAATCTAATAAAAATAGTAAATAACATGTTAATCACATTGTAAGATGCTAATGAATATAAGACACAAGAAAAAAATAGAGAATCTAAAGCAAGTCCTTTTTTCCTGAATTTTTAGTTATTTTAGTGGATAAACTTGAGGTTTTGCTAACTACTCTCTTTAATTATGTGCTTAATTAATAAGCTAAAGTCTAAGAGGGTTCTCTGAATATTTATTCAATTAATAGTTATTATCTGAGTTTAAGAAAATCATTTTTCTTTCAATTTTCTTTAAGTAAGAAAAAGACTTTAATTCTTACTTGAGTAAACAAAAGAACAATTAATACAAACATGGAAAAAAAAGATGATTAATTTTCTTTATCTAAAACTAGGAGAAAACTTTTTTTTTAAAAAATAACTAATGAAACTATGAAAAGAAAAAAAAGTTTCATATGCCAAAATGTATATGAACATAAAAATAATAGGTGTAGCTCAGTTGACGAATTATCTATAGCGTTGAATTTCTTTTTACAATTAAAAAAATATGTAAAATTTCACTTATTTCACGTAAAATAATACTTCATTAATAATAAGAATAAAATACGAGATAATACCGTGGAAGGTGGACCAAAAACAGAAGCAAAGAGAGTGGAGTTTGAAGGCTCTTTGGGACCAAATAGCTCATTGGTGAAGGATGAAGAAGAGGAGGAGGAATCAATCACTTGCTTTGCCTTTTCCATATAGTATTAATACAAATTTAAACAAGAAATAGATATATTAAGGTCCTTTTGAAATAGAAAAAAAAATATTTTTATTTTGTCTTAATTGACACTCAAATATATATTTTTTTAAAAAAAAAAATACACAAATTTTTGGTGTTATAGATATGAGAGGAGTATTATTGCACGTGAAGTTGTTTTCTTGTGTGTTTTGTGATAAGAAATAAAGATTTGTCACTTCTATTTATAGTGTCAAAAGAAAAAACATAAGATACATTTGCCCCATGCACAGGGGCAGATACTATTTCTTTGTCGGTTAAATGAATAATGAGTCTAACTTAATCTCAAATATTAAAAAAAAATAGTTGAGAATTGCTCAAAATCATATAATCAGACCATATATTATTTTTTTATTTGATGTGAGACTCTTCAATACTGCACACGTTATACCTAGAAATGAAAATCTAAATTATGTATAATTTAATATGGAGCCAATATCAAGATCAAGAATTGAGACGAGCCTTATTCTAATATCATCATAAATATATTAACTTTGAGCTTAACTCAACCGCAGAAATTATATCAAGAATGAGATTATCCAAAGTTATATTAAGTAAACCTAAAATACACCATTCACCCCCACATATCTAACGCTATCCTGTCTCAGAGTATGAATTTCAAGTCTAATTTAATTTCAAATATTAATTTAGAAGACAAAAATTATTTCAAATCATACAAAAAAAATAACACATTTTTTTTTTCATTTGATCCGATATGAAACTCTTCAACAACACCCGAATATCGATAACTCACAAAGCAAAGTTATTAGGAAGGGGAAGGGTCAACGATACAAGATGGTTTATTCGAATTAGGGCCCATTTTATCACTTCAATAATGCTCACACATAGAGAACAAATTCTGCAAGTGGGCATGTTGCTTGTCCCCAACACTTCTAACAAGGTCACATTTGTCTATACAACAAGCATCATTATACATTTTGATCACTCGATATATTATATTTGTATTAAAATTTGATTATCTTACACTATTAAGGATTTTTCTCATATCTAAAAAAAAAAATTACAGTCTCATTTGATGCACTATATCTATCGATAAAATATCACTATACATTACTTATTTTATTCTTAATAAAAGTTTTTGTTGTTATATGTATATGTTATGTGGGATAATTAAAACTACATTACAACAAGTATCTTTTAAGCCAATTAGGGGAATGTATAAATTGGATATATATAAAGTTATTGAAATTAAAAAAAATAAAATTAAAGATTCAAAAATACTATAAATATTCTTAGCACTTGTGGAAATAATTTACAAAGTCAAAGGAGAAGAGGGGGTATTTGAGAAGTAAGACCACGTGAGACTCCCAAAAAAAAGATACTAATTAGATAGATGGATAAGGTCATCTAAATCTGTCTTCCAAGTTGGGTTAATTAATTAATTAAATCATAAAAAATATTTGTATGACTAAAATTATTGAAAAGATACTAAGGCATTAATTATTCTTATTGAGTTTACAACACCTTAATCTAAATTATATATCTGAATCATTATATGAATATCGAATAGTTTTATTTCTTTTAATATATCTGAATATGCATAAGATGATAGTGATGGTTGTGATAAGGTGGTTGATGTTGTAGTGACTAGGTTTATGGGAATGTCAATTGATTGATATTAGTAGTTAACAGTGTTGATAATTGTTATGATTGAGGATATATGTATTGGTGGTAGTTGACAACGGTGTTAATTGTGATGGTGGCGATGGTTAGTAGTAGAGATAGATTGTGTGATAATGATGGTGGAGGTGACAATAGTGATGATTGTGATTGGTGTTGTAGTAACTAACATGATAGTGAAAATTTGATAATGGTGTTAGGATTATTGGAAAGTTAATTGACGATGTTGATAGTAGTGATTGATGAATGTGTGGTGAGTAATGTTGTGTTAGTGCTAGTTGGCATCGGTAATGATAGTTGTGATGATGGAAATAGTTAATTAGTAGTAAGGATTGATCCATGATGGTCTATAGTGGTTGATAATGATGATAGAGGTGACGATGATAATGCTAGCAGTGAATATAATTACAATAATAGATGTGGTAGTCACCGACAATAGTGATTAATAATAGTTGTTCATGGTGAATAGTAATTAACGACAACTGATAATTAACGATGATACTGATGGATGGCAATGGTTGTAATGTCATTATTAATCTCTATATGATAATAATAAAAACATCAGCTATACAGATTTAATTAGACGAATTTGATAACTTTTATTTAGATCCTATATTTGTACATAAAAATACTAATTGGTTAATATATAACTATGAAGATTATAATTTTGGTGGCAATCCGATAACTCAAAAATATCTTTATATTATCAGCGTATATATATAAATATATACCTTAAATTCTATTCGAATATGTTGGAGTGTCCCTCACCATTCATGAAAACAAACAGTTGACTCCTCTTTCTCCATTACCTTTGCCTTTTGATTCCATTCTTCTCTTTGGACCAATATATACATATATATATATGTCTGCTCTTTCGTCTCAATTTATGTAGTGGTGTTTTTCGTATTTCGAGAGTTAAATTAGTATATATTTTTTCGTCTCAATTTATGTAGTTGTGTTTTTCGCATTTCAAGAGTTAAACTAGTATATATCTTTGATCGTAAATTTTTTATACATTTTTTTAAATATTTTAATTGTTAATTATTGAAATTTATAGTATTTTTTTACATAGTTTATAAATATATTAATTTTATTTCAAAAAAATTAGAGATTTTATGCATAAATCATCAATTAAATTTAAATTATTTGATTTTAGAAAAAAATATCACATAAATTGAGACGAGAGTAGACACAAATTAAGCAGATATTATATTACGTGGGCACAATACTAAGCATAGAATATATTTTTTTTTTTTCAATTTAAGATAAGGACATAGCCATGTGAACAAAATGTCAAAAGTACCTCTCTTATTTCAACCTCATTTTTTGTTTTGGGAATTATTCCTTTAGGACTTGGAGAATATATATATATATATATATATA
>NC_028641.1:75013472-75029633 GCF_001406875.1 Solanum pennellii
AACAATAATAATATATTTAGTATAATTTAATATAATAAGATCTAAAGATAGTAGGTGTACGCAGACATTATACTTCAGAGGTATACAGAGATGGTTGTTTTCTAATAGATTCTTGAGTTAAGAAAAAAAAATCGAAACCTATTCACGAAGGAGTAAAAAAAGTATGAGAAATAACTGATAATAATAAAAATAATTGATAGCAACAAAATAAGAACTATTCCCTCCGTACCAATTTATATATAAAGCATCTTTGAGATTTCGAAATTCAAATAAGTATATTTTTTATCATAATTTTATGTATATACTTTTATGTATTTTTAATTGTTAATTACTCCGACTTATAATATATATTTTTATCCGATCAAATTACTTAAATTATTTGATTCTCAAAATTTAATAAAGGTAAAAAAAATAAAATTGATCTATCCTAACTTGTTTGGTTGGATTTGAATTGTAATTCATTGAATTTGAAAATAGATTAAAAATCTAAACCAAAATTAAATTTTTCATGTCTAATCCGCAATATCTATGTTATATGCATATAATGATAGGATTAGTGGGGCTAACAATAATTAATCATTACGAAAATAGTTAAAGCATTAAGATAATTAATGACTAAATAATCTCTAAAAGATTATTGGATTATGTTCTTTGATTCTTATGATTAGCCATTTTTATATATCGTTTAGGACAATTATATAAAAAAGGAAATTTTAAAAGCAAAAGCTACTAATAATATTTTTGTAGAATTATTCTTTTGTGGTTGTTCCAATAACATTTCAATTCTTCCAAGTAATTATGTGTGTATAAGATAAGATAATAAAAAGGAAATAATACAATGATTATCTCAAGGACAATAATGTTAATTTAGTATAATTTTTAATTTAGTTTTTGACACACTTGATCATTAAATATCATCCTAACATGATCCTCATCCATTCATGACTAAAAAATTGTGTCCAAATTAAAGGAAAGATAAACTATATTAAAAAAAGAGTTTAATTTATATAATTGAGAGTTTAAATAATTTTTCTAATATAATCAAGTCATACATTAGAGATAAATTTATTGATAATTTTCCACTATAAGTAAATAGTTACAATGATTTGTAAACACTGAGTAAAAAATAACAAATTTTTCAATGATATTAATAAAAATTATAATGACTAAAAAAAAGTTAGATAATTTCTTATTTTATATATATATATATATATATATATATATATATAATCGTTATATTTCTTTTTTTTACATTTTTTAATCGTCAATGACATTAATAAAAATTATAATGACTAAAAAAAGTTAGATAATTTCTTATTGATTTTATATATATATATAATCGTCATATATTTTTTTTTTACATTTTTCAATCGTCAATGACATTAATAAAAATTATAATGACTAAAAAAAAGTTAGACAATTTCTTATTATTTACTTAAATATGTAAAAAAAAAAACTAGCAGATATTTAGTGAAATAATCTGAGATACGATTAAACTGATCCGAACAATACTAGTAATAACTTTATACATTTAATTGTAATTTGGGCATAGCCATTCAAATTCCTTTTTCTGCGGTTTTCTTTTGTGATTTCAAAAATTTCAAGACAAATTTGCAAAAAACATTTTAATCATGTCTAATTAATTAATCAAAGCCAAGTGCCTTTTCCAATTTCTCAAATTTTAATTTGACCATTAATGGTGAGTTTTCTTTTTCTTGACATTGTCTTTATATATATATATAATAATGATGATAATATTTTGATTTAGATTTGGATTTTTTTTAAATTTTTTTTTTTTTTGGGAATTTGTATAGGTCAATATTGATATAAGTAAAGAGAGAAGTGGAAATGGCATATAAGGTGGATCATGAATATGATTATTTATTCAAGATTGTTTTAATTGGAGATTCAGGTGTTGGAAAATCTAACATACTTTCTAGGTTTACTCGAAATGAATTTTGTTTGGAGTCTAAATCTACTATTGGTGTTGAATTTGCAACAAGGACCCTTCAGGTAATTATTTGTATTTTTTTTTTAGTTTTCGTTGATATTTGATATCTGTTAATTTAAGATTCGACTAGTTTAAATTCGAGCCGTAGATTGGGCGAAACACTTCTTACGTCTTAATTTATGAAAGTAATTAAACTTATTGAGAAGAGACGGGGATGATAATTATATTCTCTTTCGTCTCAATTTATGTCCTGGTGTAATTGGATTAGTTTGAGGGAAAAAAGAAAATTTATGGTATAAAATAAGTTAAATATTTTGTGAGTATGATATTTGACTTTTTCATTGTGAAAGTTTTGACTCCAATATTGATATGTATGTCTCTCGACCTCTATAGATAATACAGCTATGTTTTCTACAGAGAAAATCCTAACCCCGACAGTGATATGTGTATCTATATATAGTTTTGTTGCAATTCATATCAGACTTTACGCTAATCTTTATGTCTATGTATGCTTTGGTTGCATTTTCTGTAGTGGAAATTCGGACTCCAATACTGATATGTATGTCTATATATGCTCTGATTGCATTTCATTTAGTGAAAATTCTAACAACAACGCTGATATGTATGTTTATATATGCTTCGGTTGCATTTTCTATAACGAAAATCCTTACTCCAACGCTAATATGTATGTCTATACATGCTTTGGTTGTGTTTCATATAACGAAAATCCTAACTCCAACACTGATATGTATGTCTATATATGTTTTGGTTGCATTTCATATATTGAAAATCCGGACTCCGAGACTGATCTTTATCTTTATATGTATATGCTTCAATTGTATTTTCTATATTAAAAAATATCCCGACTCCGACACTACTTTTTATGTCTATATATATGCTTCACTTGTGTTTTTTTCTATAATGAAAATTCCAACTCCAACACTACTTTTATGTCTATATATATGCTTCAATTGCGTTTACTATAATGAAAATTCTGACTCCAACACTATTTTTTATGTCTNCTATGAATAAATAAATATAATTTTTCACCGAAGGGGATCAGATGAACCCCCTTAGTATAAGGTGGCTCCTCCCCTGATTGTTCTTTATGTCTATATATATATTCTTCGATTGCATTTTCTATAGTTTATAAAATCCTGACTCCAACACTAACCTTTATTAGCGGCCAGAATTTTCAATAAAAGAGTTCAAAATCTGTAAAAATAGACACACTAAGTGCCGAATAGGGCTCAACATCTATCGTATATACATAAAAAATTATTTTAACTATGAATAAATAAATATAATTTTTCACCGAAGGGGATCAGATGAACCCCCTTAGTATAAGGTGGCTCCTCCCCTGATTGTTCTTTATGTCTATATATATATTCTTCGATTGCATTTTCTATAGTTTATAAAATCCTGACTCCAACACTAACCTTTATTAGCGGCCAGAATTTTCAATAAAAGAGTTCAAAATCTGTAGAAATAGACACACTAAGTGCCGAATAGGGCTCAACATCTACCATATATACATAAAAAGTTATTTTAACTATGTATAAATAATATAATTTTTCACCGAAGGGAGTCAGATGAACCCCCTTAGTATAAGTTGGCTCCTACCCTGATTGTTCTTTATGTCTATATATTTATTCTTCGATTGTATTTTCTATAGTTTATAAAATCCTGACTCCAATACTAACCTTTATTAGCGGTCAGAATTTTCAATAAAAGAGTTCAAAATCCGTAGAAATAGATACACTAAGTGCCAAATAGTGCTCAACATCTACCATATATACATAAAAAGTTATTTTAACTATGTATAAATAATATAATTTTTCACCGAAGGGAGTCAGATGAACCCCCTTAGTATAAGGTGGCTCCTCCCCTGATTGTTCTTTATGTCTATATATATATATATATATATATATATATGCTTCGATTGCATTTTCTATACCTGACACTAACACTTATCATTATGCTTCGATAAAATCCTGACTCTGTTACTGATGTGTAACGTCTATATAGGTAGAAGGCAAGACAGTTAAGGCACAAATATGGGACACAGCAGGTCAAGAAAGGTACAGAGCCATTACAAGTGCTTACTACAGAGGAGCTGTTGGTGCCCTTTTAGTTTATGACATAACAAAAAGACAAACATTTGAGAACGTAACGCGTTGGCTCCGCGAGCTACGTGACCATGCAGACTCTAATATAGTCATAATGTTGGCTGGTAATAAGTCGGATTTGAACCATCTCAGATCAATCCCCGAGCTAGATGCTCGGGGACTGGCTGAGAAAGAAGGGTTATCATTCCTCGAGACGTCTGCTCTCGAGGCATATAACGTTGAGAAAGCGTTCCAAACGATCTTATTAGACATATATCAAATTGTTAGTAGAAAAGCTTTGGCTGCTCAAGAAGCAGCTGCTTCTATTCCTGGACAAGGCACTTCTATTAATGTTGGAGAGTATGTTGCTAATAATAATAAGAGGCCATGTTGTGCTAATTAAGTGGAAAAGAATTTTTTGGTTACTTTATAAAATGTTGTAATGTAATCTATATTTTTTTAGTATATACAAGTGATGATGAGGTTGAAAAATGATGTATTGATTACCTTTTTGTTTTGGTTACTTTTGATGAAAGAAATATGATTTTGTATAGTGTGGAATTACTTACATATTGTTCTTTTTTAAGTATTTATTGTTTTTGCGGGTTTCAGATTTGAACTATCGTGTGTGTGTTTTTCTAATTGAACTATTACTATCTATTTGTGAAAACACATCTCGAAGCTGATTAGACCAAGTGTTATTTTACATACAGTCGCCAAAAAGTGTGTGACATCTTAATTTGTCCATAAAATTCCGTCCGCGTAGCAGATGCATCATTAATTTCGAGGCGTGTTTTGATAAATAGTTGGTGATAGCTTACATCAATCAATAAACGAGTCACAACCACAGTGTAATGGTAGGATCACGCGGCTACGCCGCTCACTGCAACATATATATACCAATATTTATGTTGATGTTCACGCTGACGTTCATGTTCACGTTAACACTTGATAGTTAAGGTCGGAAACTCGCGAAAAAAGTGATACTTCAAAAAAAAGAGGTTCTTGTATCGTTTTGTCAAGAAATAAAGGATTGAGTTGGTGTTAATGTACTCCTTGTGTAGCCTAAGGCTACATAAGATACAAGATCGAAAAGAATGTATTGAATGGATGTGCGAGCTGAGAAGGAAGGACGCTTTCAGAGGCGAAAATGCAATGAGGAGATAAATTGATGTATTCACAATATTTGCATATAGAAGGGAATGTTCCTGGGATCATTCAAATGTATGATCTTTATTGCCTTTAAACTGATAAGAGTCTTCAATACAAGATAAAAATTTCTATATATTTCATTTTAATTGCAAAATATGTAGACTTATTTGTAAGATTTTCAAGTTGTATTCCATCAGTATCTCCGGTAGGACCCCGGAAAAAATAGGGGTAGCTAAACCAGCTCTGCATGATCAACTCATTTTCCTCATCGATGACTTCTAACTTGGCACACAGGAGAGGAAATCATCTTCGAGCATACGAGGTCAAAGAGGTCACAACGAACGTATCATAAAGGAAAATTTCCTGTCAAGCGAATGTGATCCAATGTACTCCGTAAACCATACTTGTTCACGGCTGCATAAGCAGCTCTAAATCCTCCACCATAGGCTGGAGAAGCATCATGGGCAATCTGGTGGATGAAAAACTCACCGAGCTTACTCTCTGCTTGAGATTTTCCTCCTTTCTTCGATGATGACCATGTAGACGAGGACGAAGCAGTTGATGTGGATGGCATATTTCTTGATCCAGGCACTACCTCTGATTCAAGCCACATGTGTGAAAGCACTTGGCAGATTCCTTCTTCGACTTCAGGGGTGAGATTACGATATCCTGCAAATTACAAAAGTATAATCTTAACACGAATTCGTATACTTTCATTACCGTAGCATTTTGCTTTGTTATGCTTTCACTTCCGTTACTTCTTTTTGTAGACTACTTTGGATTGTTTTTCCTTGATCCGACGGTCTATTAGAAACAACCTCTATCTCTAAGGTAGGAGTAGCGTCTGCATATACTCTAACATCCCCAGACCCCATTTTGTATGACTACATGACATGTTGTATAATCCCAACAAGAACGCAGGTTGATCAAGCACAACGAAGTTTTGGTGATGAAACATCCAGATATATTTCTTTTCATGAAGATTGTTCAGGTTCTTAAAGTTCGGTCCAGACTGACAAAGTTGAAAGGAAGTTCGAATTTTACCTTTTAGACGTAACCAGGCATGCATCAGTTCATGAGCTAGAATGGCACCAGTAAGTAATCTGCGTATAGAAAAGATTTGGTAAGCCAATTTCGCCATACAGTATTATTGTCACAAAAAAAGGCCAAGGAATAGACAAAGAACAGTACTCCCTCCATTTTAGTTTGTTTGCCTTACTTTTCTCGAGTACTAATGTATCATTCTTATTAACATGTAGATTGACTTTAGTGTCTCTCTACTTCAAAGTCTAAGAATAATATAATAGCGTGGCTTCATGCCAAAACACATCTTACTTTCTTTCACTTGAAATGTAAGATCAATCATGGTTTTCGTCTGCTTCAAAATATCTATAAGAATAATGACTGGGTGGCATGTTAAACCACATCTTAAAGACGTGTTACGAAAAGCTTAGTTTTTTTTTTCAACAACTATGCCCTATTCCCAAGCTAGTTGGGGTCTACTGAATGAATCCTCACTGTCCATGTCACTCCATTTCAATCCGTCTCAATCCATACTTGAAGACTTTAGGTTATCTAGCATTGGAAGTTCTTTATATTTTCCACTGCCATCTCTCTTACAAGACCAAAAGCCTTCTAATGAGCACTGAAACTAAGAAAACACACCAACAATAATAAAATTAAGTACCAAGTAATTGGTATCGCTTTTATGGATCTTTTTCATCGTCTTCTTCTTGTCCTTTTCTTTTCATCAGGGCCGTGGAACACCACATGCCACGTTGCTTTTCTTATTTTCACCATGAGGCTAAATGAAACTGAAAGGAAGGAATGAAAATAAGGAAGTTACCTTGGGAGGCCGTATATTACTAGGATAGCTGTAACTTCACATCTTCTAATTAGCTTTTGAGGATGTGTTCTGATTCCTATTAATCCACGACCACCAATTTTTGGCCTCCTGAGTATCTGCATTGTTAAAAAAAATTGTCATGGCACGTATCACATGTTTCATTAGAAGATCGGGAAGACGTGTTTAAGCGAGTCTAACATGGAAAAATTTTCTCATGACTGAAGATCTTACACTGGTAACTGTCTGCTCTTCTGATAGACATAGACCTCTAGTTTCAGGCATATGATGGAGACCCTAAAAGAGTTCTCGAGTTAGTAATCTTCTGAGAGAAAAGGACAGAAAAAACTATAGGCAGAGATCACTCATACATGCTTCTCCCCTTCAATGGCCTCATTAAGGGCATGTCTTTCAACAAGAAGCATAGGAACTTGCTGATCTATTTTCATGTTCATGCCTTCATAATAGTCTCTGATGGAATGGTAAAGTGGCTGGCAGTCCCCAGTATCCATGATTGCAGATTCCATGCACTCTAAGCATAAGCTCCGACCATCTCCAAGTGACATATATCTTGCATTCCGTGACTTCAAGAAAATAAAGACAATAAACAAGAATGTGAGGTGAATGAGAGGTGTGATCCAACATATTTACTGCCAGCTGACATCCGTACCTCCAGACGTTCACAACTACAGCACCGTTTGGTGTTGTCATTCTCATGTGCAGGGCAATATTTTTGAGACCAAAATGGGTGGCATCTGTACTCGATCAAGCCAGCTCCGTTTGTTGGGATCTGCAATGTGAATGGTACTTCATAACACGAGGGATGTGAAATATATTACAGGAACTTAATTTACACAAAATGGCCTCACAATAGAACTATAAATCGTAACTTGAAGTTCTATTAAATAACTTCCAGTAAAAAAGGTTATATACAGAAGCAGTATGTCCTTACAAATTGATGGCAGACTTCACATTTTGGATGAGTCATTTCCTTGAAGCATGACTTATGATATGTATTGTTCCCTGACAAAGAAAACTTGAATCAACGTAACCAATGAGCTAACATGTCAAAATATTCGAAATATTAATTTTGTATGAAAATAACAGTCCATTGGTATTATTTTTGAGTTACAAATTTGGCAAAGGGTTGAGGCGCTGGGAAAACGAAAGCAACAGCAAGGACAAGAATGTACCTCGTATTCAGTAATTGGGACACCACAAGCACGACAAAGAAAACATTCTGGATGAAAGAAAGTTTCCATGCATCCCAAATAATTGCCAGAGACGATATCCTTATTGCAGCCGCTACATTTTCTGCAAAATATTTTTATGTGGACATAAGTTCTCTCTTACTCAGACAAACAGCAATCTGGCATAGTTTTCATCATCAAGTAAAGTGCATGCACGCGCTCGCGCGCACACACACACACACATACTTTGTTACTACTCAACTCAACCTGTTTGTTTGTTTGTTCTTTTGTGTTGTTAACAATGGAACCTGCAGCCACTACCCTTCGGATACGCACATTCTACTCAACCTGTTTGTTGCCTAAATATTTGACTTTACAAGCAGTAATTTACTACCCAGAAATCACGGCATGTTTCCTTCAAGACCTTAAATTAAGGAAGTTTGTATGTGTGTGTATATATATATATATATATATTAAATGCATACATCTGTTCAATGTCTTGATATTGAATTTATTTATTTATTTGAAATTGGAATAGAATAAAAAGCTCAAAATTCGAATTTTCTTTGTTTACACCAACATCCTAGAAGCAATAAATTTATCATATATATAATGGGATGCTGCATGTTACAGTCTCATCATTCACAACAAATTAGTAGCAACAACATATATTTTCGTTTCTTTTATTCCTTCAGCATTACAAAAGATACAAGAGGTATTAAGCCTGCCATGAGAGCGATGCATTAAAGATATCACGACGTGAATTACTAAAACTATTCATATTTCAGCTGAGAGAATGTATACTAATTGATATCTCAACAATCTTGGAAACACAAGACTAATACCTGTAACTATTGGGATTATATTCCCAAGGAGCATATGAAGGAGCATACTTAGGAGGATATGAGGATGAATTCGAGTTATCCTGAAGCGATCTTGCTAGATCTTCATCTTGGTCAGTCCTCCATCTGTATCCTGAGAAACATAAACCTTTCATTTCTTCCTCAAACGAGTGAAATCAACGTTTTTGGAAATGAAAAGAGCAGTTTCATTATTCTTGAAAATTTCATGAATGCAAATATAATTACCTTTTGGTCTTTTCAAATCTTCAGCCAGAGAGAGTGCAATTGCACGGTCTAGTTCCTCTTTCTCCTTATTGGTCCTAGAGTTATCATCCTGATGAAATTTTAAATGTTTTGAGAGATCATTCAATCGAAGGAGATAAGTTTGATTGGAAGGGATATGACTATGTTAAATTTAGAAGAGAAAAAAAGTAGCCATGAATTATTTGATGATAGTTAATGGAAAGCAAATGGCCTAACTTGAGTAATCAGTAGAAGAATTCAAGCATCTACTTCTGAAGGCAACCAAATATTCCTGTCCTAGTGCCCTTAGAACAAGTAGTACAGCTGAAACATCGAAGAGTTCCTCTTTAAATTATAGTTGGCAATAGTTCTTGAAGAACCTTAACAATATGGCTTAAAGTTGATGACTTTTTGGCATAAAGTAGGACTTAGGAGGATTTTAATTTATAAAATCATCAGCTTTGCATGTCACAAGTGATGTGGATTAATGTTCGAGTGACTAGAATGGCACATTGAAGACACGAAGAGACTAAGGGAGCATTAGGCATGAATTTGAGTCCATAAACTGTTTCACATTTCAGGATAAATGGAATTCTATTCAGAAAGGCATAAATGAAACATCTTTAAGAGACTAAGGGGGCATTAGGAATGATCTTTTTTTTTCTTTTTCCTGGATTTGAACTCCGGATCCAAACACGTTTGGCCATAAAATTCCGGAATTCAACTTGAAGTTGAATTTCGGATTTTTCAGGAATTTGAAAAACACCAAAAAAGTTGTTTCGCTCGAAATTACTCACAGAAAATAAAAAACAATTCCAATTTGTATTCATGGTCAAACACAACAAATTTTCGAATATCATTTCACTTTGAGAGAAAAAACTACTTTTTTTCAAATAGTCACATTTTCACGGTCAGACGTCCCTAAAATCCCTCCCAAAAATAAAGAAAGAAAGAGAAACAGATAAGGATAATTGAAACTTCTATTGATACCCCCTGAAGTAAACAGAGTAGCATTTTAATAGCATGGCTAATGAAGAGCTTATTCTTTTCCCAATAGATCAATTTAGCTATTGGTTTTGATCAGAAACAGAACAAACTAAATCATTAGAATTCAAACAGTCCATCACAAAGTCTTATGGTTATAAGAATCACAAATTTGCATCTTTTAGCTATTGGTCTTGATCCACTACTTTTGCGCACCTAAACATTTTATCATATCGTTATCAAGATAAATATTAGACGATAAAGAGGTCTGCCTATCACATTTTCCAAAGATTCACCGGATTAAAAAAAAAAGCATAAGATGCCACTTACAGTCATCATCCATACCAGGAATACAAATACAATAAGCTGCATTTTCCAACCTCATATTTGAGAAATTTTTTACTTCCTTGGCTTTATCATTAAGTATACTTAACATTTTTAGTCAAAACTATTATGAATGAAGAATCTTTATTCTCAATAATCCAGCATCCAAAATAAGAATTCTTGTTAGTAATAGAAAACACCAACTTCTTTCTCCCCTCCCTTTACAGAAAAAGAAAAAAAACAAAGACGAACAAGAAAAACTACCTCAAAAAGAGTTACTTATCTTATTTGTCCTAGAAAGCAAAAATCTCTCCCACAAAAAGTTGCTATTTTGTTAAAGGCGAAATTGAATTTCAAGAAGATCATGTGCATACCAAGCTACAGGAAGTCTATAATTCTCAAAATACACCCTTTGCTCTCCTCTTCTCTCTTTTATTATGTTTACTATACTATAAATAACATATATTGAAACTACAATATAAAAAGGAGACACATTAAAACAGTTTTTCTGTGTTACAAGAACATTAAAGGGTCTATCATAAACATCAAAGTAAAAAATGATGTAAAAAAAAAGAGAAAAGAATCACCATTGATCTGGCTGGAGCTCGCCAAACCATATTTTCGTCTCCAAGAAACTGTGGTTGCTGTCCCCTATTACCTGACCCACCACCCTTGAAAAGTTTACTCAGCCATTTCATTAATCTTGACTTTCTCTCAGTAGTTGAAGAAACAAAGTGACCTGCTTAAACCCCACAAAAAAAATAAAGCCAACTTTATTTTCAAACATAACTAAACCAAGCTTCATGAAAAATACTCAAAAGGGTACTCTTTCAATTACAAAAAGATACAATTTTTGAAGTCTTCAATTACAAAAAGATACAATCTTTGAAGTCTTTAAACCCCACAATATATATCAACCAAAAAAAGCCAACTTTTTTTTCAAATAACTAAACTTGCTTCATGAAAAATACTCAAAGGAGTACTCTTTCAATTGCAAAATGATTCAATCTTTGAAGTCATTAAACTCCACAATAAATATCAACAAATAAATAATTAAACCAAGATTCATGAAAAATACTCAAAAAGGATACTCTTTCAATTACAAAAAGATTCAATCTTTGTAATCCTTAAACCCCATAACAATAATCAACCAAAAAATCCAACCTTTTCTTACATAACTAAACCAAGCTTCATGAAAAATACTCAAAAGGGAACTCTTTCAATTACAAAAAGATTTAATCTTTGTAATCCTTAAAAATCCCACCATAAATACCAACCAAAAACTCCAACCTTTTTTCATATAATTAAACCAAGCTTCATGAAAAATACTCAAAAGGGTACTCTCTTAATTACAAAAAGATTCAATCTTTGAAGTCCTCACAACAAATATCAACCAAAGAAACAGCTAAACCAAGTTTCATGAAAAATACTCAAAAGGGTACTCTCTTAATTACAAAAAGATTCTATCTTTGAAGTCCTCACAACAAATATCAACCAAAAAAACAGCTAAACCAAGCTTCATGAAAAATACTCAAAAGGGTACTCTTTTAATTACAAAAAGATTCAATCTTTGTAATCCTTAAACCCCACAACAAAATACTAACCAAAAAACTTGAACTTTTTTTCACATAACCAACCCAACCTTCATGAAAATACTCAAAAAGGGTATTCTTTCAATTACAAAAAAGATTCAATCTTTAAAGTCCTTAAAACATTACCATATATGCAAGGCTGAGATATATGATTGACACTTGAAGAAGACATTGATATGTATAGAAACAAAAGAAATTTGTTGAGATTTTTCAAGATTTGAAAAGGGTGGCTTAAAAATGAAGAGGACAAAGTAGGAATGAGAAAGAAGGGTGTATAGAGAAAAGAAATGGAACAATGGCATCATGTATAAAGCCTAAGTTTTTATGAGAATCTTGTGTGAGAGAAAGATTCTTGGCTTGAAGAGAAAGAGGAAATTTGGGAATCTGCTGAGAAGGATTGTGATGAAAAGGTAAACACTGGCAGTGACAAGCTGCAATTTTGAACGGCTGACAAATTTGGGGGTGTGACTTAAGTTTCATACAACACAAAATTCTCAAAAAAAAAAAAAACATTCTTGATTGAATTTTTTTTTTTTTTTGAAAGGTTTGGTTACAAAGGAGGGAAAAGAAGTTTTATTGACAAATGGGGCTTCCTTTTTTTACAAATTACATCAAGGTCCAATAATATTTCTTTTTACTCTCTCCTTCCATTTTTATTTGTCATATTGCACTTTTCGAAAATGAATTGACTAATTTTTAAAGTTAAATTTAATTACATTAATTCTATATTTTAAAAATAAAAAATAGATATTCAAAAACTATATGAAAAATACTATAAATTGCAACTTTTTGCATATCAATATGATAAAAATATACATCTTAAAATGTTAGTCAAAGTTTATATAGTTTGATTCTAAAAATAAAAATCATGACAAACAATTGTGGACGATGGAAGTATTTTTTTTGGTTAAATATGGTAATTAAATATATATTAATTTGATTCAAGAGATTAAGTGAGTTATTCTAGTATAAAATTTAGAATTAAATTTGTCTTATGTTTCACTTGTGGATTTCATGTTTTTGGTGTTTGGTTTGAAGGTATTAGATAAAATCGGTAAGCTTGGAAATTTTTTTTATACAGAAGGTGAATAAGTTATTAAAGTTATAGTCTTGATTTTTTATTTATTTTTTATGACCGTGATGTTCGTATCAGTTTTTTGCACTTCAATTAATTCCACGACGGTAGGACAAACGGGAACTACTTACTCAACTAGGTGGCTTTTCATACATAGATGATGATGTGAAAAAATGCATAAACGGTAATAGTTCAGTTAGATAAAAGAATAGTTAATGAAATAAAACTCGCAAAAAATTAATAATTCAACTATATCTTTGACCATTAAATTTACTGATTTCGACCAAATCAACAATAAGATGAGTATTTCATTTGAAAAGGAAGAAAGTACTTGACTCTTAAGATAGTATAATTGCAAAATGAGTTCATGTAGAAGCATACGTTTAGGATCAAATATAAACGTAACACTATGAAAAATGAATGTGAACTCTAAAACCAGAATATACTAATGTACATTATCTAGAAGACACCCTTCTACAAATCCTAGTAAGGAAGATCTTTTTGTTTTTACTAAATTTATACGTAAATTTGAATTAGTCGAATTTAATATAAACATAAAACATCAAAAAATAAATAAATCTAGTTACCATAATAAAGTAATACGCTTATATATATATAATACATTATATGAAAAAGTGTCAAAAATATCTATATTTTATTGGAAATGATTTAAATTTGTTCTTCTTCTACCAATTGGACTCTTAACATTAATATTTTGGTTTAAAATAATTTTTACCGCGTTCTACTCTTCCTCTACAAGCGAGACTCCATCCAAATCTAGTCACTTCTTGTTCGATGATCACTCTACCAATTGAATTATTCATTTTCAAATATTCTGACTTTTAACTTGAGATAACATAGGATCGGGCCAACCCCTGACCAGGAGTATTTAAGCCAATTTAGGGGTATATTTTGTATCCTTTTTCATACTTTATATACGTCATTATTCAGAAGTCCCCTAATCATGAGTAAAACTAAAATTTTATCAAAATTCTTTTTTTCGTTAGAAAAATTACATTATATTTAAATATAACTAATAAATATTAACCCCCCTCAAATAAAAATCTTGTCCTATGTCCAAAAGTCCCCCTAGAATCCTATGATTTTTGGTCTTTTTGGTCCATTGCAACTTATAATAGTTGTGTTTTCTTTTTCTAAAAGAGAATTTTTCAATATCTAATGTATTGTCACCAAGTTGATGAACAAAATCAAATGATGCCTTTTTCCTTTCGGTAAGCATAATTGAATTTATAAATATTTAAAAGTCTGTTATTTAGATATATACGATGGAGGTTCACCTTAGTATTTTAAAAATTTATAGCTTGAATTATAATTGAAGAATATAAAAGACACGTATTTATTATTGAAAGAGAGATATTTTTTACGTGAAAAGTTAAGAAAATGTTAAAAAATATTGTAGCGTGTCCATTTGTGGACGAACTATCTTAAGATATTTGTTAAGTTATTTGGGGTGGAAAAAACAAAGTTAACGATAGGGTTAGACAGTTCGCCCATTTATAGGCGAAGTGTATATTTCGGTTTGTGTTTTTTTTTCTTGGAAGGATCTCTTTTTGTATGTAGTGCCGAAAAAGTGTTTATTTCGAGGCCAGACTCACTAGAATTCTAGGACTTTACCTTGCCCACAAACATTTCTCTCCATCTCAAATTATCTATCGTGTTTCTCTTTTACACGCTTCTTAAGAAAATTAATTATGCGATTTTCTTAAAAACTATTTATCCTCATTCATGTCTTAAGGTATTATCTCTCTTTATTAAATATTTACTCTATCGAGATATTTATAATCTTCAAGAACAATTACTACTAAGAATCAAATGAAAAAGAAAAAGATTTATCTTAAACTTCTAAAACAATAAATTATTTGAGATAAATATTCTAAAAAAAATTACGATAAATAATTTGAAATCGAACGATAAATATTAAGTCAACCATGCATACAATTGTCCTATTTCCTAAATGTCCCCCCTAACCCCTACCATTTTTGGTCATTGGGCTATACCAACTTGTAACGGTTGTGTGTTTTTCTCTAAAAGAATTTTTCCCAATCTAATGTATTGTCAACAAGTTGATATACAAATTAAATTATATTATGCCTTTTTGCTTTTTGATAAGCATTTTATGAAAATACAATTAAAAGTTAGAAAGAATTACTAAAACGAATATTATCATATATCCAAGCACTTGTCCATTCAAAAGTCATTCAAAAAAGATTCTAATTTATTATTTTTTGGAAAAAAAAAGTTTTATATATAAACACCATATGTTAATATATAAGTTTGCATTGCTTTACGTTGTTCGGACCATTTGAAAATATTATTGTGTTCATATCCGATCACGATATGATACATTATTTTGAAAGATTTGATATGTAGTTTAAAATATTTTTAAAAAGTCTGAACAAAATAATATAGGTAATCGTGTTCGAAATATGAATCATGTGTTATAACAAGTAAAGATGATGCGATAATATAATAAAATCGAATAAATTCTTATACCATAGAATCACTCAAGCAAAGCAATTAACGGTCTCAAATTCATATATAGTATTGTGATGACTATTTGTTATACCATTTCTTGTTAGTTGAGGTATCTTAAATTCTTAAAGGGTACCACTTAATTGTTGGAGCTCCTAGGTCTCGAGTTCGGATTTGGCTATAAAAAAATCTTTAGTAAGAAACATTTTTCGTTGAACATAGCTTTACGTAGCATGAATCTGAAATAATCAAATTTTAATGTAATTATCATCAAGTGAAAAAGATATTTTAAAAGGAGTTAGCAAGCATTTCTACATATTTCTTTTCTCTATTTCATTTTCTCATATATATATATATATATATA
>NC_028641.1:75030157-75036308 GCF_001406875.1 Solanum pennellii
TATATATATATATATAATGAAATATACTTGAGATTCTTTTTATTTAGGATTAGTGTAGCATCTGTTTTTTTTTTTCTTTATTCAATTTCAAATCATTTTTGTTTGAGTGGTACTATTATTCAATTTTTTTGTCTTATCATTTTGTAGCAATATTAATCCATCATTAATTAAAGGCTAACCAAAAAAAATCACTGTTTTTTGCCAAATACACCCATAGTTTACTTTTTACTTATTCATTTTTAATTTAGACATTTTTCTTAAATAAATAATAATTAATATAAATATTTTATTGTAATAAAGTAATAACCTTATTTATTGATGCGAGTCTTATATCTTCGAAAATAATCTAGAAAACACATGTTAAATAGACTCTTAAATATAAATATAAATATTTGAATCAGAACTGTTATATTTACGATTTTACAGTGTTAATAAAGACTCTAAAGATAAGTGAATCGAGCATTCGAGTAAAAAAAATTAAAAATTATTTAGCACAAGTTAAAGATGAAACATAGAGAATTGTGCCTCATCTAATTGTTTTATTTATTTTTTGTGATCAGCAACTTTTACTGAATTATTCTTCCAGCGATTTTATGCGTTAAAAAAGTTAAATTAAGATCTGTTTATTAGAATCAGTACTCTTCTTCTTTAGTGTTGTCATTACAACTAATAAAAGTCTAATATTATTTTAATTAATAAATCATAACCATAATATTCTTTTTAGTGGAAATTTAAATCTTGATTGGGTTATTAAAAAGGAAAAGGCATAAATTGTTGGCACTCACTTTGTTGTCAGACATTAAGATTAAAAAAAAAGATAAATTAAAGTATCTTTGTAAGATATTTCGATTTTAAAAATGAAAAAAAAAATTTATTGGAAAAATCTACATTTGAGACTCTAAATGAAAAAAAAAATCCTAACAAAAATGTTATTACTGTATAATTAATCGAACTCTGATATAAATATTAATACGTCAAATAAGAAATAAAAATAAAGAAAAGAGAGTAACAGTATATATATTTACTTTTTATTCATCAAAGGCCGACATCAGGATTTAGTGGCTGCAAATTGAGTCCTAATTAATTAAACAATTACACTAATTATTAATTAATTTACTATTTCAAATAGTGGTTGTATTTTAACTATTACTGCAAAAGTTGTCTGATATTTATATTTCCATTTGAATTACCATACCAATTTAGCAATAATATTTATTATTGTAAAAATATTTTATAGTAAACTGAGCTAATACACTATATTCATAGTCGCTAAAGTTTTTAACGATATTTATATAAAGTATTGATTATAAATATTTATATTTATTATTGTCGCTAAATATTATATATAAACAATTATATTATTACCGTTAAATTCTTCATTTGTTGTAGTCGTCCATAAATCTCAAAGTTGTTATAAAATTTTCTAATAAAGACGATTTTATATTCAGAACTTAAATCTAAAAATATCAGTTAAGAATGAAAAAATATTTATCGTTCCATCGCGAAAGCGTAAATATTAGATTCTTCATGTTGTGAGGCTAGTTTAGCTAGCAGCTTTTTTTCTTTCTTCAGAAATACAAAAAAAAAAAAAAATTCTTTTTGTTTCTCATTCCCAATAAAATTTGCAATTGGGATCAGATTTTAGTGGGGGAGTAGTGTAGGGAGACATTATGGACAGAATTTAAAAAGTGATTAATTTTTGCAACTTTTGAATTGTCTAAGCACACCATTTTGCACATTCTATACATAATAATAAAGTTAGGGTAAAAAAGAATTAGTTACTTTTAATTACTTAAATGTCAAACCAATTGATTCATGTCAAGTGCCTTTTATATTCACTTTATTACTTAGTTGTAAGTTTTAGAAAAGCAACATCAAAAATAAAAAGCTATCACTAGAAAAAGAAAAGAAGCAAGGAAGAATAACCTTATTAATATGATATTTATTTCTATTCATTGCAAGAGGCGAACCTAAATTTTAATTAATAAATAATAATTCATATATATTATCTATAAAGTACTATAATTTTATGAATTTTAACATAAATATATGTTTCACGTTAAAAGTCAAGTTCACTCAAAGTTTGTGGTAATACTTACATTCTTTTAATATAAAATAATTACAATGAATTGAGGATATCTTTAAATAATTACAATGAATTGAGGATATCTTTAGGATAAACTGTCCTCTTTCACTATGAAGTATCACTTTTGAAAAAGAAAAAAATTAATCAACAAAATAATAAAATGGGGTTTAGGATTTGAATGGATTCATAACTAATTATTTTTTCTTTTTTACAAAACAAGATTTTATTGGCTAGCTGGATTTTGAGCATTCGTTTAGAGTCGTTTACCTAGAAAAAAAATAATTCCCTCAAATAAATTAGATGAAGATTCTCTAAACTTGCATTAGAGAAATTAAAGTTGACTAATTGTGTTACGTTAATTTATTAACCAAGGTTCTTCATCACATGTTTAACACTAAAATATTAGTATAAGTTTTTCGTTATACATTAATTTTTTTCACGTAAAATAAATTCATCTCAACAAAAAATAATAACATATGCAAGGTTCCTTCTTTTCTTTTTTCGATAATTTAAAGGCAACGAGTTTTTTCACCAAGGATTTGGGGATTAGAGCTATGAGTTATAGAATAAGATTGTATCATAGGTTCGAACCCCATTTCCTTTTATATGGAAATGAAACTAGAAGAATTCATTTATCAGTGTAAAGTATTATCTATTTTATTTTCTTAATAAATTAAAAAAAAAGGCAATTAAAAAGGGTATCCCCGTGCACCCCACATGCACGGGTTTTAGGGAAAGGCCGGACCACAATGATTTTGAAAATGCAATTAATACATGAAAAATCAATCTCCAATTACTCACCAAAAGTATGAGAGCTGGGGATCAACTGGAGCTGGTTTAACTGAGGTTGATGCTTCAGGACAGTAAACAGAAAACAAATTTATGAAGTCTTTCTGTTCTTCCTTGGAACATCATAAGCAACCATGAACTGGAAAACCCGAGGAACTATAGACGTTAGCAGCTCACTTCTTGACTAATCTTAGAACATCACCCACGAGATGCAAAGACCCCGTCACCAGAACCTAGATAAACAACAGAAACATTAACTAGTTTGCTATATACAGGATCGAACAATGCTAAAGGACAATACGATTTTACTGAACAGAAAGACGAGAAGTTGTACTTATGGTAGACGAGGAATATCTCTGTTCTGCAATTAGTAAGATTTCTTGCATGCATACTGGAAAGTGTAAATTCTCTCTAGAAAGAAAATCTTAACAATTAGTACCTGTTTCGCAGTAATAATGATACACAAGAAAGTACTATGCAACAAGGACCCCAATAAGAGTATTTTCCCTGACATCCTATTTCACTGTTACTTAATTTGCCGCATAACTTTTCGAATTCTGACTTGCATGATTATTATTATCAAGAGTATCAACAAGGTTATTAAGTGATAAATGCAGGAACATCGAGGACCTACATGTTACATTTTCATTTTCATAAATAGACAAGAGGAAAAGTTGTGTTGGAGATGCTAAAAGTAATTCTAATGATTATATATTAATATTTGGTGTAACACAAGTGTTACTTGAAGAAGTGAACATTGCTTTATGACAAGACAAAAACAACAACGACACACCTAGTAAAAACCCAGAAGTGGGGTCTGGGGAGGTAAGATGTACACAGACCTTACCCTTACCTTTGTAAGGTAGAGAGGTTGTTTCTGCTAGGCACTTTGGCTCAAAAGAAGAGCAATCAAAGAAGGAAAAGAAGGAAAATAATGACAGCAAAATAACAAGAAGTACACAACATATAAAGCAACAGGCAATATTAAAGATCATAAAAGAAGATCCTATGCGAAATACTAACACACGGTACGAAACAGGGAGATGATATCATATCACATCATATCACAGGAAAAAAAAGAAAAGTGAAATTCAATTTTGGATGGAGAGCGGAGGAAATGGTATTTGACTTCTACAGATTTCAGTTCAAGTACGTCAGAGAGTTATCTCGTAATCGATAAAAATTGATTTTCCTTTAATTCCAGTAAGACAAAAGGTTGTCCTATTCATTGATGCGCAGTAAGCATGCATGATTCGGCATTACCTGGGAGCGACCAGATCGGTTTTTACGAACAGTGTCTCTAAGCCAATTTATTGCTACTGGGAGTGAAGGAAACACTTTGCTGTTCTCACAACTTTGAGCTCCTTTTTCCAAATCATCTGTTACTTCTTCATATGTGTGGTCTGTATTCTTCACATCATTGCCTGTAACTAAATAGGATCAGTTAAATGCACAACTTATCTTTTAGCAGTCAATTATGCTTCTATTTCAGAAGAGGCATTTAAAAAACCATCAACTCCAATCATATAAACAATTTCTACACAGTTGTGGCAATACTTGAGACTTTTATACAGATAAATAAAATGATAACATTCAACAGACACGTCGCACATCAGATTTATCTAATTGATGTCAGTACACTATTTAATCAGTGTACATAAACATGCAGAAAGATTAGTCACCCTATTAGTTTATTAGAGTCCATTTCTGTAAAATTGAAAGGAAAAGGGAAGATTAGAGCAGATTGTTGATTAATATGACCCTAGAACCACATTTATTTTAACTCATTCAATAATGAAGACCACATCATAATTGGTGAGATATAAGAGGATTGTTAGTCACTGTGCTGTATGTTTCGAAAGGTATGGTTGGACATTTGACAAAATGACCTCAATAGGCATATGTAAGAATATAATTCTTCCAATTCAATGTAAGAGAGTCATATTCCACAATTTAAGTAGATGCAAGGTTATAAATTTTCCTCTCTGCCAACGGAAAAGGCATGGATAAGGTCTCCTCTTAAATCGAGACGCATTACTGAAAAATCACTCGATCCCCATTTTGCAGTAGTATGGTCTTATCGTTAAAGAATGAGGTATCCATAATTGATGAGAATTAGGGAAGTTTACATAAAACATATCTAGTGGTTGAGGTATGCCAGCAAATTTTCTACAAATATAAAGGGATTATTTCAAAAATTATTATCAAGTCTCAGAGATATTAATCATGGATTTGGAAAACAATTCGTTCCATGATATTTGTCAATTATGAGAATTGTTAGCTTACAAAATACTAACTACTAAAATGTTAACCATAGTTCAATACGACTTCTAACCTTTTTCCCCACGAACAAGGTTTTCCCATATTCTTTGTAGAGTCAGCTGCCATGACAGATCAACTTGAGTATCAGCAGTTGAGGCACTTGTACCCACCTTGTAATATACTGAAACATTAGGTACAAAGAGCGCTTTCTGGAAGTGGACTCCTGAAATATTAGACTTAATGTCAAACTCCTGACTTACATAAAAGTCGCAAAGAAACCACTAAGCTCACTGGGCTATAGTATCATTATCATTCAGCAATGACCACAAGATTTCAAGAATTTTATCCTTGCTATTTATCTGAAGGACTCAAAGGTAAGATTGACTGTGTCCAAGTAATTACCATGACTAGCACACGCCCTCACCAGCCTTGGAAGAAGTAGTTCAGGATCCCTCACTGACATACAGTTGAAGAGTAAGAACTGCAGGTTCGACAACAGTCTCAGATTTAGCAGGGTTCATTATAATAATCAGCATTTCAAAAATAAATGATGACTGAGTCTATATGTACTTGCTCTCTCCTAATCACATACAGGCACCACTTCCAACTTCCCGATGGACAAATTCAAGACATTAGATATTTATGGAATAAAACAACTGTTTAGTTTGTTTGCACTAGAGATCAAAAATATTAGATCAAGACTTGGAAGGGTAATTGAACATAGATTAGTTTTTAGAATATTTTACTAAAACAAAAATTGATAGATTAGCTTTTTAAATTTAAATAAAATCCATCTGCCGGTAGATCATACAGGAATATATTTGAGTTGTCAGCATCACTTATTTATTAAATGATTAAATGAGAATGAAGGGTGTACTTTGCATCAAAATGTACTTCAGAGACAACTATCCAAAGAATAGTCTTCTGATCATATCCTTGCTAGACATATTTCATTCCATAAAAAATTGAACTATGTTTGAAACTCAGGCTTGTCAAAAAGACTTCTTTTTTTTT
>NC_028641.1:75036919-75106994 GCF_001406875.1 Solanum pennellii
GGGGTTTAAATGTCAAAAAGATTTGTACTGATAATATAAAGGGTTTAATTACATAGACCTCCCTTGAGCTTCTGTGTAACAACTTCCTTTCCTAGCTTTGAGTGTTACATAAATCTCTCTTATATAGGTTTAGAGTAGATTGACCAATATATTTCTTTTCAGGAAGTACAAATAAATGGGCATGTTGGTCAATTCATGTAAAAATAAGTTTGATTTCTCAAATTATAAACAAGGAGGTTCTATAATACTCAAATGGAAAGGTGAGACTTGAGAGTAAAAAATAGGTTGGGTTTCACAAACCATAAAACAAGGGAGGGTCTATAATATTCAGAACAACAGGAAAGGTGAGATTTAAATAGGAAAACTTCTTGGGGGGTTCTCGATAGTTTATCGGTTGAAATAATTTAGGCACATAAATTAGAGGTGGGTTTATCCCTCTTAGAATGAGCTCCCTCTGTCTTTTTATACAATGTTGCCGGAGTGAACACAAAATAAGATCCTAATTCAACTTTACACACACACACGTGTGTGTGTGTATATGACAAAGAAGCTTCAGGTTTGTTCAATAATTCGGCTTATATATTTAGCTCAAGAAAAACTCAAGTTTTTTAAAATTCATAATCTAATAAGCAGCATATGGTCCAAAGAAGCATACAAGAAATCTTTTGGATGACACTGAGATAAGCTTACCTGGGTTGAACTTTTCTTGGACGCTTCATGATGGCTAATCTCTACTGAATCATGTGAGGGTCCCAATTCATTATGTCCATGATTACTTGCATAGGAATTGTGTTGCTTGTAATCTCCTTTGATTGCCAGTGAAAACCATTTGGCACATACATCCATGCTTTCAGGACTATGGGCACCATCCAAGTAGAACACAAGGTCCCCTAAGCTTTCACTCTCTATGAGTTGGTCAGGTACAATTTGAGCACGGCCTTGTAAGGCAGCTGTTGCTAGCCCTTTAACAAATTGCTCAGGTAGATGTGTCTTTTTCGATGGGGGGAAGCAAAAGAATGAAGTTAAAAGGAGGGAAAAGAGGAATACACACTAAAAACTATGCATGAGATATCATTTACCATCTCTTTTAGGTAATTAATTTCAACGTGGCCAGTTCTCTGTAGCCAAGTAGAGCATAATGCAATGGCAAGACCAGCATTAATGTATTGGTGCTCACCCTCTAGCCCAAGATGTAAACCACTCAGCACGCTGGCATCAAGTGGAGCAGCTACCTCAAGATGTACCTGCACAACAATACATGTTCACATCAACAAGAAACTTCTTAACATAATTATGTTCCTGTTATGAAGGAAAGTTCATCATAGATCAAAGATGAAAATTTCAACCCTTAAATGAAGGAAAAGTTGATAAGAGATATCTGATATGAGAATTCTCCCTTAAATAAATCCCAGTATGAACTTCTATTTCAGTACCATTCTGTCCAACTGGAGAGACAATTTTATTCATCCAGTTAACGAATTTGGATGAAGTCCCCCTTGGCTGTCAGCAAGTAAACTAGTTACTGCTTCTTTTTGTTCCTCTCGCCTTTGAGCTAAGATATTGTAACCTTAAATGCTGATCTAATGGAAAACCACTTGTCAATCTACTTGAACAAATATATATAGATCTAATGCTCATCACAAAACTTTTTGCAATTAATTACAAAAAAGCCAATACTTATTTCTTTTTCAGTTAACAAAACACTTACGTTCTGTATGATGCAAACATTACCTTTATACCTACAGCTACTTAATTGGTTATAACTATGCTTTCATATTGCACTTCCTGAACCCAAACTTAAGCTCGAGACACATAAAAAGTTTACATTGATCTGAATTGAAATTCCTGCGTGAATCTACTCCCATAGAAACCATGTCTGACAACCTGAATAGATTGGTTCTTTGTATAAAATTAGAATTAAGCAAGAGATTCTGTATGAGAAAAATCATTACAATATTTGGAAAACTAAAATGAGGAAATGAAAACACTGCACATCAACATCAACACTCCAGAGTCATGAAACTGGGTGCTGAAACAGAGCACTCTGATAAACCATCGGTCTGTCTTCCCCAGCAACTGCCATCAGTAACTTTTCCACCAATAAACATATGCTCAAATCCAAACTACGAACAAACAATCATCCAATTCACGCTTAAACAGGCAAAAAGACGTACTTATCCAAATGGTCACCATTTTCATCAATAGATTATACAGAAAACAACTACAGATACACACCAAAACCATATCACGTTAAATATTTTGAATAATGTCTGCAAGTCGCTCAAAACAAAAGGTTCAGTGATAAAATCAGAAGTGCAAGGTCACAGTTGAGAATAGGGTATAACAGTTAGGACCAAAAGGAAACTAACACTTATACCATATAAGAGAAATTTTGACTTACATCTAACTCAGAAGCCTTCTCTTCAAGCACAAGCATTGCTTCGTCAGGCTGGGGAACAGTAAATGCCGGCACTCCTCGCTATTTCAAGCATAAACACAGATGAGGAAGAGAACAAATGAACAAGATATGAAATGAAAAGCCTAATACAGGATGATATTGTATAATCATGGGGCACAATTTCGTAAGACATGATATTTTATTCAACCTTGAAGATTCCTGCCTTCTCTCCAGCAATTTGTCCAAGAGTATTTCCTGATGATAGTAGTTCATGCATGAGGATAAAAGCAAACAAAACAAGATCAAGATACTCCACCAAGTTAATATCATAAAATAGACACAATAGATCTCTGGATCAAATTCAAATATAAATGAAGGTATGATTGATCAAACATCTAAATAGTAAGGCTTGCAGAAAAAGCTTTAGTGTTATTTTGCATCATTTTTTGAGGTAGATGCCATCTACAGATTTCCGAGCACATTCTATTCAATATTAACATATTCTACCAAATATTATTGAAGAAGAAACACTAACCAAGAATTTCCATGTGGTCATACCCTAGTGAAGCTATGCCACAAACAACTGGATTCTCGACCTGAAAAGAATTAACACACATCATCATAGTGGATGTCCAAAAATAACTGAGAAATTGAAGTATTGAATAGATCACTGTAGCAAACATTGTCCATTATGTCGATTAAATACCACATTTGTTGCATCATATTTGCCTCCTAGTCCAACCTCCAAAATAGCAACATCAACCTGCTCACAGAAAATGCCCAAAAGAATCACTACTTGTGATAACTACAATTGAAATTCAATTTTAGATTAATGAATGTATATTCAGTTGCCAATTTTTCCATTGGAAAGTCACCAGGACCCACCTGCTCTGCTGCAAATATTTTGAAGGCTAACAGCGCAAGGAAGCGAAAGTAAGTGGGCATAGGGACCTCGTCAGTGGCTCTTTCCTGCACAAGAAATACCGAAAATCACCCTATATAAACATTCCAAGTCAAAACAAACATTAGAAGCAGAAAATACACACTTCTTCTCCCACGCTGAGGAGATCTGAGACCAGAGTTACATGCTATGCAAGACCTGTTAAAATAAAATCAGAACTAATCCATGTTGTTGCCTTTTTATGAAGAAATTATGTTGTTTACTTGAAATGCTACAAATGGTGGATTATAATACTTTCAATAATCAGCTTTGCAGTGACCACATGCATACACATTAGCTATTTTGAAATTGGTCAAAAAGAAAAGAAAAATCAACTTGTGGCTTACCCAAAACCAATTGGAGGAGATAAATGGACTCAGAGGAGTGGTACAGAAATGTGAGTGACAGTACGGTTAGTTAGACAAGTTCTGAGTTGTTCTTATACAACAACAAAACTTGTGTTTTTTCCCAAACAAGTTAGGATCTCGCCTATATGAATCCTCACTTCTCCATTTAAGCTCAACTCATGTCATCATTATACCAAATAAAAATTAAAGTGAAAATAAGTTAAATATATATAATAAAAGCAATAATTATAGTTAAAGTTCCCTAGAAAGAATAAATCATATTCCCCTCTAGGAGATATTACCTATTAGAATCTTTTACTTCCATTGTGCTCTATTTCAAGCGAAGTTTGCATCGACCCAAGAAATTATAGGTCTTTCGAGACAATTTTCTTCCATGTGATTTAGGTCTACCTCATCCTATTTTACCAACTTCACTTAGCATACTTCCACACCTATAGATCGGTGCATATGTAGGTCGATGCAGGAATGACCGAACCATCTCAAGCGACCTTCTCTCATTTTCTCCTCAATGCACTTCAGGGGAATATGAACATTTTTGGTGCATATGTAGGTCGACGCAGGAATGAACGAACCATCTCAAGCAACCTTCTCTCATTTTCTCCTCAATGCACTTCAGGGGAATATGAACATTTTTAATTTTAATCTTGTATGACTGCATATTCATCTTAGGATTCTCTTGAATATGGTCAAATTACTCATGGATCGTATTTAAGTCTACTTTGTGTTATGATGTTTTATCCAAAATATTAATTCCTCCAGAGAACTACCACATGTAACTATCATTGCGCCTAATACTTAAAATAGGATGGAATTATCAAATAAGTTAACAATCCAAAAAATATATTAATTTTCACTTGCCTTGAATCTATCGAAGCACCACCAAAAATATGCCAAAAACTTCTCTTCACAAATGTCCATTCTGAAAGACACCAAGTTTAGTAATAGAGTTATCAACTGAGATTTGATATAACCTTATAAACTGAAATTTGATATCAGGTGGAAAGAAGTAAAGTAGATGTTATTTCAAGAGTCTGTTAACCATTTATATCGTATATGAACATCCGATCACACCAAAAGAGATTGATAAAACGAGAAATAAAGTACTCCTACAGGGCCAACAAAATTTCACAGCGAGTGAAATGATGTTAAGTTCCTTTATTTAAAAAAAGAGTTGAAAGAAATTTTCAGCTTTAACTAATCTAGAGCATGATGATCCAAACATCTGAGATGAAACTCACTCACCCATCCAATCGGAATCTTTCTCTAACATCAATGAGGTGAGGAGACGTAAAAAGACCGGTATGAAAGCCACAGTTGCGCAATATAGACTCTGTGAATGCACAAGTTGAACCCTTCATGAAACCCATAACAAAAAAAATCAGGGATATAAACCATTAGTTAACAAAGTCGAAAATAGTGTAATTCTCTTGAATATTAGAAGAAAAAATTTTGCAAACATGCATCAACTAAAGGATCCAAGCAAGACCAGCTGCGGGAACATATGTAGACAAAATGTGTTAACAGAAATTAAGCAGAACATTACTGTTAATAGAAAACTAGAAATTGAAACACAATAAACAGAATATTCATTCTGCATTCATCTTTTGTCCATGAGCATCCTTATATTTCCAAAAATAATCAGCATATTTGTAGATATTTTTATTTTACAATCACAGAGCAGTATCAGTGAATCTGATTCTGATTAATATCAAGAGTACTTTTAGCTAGAGATTGTTATAGAGCTTAACCTTGACCTGCAGCAAGTGATTCGAAGATTGCAACAGGCAAAATAGGTAAGTGTAAAATAGTTGATACATATAGTTTAGGATTTCAAAGGCATTTGATAATGTGTATTAAACAACAAGAAATTAGAAATCCTTTTCCAATGAAAATAACTAACAAAAAGAAACAGACAGCCTTTAAAGAAAGAAAGAAAGAAATATGATATACTTGTAAAATGAACTGATGATGCACCAGGAAAACAACTAGAGAAGTGCTTTGAAAATAAAGACATGGAGCATAAGCCATATTCTTCCAAAGTTATTGGAGATACAAAAACATTTATGAAATGAGATATCAACAAGGTCTAGTAGGACGCCTTTTTGCCATATTAAACAAACCCAATTACTCAAATTCTAAAAAGTCAATCAAGATGTGAGTCGTAACATATTCAAAATTGATCCTATGTATAGCATACTAGATCGCATTCAACCCATTACCTTTCCTTTGGTACCTGCCACATGGATAATCTTCATCTTCTTAATTGGTTCTTCTAGTTCCAATATCTGTGACACATTCCATTAGAAACATAACTCAACTTCACATCAACAATTCACCAGCATATAACACTGGAAAAGGAAAAACAACCTTGATATAATCAAAGAGCAACTCATATTTATCCCCTTTATTGCTCTTATCAGCACGACTCCGTTTCGTAATCAATGAGGATAACGCCTCCATTGCCTCTTCATATGGAGAAAGAGTTGGCTTTATCTCATCCTTACCTTCACCAGCTTCACCTATTACTCAACCCAATCAAAACAAATTCATTCACATACAAACACAATTAACCATTACCAAAAAAATACAATGAATCAACTATCCATCCAATTAAACCTGTATCTAATCTCAATAGATTCATCTTTTCCTCTTCCTATCAACTAATCAACCTATCAACACAAGCAGATCCAGCATGTTGTCTGCTCAAACCCGATACCTATATTAATCAATTCTAACTATCTACAACATTATCACAGTACATCAACTTAAAGCCATATTAACAACTCATAAACTTCAAATCCTGAATCCGAGCTAGAAAATTGTGGGAACAGTAATATGATAGGAGCTAAAATTAGGGCATGTACCTTGTGACATTTTCGTTCGATTGATACAGAATAGCGAAACCTGAACAGATTAAAAAGCGAAACAAAAATCAGCAACAAAGGAACGAATTATACTACTATTTTAACACGAAAAAAAAAAACAAAGATGGAGATTGATATAAACGCAGCAGCAGCTGAAGAGGATTTACCAGAAATCTGAGATGGAGATTTGAAGCGTAGAGCAGAGAAGTAGAACTCACAAGTAGCGGTTGTTGAAAGGAGTGAGATGATAAACTGGGTTGGCAATTGGCTTTTGGAGTATAGTGGAGAAAAAAAATAGTATAATTATAGTTGCCTCCCCGAATTTTCATGCACTGTCTTATTTCGTGTCATAGTTGGCGGATTCACGTATACCCGATAACTTTTAAGAAATATATATATACTAGTTGATAAAATAAAACCATAATATATTTAATTGTGCACTCTTATAACCAAAAAGTTACTTAGCTGCATTGGTTGAAGTTGTTATTTTGGAGTGCAATTGTGCGTGTTTGATTCGTGTAATCTTACCCTTGACCCACTCCTATCATTACCTTTGAGTCATTCTTAGTGGTGGACCCTATATTCAAATCCTAATATAATCCTAGATAGTGCTTTATTAACCTTACCCTTGAGTTAAAAATTGGTAAGTTCTTCTTTTCAAGAGTTACTTAAATCGGATCCTGGAGAAAGAATATCTATTGATAAATATAGTCCTAGAAAACGCTTTGTTAATCTTACCCTTGAGTCATTTTTAGTGGTGCCTCCTATCCTCAAATACTAATATAATCCTAGCTAGCGCTTTGTTAACCTTACCCTTGAGTCATTTTAGTGGTGCCCCTTATCTTCAAATTCTGGATTTGGCTCTAATATATGATATCGTACGTGTATTATGTCATATGGAACCCAAAATTGGACTGGTATGTCCAATAAAATCAAGTTAAATGACATAGTTATGCATTATGTCATATAGATTATATCATTTTTCATCATTACATAAAGTAAAACACCTATTTGAAATATAAAACTTATAAGAGAAAAGTATCGTATATGAATGTAGAGTTATAAGAAGAGGAAAAAAATGAATATGACCCGAAATTCGAAGGTTCGAATTGTTTCAAAAGCATAGAAAAGATACAAAGGCACAATTTTCAATTTTACGGGCAGATTGTTTTGATATCATAATGTGTATCCATTTCTTAGGTATATGATGCTTGAAACTATGTCTGACAAAACTTAACTTCGAAAATAGTGTATGATTTTATAAGTATTTAAAGTTCAAATGATTAAAATTCAATCAAGCTTATTTGAATTTTATGCACGTATGATTGAAGTAAAGAATAATTAAAATCAGATAATTTCAATCAAACTCCAGTTATAGATACATGAATTTTAGCTATATGACAACTTTCGACGCAATAGCTAAAGTGTTCCTTTTCAATAGGCTCTATACTCAATCTTTAACGACAATAGCTTAATTGTCGTTAAATATGTATTTTTAACGGTAATCATTCGTGACAATTACATTTTAGCACTTTTTATAAATACTGATAAAGCCTATAGTGACATTAAATGTGATGATAATTAACTAATGTTGGTAAAAGATTTAGCAATTTTTGCTAGGCATAATACATAAATGTGCCCTTTAACTTGGTCTCATTTTACGTTTATATCCTTCTATTTTGGATATGCACAAATAGACACTTAAACTTGTATAAAGTAAAACAAGTAAACACACAATTCTACATGACACAATACACGTAGAACACCATGTAAGACAAAAAATGGAAGTATATGTGTATCTTCTATCCTCTTTATACTCCATTACGTGGGATTGTACTTCCTTAAATCCCTATATGTGAGATTATACTGAATATTATTATATACTATATTGCACCGAGTGAATTTGAGGTCTATGCAATTTTTTAATTTTTTTTTTATAGATGTTAAAAGTATATTTAATGACGGTAACTTTTTTTTTATAACAAATAAAAATGATTTTAAAGATAATTTTGAATAATTGACTCTTATTTGTTTTAATAAAATTGGATTAGCATACCAACCAAAGTATGTACACAAATTCGGTTCTCAAAATTATTTATAACTGAAATATCCGAAATACTTTAAAGTATTTTGATTTTTTGATTTTTATATCTGAATATTAGGTGTGTGAGTCTTGTACATATAAATAAATAAATTATCGACAAATATCTTTAGTGATGAGTGTTGATGTTTTAATAAGTTTGTAAGATCAACAAATTGTCTGGGTGGTGTAGTCGGTTATCACGCTAGTCTCACACACTAGAGGTCCCCGGTTCGAACCCGGGCTCAGACATACTTTTTTTTTCTTCCAATTTTAGTCGATGGCTCGCACCGTTTTGATTTTGAATTTAAATGTTATTATCATTTGATTTGTCCTCCTTCTTTTTTTAGATTATCATGTATTACTTTAATTATGATGTTTCATGTGAAAAGTTAAAAACACAAAAATTAAAGACATTTTGATATTTTTTTTTCATTTACAAACCTCAAAGGGAAAATGGTAAATTCTTGTGGAAAAATGATCATTTGTTTCTGAACTTAAGAAATTTCACACTTCCACTCATTAATATTTAGTCATTGACACATACATTTTTTCAAAACAAATAATAAATCAATTGTCTTTCTCGATTCCCACATTAATACATAAGTTATTCAAATATATAACTTATGTATATTATGTATTGAATAAGTTATTTGCTTTACATTTGTCATCAAGGATTTTAATTTTCATCTGCCATAATAACGAAAATCATTATTTGCGTTACATTCTGATTCAATATATCAAAGTAACAATCACGCATTGCATGGTCCTTATGCCGATTATACTTGTAACTATATACAACTATTAACCTATTTTTATCGTCTACACTAGTTTTGATGCACGAACATTGCACATGAAAGTCAATCCATGTAGTGCACTATTTTTTAAAATAATGTCAATATTAGCAGACAAAGTTTAAGTAACAAATACAAACAGAACAATAAAGTATAAATTTATATGAATAATGGATATATGATTTGTAATTTGTATGTAACCAAAATTATACTGATCCCCTATTTCTTTTATCATGATAGTGTTTTATACTTCATTCATTGATTGAGCCCGTAGTCATGTCAAGATTATGTGACCATTTTGTTCGTAATACCAATCACTATATTTTTGTTAGTTGCGCTTTGGATCATCTAAGTCAAATTCGTGCTTCCTGATTGGGTACAACACTGCATCAGACGATTTATTGTTATGAGGGCGCGGAACATTATCCTTAGAATGATTGGGACATTTGATCTACTACAATACATAATATCCATTGAAAGGAATTTCAATCACGCAGATGTTATATTTATTTGACACGTTTTGAGTCAAAAGTAGATGTCAGTAATATACTGTGTAGTCATATCTACCATCACAAATGTATAGTATAGTGAAAGGTCAGAGATTGACTTGTCCCGATTGTCGTTGGGATTATAGTGATATTGTGTAATAGTTTATAACAACAAAATATGCATACAAGGGATTCAAATCAACAATCAACATATATTGATTTGACATTTCTGTGCAACACACGTGCATTCATGTGCATCAAAATTAGTATATATATACACATATTGTTGTGGTATCATTAATGTTTCTTGTTCAATAAAAAATATTCGAGTATATATATATATGTGCGCGTGCACGCACGCGCGTGTATTTTATAATATCATTGATTAATTAGTACCGTGTGACAAGTAATCTTAATGATATCGCAACAATATATATACATAAACACGCACTGTTACTTATTAATATCATATTGATTATTTTGATATACTTTCACAAGATTTGCAATTAAAAATTATGCCCTTTACTTTGTTCATTATTATTAAAGGAATATAGTTTCTAAAAATGCGAAAATGGTATGAGTATCAGGAACACTTTATAAGAAATAATTCCTACTCGCCATGAGTTTAACTAACGCTATTTGGCTCTTTTTTTTCCTTCTCATTGATTCCCTCGACAATCAAGTTGCATTTCATTATAACAAGTGGCTGAGAGTTAGCAAGCAACATTGGCCTCTTGGCAGGAGGTTCGTTGTCCCCCTCATTTCTGTTGGGCTTTGTGGAGGCTTGTGAGCCGGCCCGACCCATTACTGAAACCCTAGGTTAACTATTTGGTTTTCCTATAAATATGATCCTTGTATTTGTAATTCTAAAGCAGCACAAGTGAAATAAAAATCCTCCTGTTACAGTCGTGGAGTAGGGAAACCGAACCACGTTAAATTCTTGTGTGTCCCGTTTGTGTTCCGTTTCTCTTTTCTCTAGATTATTTGTGTGTGTTGTGTGTTTAATTCCCAACAATTGGTATCAGAGCGAGGTTTCAACAACACTGTAACACAAATTGTGAGAAATTGTCACCTAGGGTTCTTGTGTGAAGAACTGTGTGCAGGAAGGAGTGTGCCGCCGCCGTTCGCAAGCTACAGCCGTGCAAGACGCCGTTAAGGGAATTGCCGAAGGTGTGTGCGATTTTTTTTGTGGTGCAATATTTCTGACGAAATTACCAAGATCTGAAATTAGTTGTACCGAGTATCTCATTTAGTCCTTTGAGATGACAGAAGATGGGAAGTTCCGAATTGAGAAGTTCGATGGTACAGATTTCAGTTGGTGGAAGATGCAGATTGAAGATTTGCTGGTTCAGAAAGATTTGGACGTAGTGTTGGGTGACAAGCAAGGAAAATTGTCTGATGCAGAGTGGGCAGTTTTGGATCGGAAAGCTATGTCAGTTATCCGACTCTCGTTGACCAAGAATGTTGCGTTCAACATTCTTAAGGAGAAGACAGCGAAAGGCATCTTGGAAGCCTTGTCTAACATGTACGAGAAGCCATCTGCAGCAAACAAAATTTTTCTGATTAGAGAGTTGGTGAACACAAAGATGAAGGAAGGCAGTTCAGTTACCGAGCACATCAACTCATTGAATTCGATCTTAGCCAGACTTTTGTCAGTTGGCATTAAGTTCGATGATGAAGTTCAAGCTTTACTACTGTTATCATCATTGCCTGACAGTTGGTCCGGAACGGTTACAGCAGTTGCCAGTTCAGTGGGACCTAATGGATTCACCTTTGAGAAGATTCGTGATCTCGTTCTTGGCGAGGATGTCAGAAGAAGGAGTTCTGGAGAATCATCAGGTGATATGCTAAACGTCGTCAGAGGCAGAGGAAATAACAGAGGTAGTGGGAGCAGGAACCGAAGAAGGAGTCAGTCAAAGGCTCGGGATGGCTCAGGTGTAACATGTTGGAACTGCAAGGAGGTGGGGCATTTCAGGAATCAATGCCAGAAAGACAAACAAGTCAACATTGCAGAAGACAGCGTCAACGAGGATTTGTTTATCTGTTGCGCGGAGAGCAATGTGGATTCCTGGGTCATGGATTCTGGTGCTTCTTTTCACGCTACCCACAGCAGTGAAGCATTGCAGAATCTGGTTATTGGAGACTTTGGAAAGGTAAGGCTTGCAGACGATAGAGCTCTTGATGTTACGGGCATGGGTGACATGGTGCTGAAGACGCCAGTCGGTTTCTGGACCTTGAAGGATGTCAGAGTTGTTCCAAGCTTGACGAAAAGTTTGATTTCTGTTAGGCAGTTGGATGAACAGGGACATCATGTGAAGTTCGGAAATGGGCAGTGGAAGGTCGTGAGGGGCAATCTTGTCATGGCTCGTGGAACAAAAAGAGGATCGTTGTATATTGTCGGATTACCGTCTGAGGGAGTGACCGTCCCAGTTCAGAAGAAAAACAAAGTCCGGTTCACAGAATCTCGTGGGCAGAAGAAGGTTGTCTTTGCAAGAAAGAAACCCAGAGCCACAGGTCAGATTCAGGATGAACGAGCAAGGAAAGGTTCAGGAAGACCAGTCAGAGGCGTTTGTGGCAGTGGGAGCACCGGCCGTGCTTCAGCCAAGGCTCCTAGAAGACAGTGGGTCAAGAGAACCAGTATTCCAGCTGTTGATACGTCTCCAGAAAATATCTTGCTGAGTATGGAGAGTGTTTGTTCTCAGGGAGTTCTAGGATCCGGCAGTTCGTGTCTCAAGTGGGAGCCGGTAGGGACCGAGGACGAGTCAAGGGCAGTTTCAGCCGTGACTGATGTGTTGAAGCTTCGGGGAGCTTCAACGGGCCTTTCAGTTGACTGATGAGAAGGCCGCTGTAGCAGGAGAGAGTTGAAAAAGATTACTAGACATACAAGTGTTCTAAGTGGATGGCAGTTGAAATTCTTCAAGCCTCCAAGTGGGAGATTGTTGGGCTTTGTGGAGGCTTGTGAGCCGGCCCGACCCATTACTGAAACCCTAGGTTAACTATTTGGTTTTCCTATAAATATGATCCTTGTATTTGTAATTCTAAAGCAGCACAAGTGAAATAAAAATCCTCCTGTTACAGTCGTGGAGTAGGGAAACCGAACCACGTTAAATTCTTGTGTGTCCCGTTTGTGTTCCGTTTCTCTTTTCTCTAGATTATTTGTGTGTGTTGTGTGTTTAATTCCCAACAATTTCCGTCCAGGCCGCAGTATGACACCTAAACTCGAAGTTACAATCAGATCCAATTGGATTTGGTCCTATCCGACCCAATCCCGCAACTTAGAACAGTCGGCCTGTTTGAACGGTAGAACGGAGAGATATGAAGTCATTCTCATTCTCTATCAGGGCACATGCGAGAACATTTAGTATCAGATAAGCAAAATTTTCAGTTAAGACATTTATTATAATTATTTAGTTGAGCATCAAAGTGTCACGACTCGAAATATATCCTAAACATAACATGATGTACAAGACCCCAAAAAGTTTTATGCAAGTCACTTAGTATACATCAGACAAGATAATAAAAAATCAAGAGATTTTAAAAGACAGTTTCAACATATAAAAGTTTAATAGAGAAAAGCAAAAGTTGAAACGTCGTCTCAAAATCATCTAGTACATAAGAAATGATTGGGTCTAACACGTACATCAAGTTCCAAAACTGAAAGTAAAGACATAATGAAGTAAAGGTTTGGTCATCGGAACATGAGGACTCACCAATCTTCAATTTTCTACTAATAGATCCTTAGTCACAAAGATGCGGGATAGGAGCGTCAGACCCTACATTAATGACATAATGTGTAAGAGTATGTGTTAGTACAAAAATGTACCAAGTATGATAGCAATGCATATAAGTATGAAATTATGCTAAAAAGGACATTTTCATGATATGCAAAGACCAAGTTGAAACATAAGATAAGAAGTAAGAAAATTATCATCGTAAGCATGATCAATGCAAGTAAAATCATCTTTGAACACATATGAGATACTTGAAAGATAACCTTGGTTCATTATTGTAGGAAGTAACCTTAATCGACATAGAGATCATGCAAGTTATAACATGGACCCCCGATGTCTCCAACACTGGAAATGGTTGTCTTACTTGCCAAGGTAGAACTACGAATCTGAGCTAAAGTGGATCCACTAGCTAATGCCTATCTAGACAATCATCCTATGGCGGCACATAGGTATGAGATAAGAAGATTGTTACTAGAAACCTGGCCTCAACTCAGGAGAACTTCCATCTTAATATCCTCTGGGTGCTAAGCATAACTTCCACGAAGTAGTTATTAATATTAATATGTCTTATCTGAAAAGACATGGATGGTCGACACTTGTCTTATCATAGTATAATTCCTTAGACAATGCGTGAGAACATCTTTTATCGTCCATGATCTTTTCTTGATAGCTTTCAAGGCCCATAGTCGATCACTTCATGCTAGAATTGCCCCAATAATAATGGAAATAGTTTTGAAATCGTGGCCTCTAATCATTGAGGGCATATATGGATGCCATATTAATCAAAACCTAATTTAAGAAAATAGCCTGAAAAATATTAAGGGCAAATCTATATGTCATTCATGTCATGTAACCAAGGTTCATAGAACATATAAACACTATCATCTATAAGCTTACTTGAGTCATAAACATACTTTCATGTGTAAGATTGAGTAATATAATACACATCATGATTTTGAATACGATAATTTCACATAAAGATAGTTAAGGGCACATACTTGATACGGAAGACATCATCACAAAGGAAAGCAAAATTAGCCGTAAATTGATTTCTACCTCTTTACCCTACCTTTATTTTACCATAGCTGTCAGCGATGGAATCCATGTAGAGAATATATGGTAACCCTAATGGGTGGAGAGAGGACCAATTTATAGAGGTTAAGACTTAATCTGGTACGCCTATCAAGTAACCAATGTACAAATAAGATCTATCTTAAAAATTCTTTTCAATAATTCATAAGCTTCATCATCCTATCTACACCCAATTCTTTTAAAATGATTAGGAAAATACCCTACAACCCCTGACAAAGTTGTCGAATTAGGTCACTGGAAGCTCAAAATGGGTCGTCATCAGCACCATGGTCCGTCAAACGGGTAGTGATATAATCTTGCCTGACAGGACTTTACTATTTTGGGCATAACTTCTTACTCATATTTTGAAATTAGGAAAATTCGATGACGTTGAAAAGAGGACTCAGAGATCTTTAATTTGATATAGGTCATGAGCCACATAATTAATTTTTTTTGTTAAAAGATATGTTCATTTGAAGTTGACAATGCACTCTAAGTCCAATAAAAATCCTTCACGGAAGACTTCACGGTCCGTTTAGAGCTTCACGAGCCGTTATGACACTCGTGACCCTTGACCAATGGCTAGGGGGAACCCTTTCTAATTGACCCACTTGATAACCACTTTGACGGTCAGTCAACCTCACCATGGATCGTCTAGGCGCCCATCAAAGTGAAGCCTGCCTATGACAGGTTCTAGAAACCTACCACGAGCCCTTTAATGGATAGTGATCCCCTTCACGGTCCGTCTGGGGCTCCGTGGAGGGTTCCATGGTCCATTTTTTAGGCTTGTGAGTTTTCCACTTGATCCATTTCTAGCCTTTCTCGAATTCGAGGTCTTACACAATGTAAAAGAAATATGTTTGTAAGTTTCTTGTATTAATGCAACATTTGTTTAGTTCCCCTATTTTCTTCTGTTCAATTCGTAATCGGTCATAAAATATCGACATCCATTTGGGCCTAGGAGATATCAAGTAATGGGCCGTAATGTGCTCCAAGCCCATTCTCTATTCTCAATGGCGCGCTGGGTAAATGTTCGTTAAACACGCGTGACTCCGTCGCTGTTCAGACGTACCGGTCACTTTCCTCCTCCATTTTCGTTAATCAAAAAGCTTCTTCATTAAGTAATCCAAAACAACTTTCAAAGAGGAAATTTCACCGTTAATCTTATCAACAATCGGTGCTGCTTGATCTCCTTCGTATTTGTCTTCATTATACAATCCGATGGACGATTCTTACACCAATTTCCCGACGAGTCACCTTGTTGGCTCAGTACCGGTAAGCACTTTACACTTCGCATTAGTTTTTTCCGGTAGATTTTATTTTTGTTTGTGGATTTTTCCAAATCGTTGAGATTCTCACTACATTGGTGATTTTTTAGTTAGCTTATTAGTTTCCTTTAGGTTTACAGACCGGTTAGGGTTAAGACAAATTAGTACGGATATTGGAATTGATTGGTTTTGGATAGAGTTGAATTGGTATTTGATTGTGTTTGCAAATGTATAATTTGTTGAGATTTCACTATATTGGGATTTTAGTTACTTTTTGAGGTAGATTAGCTTCCTTTAGGTGTATGGAGTGGTTAGGGTTCCTTAAAAGACAAATTATTATCGACATTGGAATTAATTGGATTTGTTTAAAGTGGAATTACTATTTGATTGTGTGGGGAAATGCATAATTTGTTGAGATTTTTCACTACATTCGGATTTTAATTATTCTTTGAGGTAAATTAGTTTCCTTTAGGTTTAGAGTGGTTTATTTTCCTTGAAAGACAAATTATTACCTATATTGGGATTAATTGGATTCAAATATAGTGGAACTGGTAATGATGACGATTCAATGTTGTGGAAACCCAGTTTGGAGTGAGGCATAGTTGATTTGATCAATTGTTATCCCTAATGGAGTGATTGTGAGTGGAAATGTATGATTTATTGAGATTTTCACTATATTGAGACTTTAGTTATTCATTGTGTTAAATTTGTTTCCTTTTATAGAACGATTAATGTTCCTTAAAAGACAAATTATTATCGATGTTGGGATTTCATGGATTAAACTAGAGCGGAATTGGTATTGAGGATTCAATGTAGTAGAAAGTATCTAGTTTGGAGAAAGGCATAGTTGATTGATTGATTCTTGTGGTTAATTTGTTTCCTTTTGTGTTAGAGAGATTTTTCCATTCGAAGAGTGAAAATTTGCTATATCCACATTGTTGATCTCCAACTAGTTCGTGATTGAGGCTTTGTTTATTGATTGGTTATTATGATTATTTGTTTCTTTGGAAAAGTATGTATAACTCTGAACTAAGGCGGGAACAACAACAACAACATACCCAATATAGTCCCACTCAGTGGGGTCTGGGGAGGGTAGAGTGTAAGTAGATCTTACCTCTAACTCAGAGGTGAGGGAGAGAGGTTGATTCCGATAGACCATCGAGACTAAGGGGGAAAAACAAAAAAACATTTCAAAAACAGATTATTGGTTAAGTACTGACATTTCTAACTACATTCGCAATTTTGTGATTGATTATGATAAGATTTGTTTCTTTCTATTGTGTGACACTACTAATAATTGGAAAATATATGAACTAAGATGGGTATCTTTTAACATCTTTGAGGTAGCTGTACTTGAACTGTTGAATATGGTAGTTGATTTCGAATATAGTGTTTTTTGAATCCTCAAAACTTATGATGCATCGTAAGGAGACTGATGGAACAATATAGGGGTAGGAAGAGACATTTATACATAGTGTCCATCGACCTCGAAAAGACGTACAATAAAGTTTCTAGGGGGCTTCTTTGGAGATGTCTGGAGTCTAAAGGTGTACATGTATCTTATATTAGTCTTATTAAGGACATGTATGATGAAGCAAAGACTCGGGGTAAGCGTAGTGGCCAGCGAGAGGTGACTCAAAACATTTCCCGATCATGAGAGTTGCATCAAGGATCAACCCTTAGTCCCTTTCTATTTGCCTTGATAGATGAACTGACATTTCATATTCAAGAGGAGGTGTCATGGTATATGTTATTCACAGATGACATAGTATTGATCGATGAGACACGTAGACCGTAGTAGAGTTAACTATAAGCTGGAGGCTTGGAGATAGGTCTTAAAATCAAAAAGTTTCAAGTTAAGTAGGGCTAAATTAGAGTACCCGGGTGCATGTCCAGTGATGCAATGCATGAATGGAAGTGGACGTAAAGATTGATACACAAGTCAGCCGTTAGAGAGGAAGTTGCAAGTATCTTGACTCTATTATCCAAGAAAACATAGTGATTGACAGGGATGTCACTCACCGTACTAGAGTAAGGTAGGTGATATGGAGGCTCTTGTCTAGGATACTGTGTGATTAGAATATGTTACCAATACTTAAAGGTACGTTCTATAGAGTAGGGGGCGACCTACACTATCGTATGGAGCAGAGTGTTGGCCAGAACGCACACCTTCAGAAAATGAAGGTAGTAGAAATAAAGATGCGTGATGGATGTGTCGCATACTAGGAGAGATAAGATTAGGAACAAAGTTATACATGACAAGGTGAGAGTGGCCTTTGAGACGAACAAAATGAGGGGAGGGAAGTGAAGTTGAGATGGTTCGGGCATGTGAAGAGGAAGTGCGCGGATACACCAGTAAGGAGTTGTGAGAGATCGTCTATAAGAGGCTTTAGAAGAGATAGAGATGGGCCGAAGAAGAATTGGGGAGAGGTGATTAGACAAGACATAACACAATTTCAGCAAACTGGGGATGCGACTCTATATATGAAATATGGAGGTCGAGGATTAGGGTAAAAGGGTACTAAGTAAGTGAGTGTTGTCATACTTTTATGTGGGAGAGACACAGAGGTTAATATCCTTCTCTCATTTTCTCCTTATCCAGTAGTATTAGATAGTATTCGTGTAGTATCTTATTAGTCAAATTTCACTACTATCTGTTGCATCATTTGCTCTGTGTATCTTGCTATTTTGCTGCCATTATCTTCCTTTCAATCTTGCTTTGATTACAGTTCTTTTGATTCCGAGGGTATTGGAAACAACCTCCCTACCCCACAAAGGTAGGGTATGGTCTACATATATCCTACCTTCCCTAGACCCCACTTATGGGATTATACTGGGTCTGGTGTTGTTCACAGTTATGATGCAAAGTTGCTCAAAATTGTAAAGGCATTATAAAAGAGTTTTTTGAAATGAAGACTAACTTTTTTGTTGAAATGATAAAGAAAGGATTTTGGATTAATAACTATTTCTTGATAAAACTACAATAGAATGCAGTTTTATTTGACAACTTATTTTATAGGATCTGACTTCATTGAAATATTATGTTTTAGTGCTTCAACAATGCTCAGGAATTAGTTCTTTCGGGGAATCTAAAGTTTTAAACCAAAAATCATATCTAGTGTCAGTTTGATTGTTTGTAAAGTAATATCAATCGTACCTGATAACTGACTCTAGTATTTGCTTGGGACGCTTGTACAGGCAGTTGTCACTGAAGAAAAGAACAGCTATAAACCACAAGGTACCCTCCTGTAATAGGAATTTGTTATAACTCTTGATAGCTCTCTTGAATAACAAACTTATGCTTATCTATTAATGCTGTTTGCAGCCCCTGCAGCAAATTCTCCCATACTTCCTCCAAATAATGGTCCAAATGCAGGAAGAGGGTATCAAACTCTTGGAGGTGGTATGTCTTTCTAGATACTAGTATTTCCTTCTTCCTGATATATGACATAATTTTTTTCACTGAATATTGAGGAAGTTGGTAGACTTGCATGTCATTTTGATGGTGGATGATAATTGCAATGAACTTTTCTATTGGACTAGTTTGAAAAATGCAAAGAGAATTATTCAATAAGAAAACATCATTTATGAGTTTGAAGTTCAATTTGTTTTAATGAATTTGATTTTGAGACTTGCAGAGGACTTATAGAGTTAGTATGACTTGAATATTTTTAGCAAATATATATTATTTGTTGAAAATGTATATAGAACTTTTTTCCAGTAAAGGCTGGGCTTGGGATGTATATCTATATGTATATTAGTATCTCACTAAAGAAGGAGGGTATGGCCTAACCTTCATAGAATTACTTCAATGCAACACATTGTATATGAGTTTGAAGTTTCATTTCTATTAATGGATTGATTCTGAGACTTATGGATCGTTTTAGGTTATTACATGAAATTGTGCCAAACATCATTAGTTATGAAAAGAGAGAATGGTACATAAGATGGGACTAATGGGTTCTGATTGAAGTTTTATAGCAGACCAGGAAATAACTGCCACTGGTGGCTCTAGGTGATTGCTACAGTATCGGTTTTATCTTCTATTTCTTGGACAACGACATAAGTCCATTATTTGTTTAGGTCTTGCAATTTGTATATGTATTTCCAAATGTGCAGATAACTTTCTACAAAAGCTATTTTTTCCTCCATATTTTAGTGAATGTAAATATTGATTTGAAATAAGAAAACTCAAGCAGATCTCTGGCTGGGTATTACAAAATAGCAGTGGTGGCTTCTTTCTTAAACAACTAAGTGAACTGAAAGACTCTGGGTGTGTGTAAAAGCATGGTATCTTGCTCCTTAATTTGGTTGATAAACTTATTGCATTAAACAACAAATTATTACTACCTTGACTAACATGTATCCAAAAGAAAACAAACCCTTAATAACCATTCGTCACATAAGACTATTGCTTTATTGTTTATGGTTCCACAGTAGCTAATTTGGAAACAATATCACTTAACGGTGTATATAATGCTCCAATTGAAATTTTTTCTTGCTGAAAAAGTCTCCCCTCATTTTAGTAGAGCACAAACTGCATATTTGTAAATTCTGAGTGGTGTTTTTACTGTTGAAAGATTGAGGAGAAAAGAAAGATTCATACTTCTGAGACATGACATGACCATATAGTGATATCGATGGGATCTATTTAGGTAATATTTTGTAGACCACAGAGAGGAATCCATTGTTAACATCACACTGTTTAAGGAAAGGGAAGGCTGCAGTTTAGTTTTCGTGAATTTGGAGTCTGAAATACAGAGTCTGTTTGTGCAGTTAGCTTCTGCATATCTGCATGAACTATTAACATTGAATTTTTCCTTTCTTACTTGCTTCCTTTTCTTTTTATGTTATTGTCCCTTGGGCTTACTTTCTGCCATATGGTACCAACCTTGACTTGTTAAACCTACCTTCTTGTAATGACTGGTAGGCATCTATGATGCTTTAAGGTGTGCATATGCTTGTTATGTAATCCAAATTCATAAAGCACATCAGAAGTAGTAGGCGTGCAGCTTCCATTAGTTCAAGTAACACCTACCTATTTTATGCAGAAGGAGATGGGCAGCAATCAACAAACAGGTGGAATGGAGTATTTAGCGTGTCATCTTATACAGAATATTTTAACGTGGATACAGACCTTGTCTTGAACAGATTGATGAGTTCATTGAACCCTACTACTGGAGATTTCTTCAGCAAGATTGATGCTAACCCTGACCTGTAAGTCCTACGTATATAACTATAGAAACATGGTGAGAAAGCAACTAAGTTTTGTCAGTTGCTAATATATAGATTAATTTAACTAGATTTGAGGAAATATAAGCTAATTTGAACAACAGAACAGAAGTTTCCATATTCCATAAATACATACACTTATGCATCTATATGAATTTTGTTCTTAACTCTAATTTAGTGCTCGTTCTTCGTTCTCTTTTATCTGTTATGTTGGCCAGTTAAGGTTCTTGAAGCTTATTATCCTTTATAAGAAATTGAAAAAGAGATGCAAACAAAAACTTCTGTTTCGGTATTGAAACTCAAACTTGCTAAGAACCGTTGTGGTGAAAAGAACTAAAGTCTTTCTAATAGGATGCTCAACACATACTTATTAGAAAACGGGATGCTGATCACATGTATATTTCATGAAGTGAAGTTTCTATGGAGAGCCTTGTCCGTATTCTTGCTGTTAGATTGTGTATAATATTTCCTCATTCTAGGATAATGATTAATTCTGCATGTTGGTGTCCTATGTTGTATCTTGCAGTTCTGATGTACAAATTTTTAATTCTTCTATGAGGGAATTTGGTATATTAGCTTTTGTCTTTTGAGACATAAAACTACGTTATAATCTATAAAGCCAAAATAATCTTTGCTTCAGTTCTGGAGCCTCTAAAGCTGCTGATGAAGCATTCTCTTAGATATGTTGTACAGTAGCAATTCAATAGCGAGTCTTTTTTCTCTTGTTCTGTTTAATATCTTGCATCGCCTTGTAATGTGGGATTAGTGTGCTGTCCTTGACTTATTTGAGTTTTTAAATATCTCCACCTAACATTGTTCTTCTTGCTCCTGTTCTTGCATATTCAGTTACGGGCTTGTCTGGATATCTACTACTTTAGTGTTTGTCCTTTCTTCCATCGGGAACTGTGCCACATACCTGATGCAGAGCGATAGCAATAGTTCTTGGAACTTTGATGTCAATTATGTGAATGTGGCAGCCTGTTCAGTATATGGTTATGCATTGCTAGTGCCGTTAGGGTTTTACTTCTTGATTCGGTATATGGGTACAAGTGCTAGCCTGATACGCTTCTGGTGCTTGTGGGGATATTCACTCTTTGTTTTAGTTCTGAGCTCCGTAAGTATATAATTTTTCTCTGGATAACTCAGACCCTTCTTAATCTTATTGCTGACATAACAATAAGGGAGAATTACATGTTTTCTTTCTTTAATTTTTGGCAACATGTATTCACTAAGATCCTATTATGTCTTCTCCACTTTTCAGTTTCTGTTGATCATCCCTGTCGAGTTCCTTAGGTGGACCATCACAATTGCTGCTGCCACAACATCAGCTAGTTTCGTCGCGTTGAACCTCAGAACCTATGTACAGTCAGATGATCTCATGATTATACTGGTTGCTTCTTTTGCTCTGCAAGCAGCTTTGACAATCTTCATCAAGATGTGGTTCTTCTCTTAAAAGTTTCGCGTTTTCTATGCTTGTTGTATGCTCAACTCGCGGTTTCAAAAGTGTGGTTCGAGTTTTGTTTTCTTCCCTTTTCTGGTGTGTTTGGTGTACACCATTTAATCAGTGGTTTGCATAGTTGTGTGAAGCAAAGAGTGGACAGTACAAACAGAGAAAACTTGTAGAGAAGTCATGTTGCATTATGTATTTTTGGTCTATAGGTATATCATTACGTTTTTTCATGAATGAAGCTTATAGTAAAAAAATTGACTTTTTCCCCACATGCTTTCAATTGGAGGTTTTTTTGTTTTGTTTTTGTTCTTTATGGGTCTTTTTCCTACTGTTTTTGCATTAAAAAAATCTAAATATTAGTGTGAATATTGTTAAATATTTAGATTTTAGAGTCAATTTATTCTCATATTATAATTGTTAATATTTTTAGATTCTTACCCCATAGTCATTTAGAACTTGTATACTAATCGACATCAATATAAATAACCTCTAAAGTTATTTCAAATTTTCTAGACATTTTTATATCAGTTCAAAATTGTTTAATGAGATAAATAATTCAGCATAATTTCATGTCAAGTTATATTACTAATAGACCTTATATAGTTAAAATATTTTTAAAAAAATTCGAAGGAATTTCATACCGAATTATATAACTAATGGTGATATGATCATTTATGATTAAATCTAGTTCGTTGAAAAATTATATTGGATACTAAAATATAAATGAGAACAAATATTCTTAGTGTTAAAATAAAGTAGTATCAGTCGGAGTAGTCATACTCAAGTTGTTATTGAAGACCTTAAGAACATATCCCTTTCAAACTCCATTTTTTTTTTCCTTTTGTAGATTCGAACTGTTCATGTAATCAATTTGATCGGATCTAGGGTTTTAGTTTTGTAAAGGAGTTTGTATGTGATTTTGTGGTAAATGAACAAGCATTCGATATAGTTATAGAGATAAAGAGAGAGAAAGAGGATGAAGGAGTTGTTTGGAGGTCCAGGTAAAGTGAGTGGGTTGGTATTGCGAATGGGTCAGTGTTTATTTGCTGCTGCTTCTATGGTTGTAATGGCTTCTTCTCATGGTTTCGCCACTTGTACTGCTTTTTGGTAGTATCTCCTTATCTCTCTCTATTACTATTTATAGCTTTGTTAGTTTCCTTTTAACAAAATGAACTGATTTGTGATGGGTCTGTTGGAGGCGTGGAGTTAGGTGGGACTAAGGAGGTTTATCTGTGTATATTTAATTGTTTCAAATAGCGAAAATCCTAGCTTCGACACTATCCTCTTCAGGCTGCAGTTTTTGGGAATACACTGGGTATGTTGTTGTTGATGATGATAAAAGGAAGTGGAATAGATTGAAGTGGGTGTGGTAATGCACACTTAAAACAGATACATATATGGGGCTATGTTAATTGATTTTTTATTTTTTTTGGTTGTTGGAAGTTTTAGTGTTTAATTTGTGAAAGTGATGTTTACAGTTCCAGTTATTGTACTGCATTAACCTTTCATTGGATGGGTGAAGGGGGCTCTTGTTAGTTATTTTCATCAGACATAGCAAAGCGTCATTCAATCAATCTGAGCTAAAGATTACATTACTCTGGTAAACATTGGTGCTAATGCCAAATTAGTTTGTAGATTTAGGGTGTAGTTGGTATGAAGGAAATGTTTTCCTAGGAAAAAGAAATTCTTGATAAGTGACAATCTTACTTATTTTCTTGTGTTTGTTAAGTAAATAGAAAATATTGTACCAAGAGCTTGGTGGGTTAGTGGGAGATGAAGGGTTGGGGTGAGTTCAGGGTGTTGTAATGTAAGGTGGGGGAGGAGGAGAGGGGGTGGGGGTGGAGATAATAAGCAAATGCCACTTGTGGAACTTATTATCTCTGATTCCACCAGGGAAATCATTTTCCTAATTTTTGATGAACTTGTTTTGCTAGAGAAAATATTTTTCAAGACATTTGATCAATCAAAAATGGGGAAGTCGATAGACATTTCTGGAAAATGTTTTCCTCCTTATCAAACACACCGTTATTGGAAAAATTATAATCCTTAGGCTATTATAGCATGAGAAAACATGCCTTATCTATCCGCAGTTGCTGAACTTTCCTCTGTATTCGTTCAACATATTCGTATCCTCCTTTCAGTTTTCTATCCGTAAAAATAAAGTTCTGTCTCTTTGAATGCTGAAGGTTTCAGTCTTTGGCTTCAAGTCACAATTTGCTCTCCAGATATTGGAAGACACATTTGTTTTCGAAATTGGACACTGACTGCATGAAAACCTGATTACATGGATTAAATGCATTTATATTCCTTAACGATAGTAGCCTTCAGTAATCAGTATAGCAGGATTTTCCATCTATCGGACCAAATTAATAATTAGCTACAATTCGATAGTAGGTTAACTTGCCTCACCTTTAAGAATCTGTAATAATCTCATTCTACTTTAAAGACTGATGATTTGTTGTTATTGGACACTTAGGAAATCCATTATAGGCTAAGATTTCTGAATAGTTGCTTCTGAAAGTATTAGTCTGTTGTCAATTAGTATTTTTCCAATATGTTAAGCAACTTTCCTATTGTTTCTTTCTTTTTACTATCTTTTTGTTCTGTTCTCAGATCAATTTTCTTTTCAAATCATGACTTTCTAGCTGAACGCTCTTTCTTAGCAGTAAAATTGCTTTGCCTTTGACAATTTGCTAAGTGAAATGCATTCAGTTTCATGTAGTAACTTCTTTCTCTTATGTTGTTCAATAAGATTATAGTTTTGCTCATGCTCCAACTACATGATTTTCTTGGTTCAGCTATTTAATTGCGTCAATGGGGCTGCAAGTAATATGGAGCTTCTCACTTGCCTGCTTGGATATTCATGCCTTAAGATTGAAAAGAGATCTGAGGAATTACGTCTTTTTGAGCTTGCTTGTAATCGGTGATTGGGTAATCTTCTCCTTTCTATTTTCTATTTTATGCATAGATGCTTATCAGTGGGTAATCTTTTAACATTCACACCAATCAGATGAGAAGTGTTGTATATATATTCCTTTTCTAGTTTATCAGTATAAGAATTTACTTCGAAATACATCAACATTCCCGCTCAATGGAAAAGAAAAAATTATGTGTGCGCACTGTGGTGATACATGCAGCTGTTATAACCTTAAGATGACTTTATGTGTCTGAGTCTAGAAAACTTTCCAAGTATGGGAACATGATAGATCCGAAATTCAAAGACGGAATCATCTTTTTCCAATTATAGCAACTCCTAAGACAAGCAAGTAAAGCAGGATCAGGATGACATGAAATATACCATCATTAGGGACGCCAGAGTAAATTTTTGGATACTAAGTTTTAGCACTTGAACTGATACAAGTAGTAGAAACTAGCAAACCAGTCTATATAAGTTATATATGAAATGTGATAATGTGTTGTCTCTCTTCAATATGTTTATTTATATCTTTAGTATGTAGTACTACTATTCCCTTTTGCTTTAACAAGTCATGTCGCACTTAAATAAATAAAAAAGCACCTCATATCGCTCATGAAGATCCAAGGTTGTATCCATTCCAACAAGCTTGCTGGAGTCAAAAAAGCCAACTTCATTGATTTCTTATGAGTTATGAGATAGAGAGCAAACTTATGGTTATGTGAATTCCACTTACCATCACACATCGTTTCTATGTTTCCCTGTCCTGACTGTGTGTAAATTTCTAATACCATCCGGTTTACCCATAGCACTGGAATAAGATACACTATGAACATGTTTTCTGGCTATTGTAGCTTGACTAATGCATGACAAGGAATGTTGTGCATATCCTTTTATGAATCATGTGTCTTTTGGATTCAAAGAAATTATTAAGTTATCCTTATTAAAATGCTTTGAATTGAGGGTCTATCAGAAACAACTTCTCTAGTCTCTACCTCACAAAGGTAGGGTGTAAGGTCTCGTACACCTCCACTCTCTGCAGATCCCACGTGTGTATACTGGTATGGTGTTGTTGTCACTAATCTATGCCTTTAAAAGGTCTCATATCATCAGGGGAAGAAGTTATGGTTTCTGGTAACTGCACTAATAATAGACCTTTTGAGAGTGACTAGTAAAATGATGTTGCTCACTCTAGTCTTTGCATATGATATTTTCTGCTGGAACAATTGCTGTTTTTACAATATTCAATCCTAGCAGTTCAGCATTTTTAGTTGTTTGAAGTCTGATACAGTAAAACTTGCAAGATATTGGAATGCTTTCCCGATTCGTGAATCTTTGAGATCCTACTGGAGATTATGTAATATTACATAAAATGAACATGGAGATGCATCATATCTAATCCAACTGCTCTATTACTGTGATAAAGGATAGTGAATTCTGGCTAAACCAATATAATGCTACTTCACTTAATTATCATCCTATATTCTCCTGTACTCTATGCATCAGCGCGAGCTAATGTAATGCTGATCGTTGACTTCCTTAAAGTGAAGTAAAATCCTTTTGATTAGCCAAATTCCAAGAGGGAGAAGGTCTTATGGCAATCTTAGGCATACTAATAATCGGTTATCTAAAAAGAAAACACTCCTCTTATGTTAAATAAGACTACTACAGCTTATCTTTTGCATGTAATTTCTGGACATATTTTGCATTCATTTTGTAAATATTATCATGATGCAGGTGACAGCCATTTTATCACTTGCTGCTGCATGCTCATCCGCCGGCGTGGTAGTTTTGATTATTAAAGATACAAATATGTGCATATCCACCCCTAAGCTGTCCTGCCATATGTTTCAAATTTCAGTAGCTTTGGCTTTCCTCTCATGGTTCTTCCTTGCCATTTCTTCCTGTGTCATGTTTTGGCTAGCGGCCTCTTGATTAAAGGTCCCTTCTCTGTACGCTACCACGTATTCATATGGTTTTGTGAATATTACTGATTTTGAGAACTTGTGTACAGGAAGTAGTAACTATGTTTTCCCTGTAATGGCTTGTTTTGAGGTTCATCATATTTGGAAATGAGCATCTTCTAATTGAAACCATTTTCTTTTTTTTTGGTTGTGTAATACAAAGTGTATGCCATGGATTCATGAAGTAAGATGTCACTCAAGTTGAAAACACACAATTTGTGTTTCATTGCTTTTGACATCATAATTCATAAACCAATTCACTTGCCTTGTTATTTCTAGTCAATCGAAGACAGAACATATTCTAGGCTAATTACTGTGCACTTCAATTTTCGCGTTAACTGGCGTTTGTTGCCTGCAACAACGTACCTCACAAGTGTAGTGCCGTTTACTTGCCTGTGAGACATTATTGTGTACATGCAAATAATATCAGCAGTGAACTGCTGCAAATGGACTTTGGCTAAAACTATCAACTAAATGAATAAATAAGAAAAAAGTAACTGAAACTTGCTCATAAAACCTTCAAACCACCATTATATACATGCACAAACTCTAAACATCAGAGACAGAAGATTGATAAATTACAACAGTCTAACAACATCTGAACCCAAAAAGAGAACCCTTAAAAGCTATAATAGTTGCTGCTCTAACATACCAGAGTATCTTCGATACATCAGAAAATCCAGTAGCGAGGAGGATTTACACTGTATCCTAAGTTGACATGACACGATAGGTAGACGATATCTTTCTTTGCATGTTGCTGCCTTGGTAGGATGACGATGACCACCTTATTGTTGCAACTAAAGAATTTGACTCCATGCTAGTTTATATATATATATATATATGCAAGCAAACTACTATATGTACCATATGCACATATCAAATCTTGAATTGAGAACCAAAGGTACCTAACCTAGCAAAACTGGTGAATTTGCATCGATAAGATGAGTAGTAGTTCAAGTAGGTGATTCAGCTAGTAGAAGTGTGTGCCACCATCCACAAGCAACAGTTATCGGTACATGATCATCCACTGAGACTTGGGATGGAATATTTCGATCGATCACATCACCCAGTCCAAGCTGCACAAAGATGAACGAATTCATTTGTTCAATAGCTCGTAAACACTTGTATAATGCCAAACAATTGATCTTAACAAACTAGTGAAACACCTATAGCTACCTGACCATACTTGTTCCACCCCCAGCAGAATACTTTGCTATCACCTTCATAAAACAAACAGGAGAAAGGTTATGAGCTTAACAAAAAGAAGAAACACTCTCTAGAATGAACAACTGTTAAGACGTTAGTTACTATACATCCAGAAGATAGCTAACTGAGCAGCTTATCTGAAGGATAAGAGTAAATTTTGACCTACAAAAAGAGTGTGACTGCATCCATTTTCTTTCCAGTTACTCACCACACCACTAAAAACAATCATGTAAGCTTCATGCCTTGTTGACCATGTTGGTTTAAGAAAGACAGTTTCCTACACCTCAACAACCACGTGTTGGCTATAGGAGAAATCACTTCACTGAGTGACGTTTAACTCCTCCCCTCGGATATCTCAACTATATATTTATGATAGTTACATATCAAATCAAGAAAGTAAACCCCAAGTTATTGATCATAATAAAGAAAACAAGTTTTGGGAAAAAGGGTATTGTGCGCGTTCAGCCAATGAAATTGAGGACCTTGTAGCTTGTCCAACTATAAGTTTTTACAAGTCTTTAGTTAATGTACATCAAGAATTTATGCTGCCATGGGTGGACCCCCATCACGCCTACTCTATTAATCAATGAAAGAGATCTCTCCTAAAAATTACATAATTACATGCAGAGAATCCGCTACATAGATATAGCCATTTGCAAGAGGTTTCTGAAACCGCTCACCAACAGAAAAGATTACTCCCCATTATCATATTCACTAGACTAATTAGCAGGCTGTTACATTTCCAACTATTCTTCAATATTGAAGTTTCTTTGACCCTATACTGACACACTCCTTTGTCACCTTAATTTTCATCTAATTAGCCCCATCAATTAACTGAAGCTTCTGATGAGTCTAAACATAGTATGTCTAGCAGGAGAAAAGTTTTTGAGATGCAGATACGAGTCATACCTGTGATTACAGCAGTATGGCGTGCTCCACAAGATACAACTTTCACATGCATGTTTTCCAAACTTGGAGCATCCAGGAGCCGAGGTAGTGTCTGATATAGGTAAAAAGTAAAAGTTATTATCCTAGATTGTATAAGATCTGCAGGAGTTTTGGTATAGTGAAATAACATAGGAAAGCTACTGAAGGGGTAATGTCCTACTGTGCACTTATGTGAAATTTATTGTGACAAACCTTACCCGAGGAAAATCAACTTTGCCAGTATTTCCAAGTAAGCAAATCACACTTCTCCGTATAATATGTTACCCAGATTTTAGAAGCCTCTCATATTAACAGTTGTAACAGTACTAACGAGCTACAGAGTTGGATAGGAGGGAAAGAACAGAAGTTCAAAATTGTACCTCAGCCTGCTCGGCCCCAGTGCCTAACTGCCCAAATTGATTCCCTCCAAATGCATATACATCACCATCAGCAGAAATACATACAGTGTGCCAGAGCCCTGCAGCTACACTTTCTATCCTGATGCCAAGTAATGAAGATACACACGTGGGACTTAGCTCATCATCTGTACTCCCTTGACCACACTGGAAAATGCAGCATCAATGCTTAATATACTATTAAATAAACGGAAATAAGAGAATCCTATAATATATCAAAAGGGAACATATGATTATATATAGTTGTAGGGAGGTCCTACAATTACCATTAGTTTACTATGCCTTCCCAAGTTCATAGCACCTTTAGGAAAATTCTCAATTCAAATTCACCTTCAGGCATTGGCATAAGGAGCTCACAGAGTTGATATTCCTTCTTCTTTCTCTTGTTAGGTAATATATATATACACACACGTTCTTTCTTATGGAAGAAGTGGAAATACGTAAGTATTGTTGTGGTCAAGTTTCAAGTTTCTACTGTTCAAAAGATCATCGCGCTACGACATAGTGGATGCAAATTTCTTCAAGTTCAGCCCAATTGGGTGTAGAAGAAAATAATATCACAAGGCATATGTTACTTTACTTTATTACACATACGATGGATATACACAACACATATGATGGATGTAGGCACATGCGCGCGCGCGCGAAGAAAAAAGATGTGATTATTGTTTCATCAAGAATATAGCTTATTTTAAATAACTCCAGTGCTTAAATCCACTATGAAATAAACTGATCCCAAGAAACTCACCTGTCCATACAATCCCCAACCAAAAGTTAACAAGGCTCCAGCATCTACCTTGAAATTCAGCAGCAATAAATTATAAGTAGAAATTATTGTAGAAATAAATTATAGGACTGCAAGAGGGACGCTGTATATTATAATGTACCAATAGAGAACACATTGAAAGAGTAAAAACATCAGTCATATGAAAAATAAACATGTATATTCAACATGAAGTAGGAAAATTGATAAGTGATGATTAACATTCGTTGTAATAAGCAAGTGCTGAAATATTAGTATAACCAACTGACTGAATATCCTAATAATCTACCCAAGAACTAGAAAACAAACCTGTAATCACTGCACTGTGTCGGCCCCCACAGGCAATTCTCTTGATGTAATTCCCAGGAACTCTGAGGCCTTGTCCCTCTGACCCCGGACATCCGTGAGAAAGGCCCATAACTCTCTCTTTCCGCAAAGAAGAAGAATCAATGCATGGCACAGGATGTGGGGAGGACACCATTCGAATCCTGGAGCCTAGGCCAAGCTGTCCTTCCCCTCCATATCCCCAACCCCACACTTGTCCTATATCTAAAAAAAGAAAAATGTTATTCTTCTTTGGAAAATCTTTGGCAATGTAACTGTATAATTCATAAAGGGCAATGTAAACAAATGATGTTCCAGGAACGCAAAGACAATTGTATGATGCATTGAAGGAAGTTTATCCAAGACATACACAAAATTACCTGATAATGCTAGTGTATGCCGCCCACCAGCTGCTACACTAACAATCCGCACCCCTGGATTCAGTGTGACCAAACATGGCAATGCTGAGAGACCTTCATCACCTGAGGATGAGCTCTCAGCTGGTTGCTTCACTGATGATACCCGTCTACGTTTTGCACCATCCTCTCCCCCTCTAGTCTCTATACCAGGTGCTGCTCCAACCTTGGATCTCGATCCCTGGGGGTGAGGGCTTACTGTGATAAAGTTAATCTTCAAAATATTACTATGTAAAATGTAAATAGCAGATTGTGCTTCTTTCTGACAATGAAGCCAATCCAAAATACCTTGCTGTGCTGGGAATGAACTCTGCCCGTCGCTTACCTCCTTGTCTACGACTTGCTCCCCAAGAAACTTTCCAGAAGGAATGCATTCCTTCCACCCCCATGTATAAACTTCTCCAGTTTCTGCATTTAAGGTTCCATAAACACGTTGGAATGAGGGATTATGAAAACAAATAAAAAGAGAACCTATAAACCATGGTAACAAATATATAGAGCTCACTAATCAAAAAAAAATGGACATTGAGCCTAACTCAACCCCAAAGTTAGTTCAAAGGGTGACGATTGCCAAGAACGTATAAGAAGACAAACAACTCATTCCTCAACCAAATGTGGGACACTTACCACCCTGCAACCCCTGCCAACCAGAGTATAGATAACATATCATAACTTAATGGCCGAACATCGCGACACAAGATAACAGAGATGGCTTTGACACTAATATCATGATAAGAAATGCACTTTAGGCCTAACTTAATCCTAAAATCTACCTCAAGCGGTGACAAACAACCCATCCCTCAAGCAATGCGGGACACATAAGATAGTCAATCCTGTATCTTTTCAGCAGAATTACAAGTACCCAAATCTAGTGAAGGAGGAGATCATAATGGAAGCTGAAGTAGATGTACTTCCACATCTAAAAATCCAAGTCACAAAATACACAAGCTTTGAGTTTCTCAAAGATTAATGGCACCACTAACATTAACATTGCTTAGGGTACCTGTAACAGCAACACAATGTGCCCAACCCGCTGCGGCTTTTACTATAGAAATTTCATCAGGAAGGGGGAAAGGCTCCGGAATTTCCTTCAAAAGTAAGAAATTGCAGGTAATTTTGATTTGTCACGTATAAGTAGTCATTAAGCGGAGTAAGCAAAGTTAGTGAATTACCCCATGTTTCCCTGATGTCACATAGCATTGTCCTAGATCATCAGTTGAACCCCATGTAATGATCTTTCCAAAATCTGATAAAGAGTAGTAAAAAACAGCATAATAGGTGCAATTTAGGAAAGTCAAGTAGCACAGATATAACAAGATGGGAAACCGTAAAGATGATTATTTGAAACTCAATGTAGGACTTAGTACTATGAAGTGATATCCATCCCAATTAACGAGGCACTTTTCGCTTCATAAGAGCCAATTTGACTAATTTTTGAAGCTAAAATTGGATTAGATTAACTCAATATTTTACTATTAAAATTTTGACATTCAAAAACTATACAAAAGATGTTGGTCAAATACATTCTGAAATGCTAGTCTAAGTTCACATACTTCTAATTTCGAGAAGTGAAAAGTGTCAACTAAATTAGAGAGCTGATGAAATACTACAAAACAATCCAAACTTCATTTCAAATAATATCCATGACTAAGCTTGTAAGCTGGTATGATCAGTTTATAAGCATTTTTTGCCTTCTCCACATTCCAAAAACAAAAAAGTTTCGCACAGTGACTATTTGACTAATCAAACATGAGAAAATTGAAACATATTTTTCTCCATACAAAATACACTCTTCTACTTCTCTCAACATCACAAGCACAAGCATCCATAAAATTAATCGAGGCGTGCGTAAGCTAACCCAAACCCAAACAAACACATGCTCAATCGAAAACAGAAAATCAAACTAAAAACGGAAGGAATTTATATATATATATATATATCACCTGAAATAGCCATAGCAAATCCACAACCACCACCACATACCTCCTTCCATGAGTAATTTCCTGCATTACCAATACCTTGCTGTGGAACTCCTACAATAATCGGAGACAACAACGGCGACCTCTGCGGCATAGCTCCCGGTAAATACCCCCACATATACACTAATTTCTCCTTCTCTATTACCTCCATTTTCATACTTCCTTCACCTAATTCACTTCCATTCATTCCCACAACTTCGCAAAAATCACAATAAAAATGATGATAAATTTCACTAATAATCTCACTGCTCTGTGTGTGTTTTGTTGGCGAAAATATTTGAAAGGTGCCCTAAACGTTTTTATGAGAGAGAAAAAAAAAAAAGAAGGAGAATCAATTTCGAGCCAATGAGGATGACACGTCGGATGCTGATGTGGCATTAAAGTACACGTGGCGTGATGTTGGCCGTTAAAATGATTTTTTTCCGTCATTTTAATTACAACCAAGAGTTGGCTCGAAGTTTCTGGAATTTACGGCCTTACAAAAACTATACCTTCCATAGACCATTTGAGTGCTTCATGGCGTGTTTCACCAATTGTTTGACACGTGTCCATGTTTTATTCGTCGACAATCATTGTATTTTTGCCACGTGTCCAATTACTGAGGTAGGTTTGATTTTTGAAGTCGTATTTCGTTTACGAGTTAATTGCTTAGGTACACGATTGCGTTCAGATATATGTATCTCAGTGATTAAAGTTATACATATGTGTAGTTTGTTCTAGATACATTATATCCTAATGGATCCACGTGTACTTAGGTATATAACAAATCTCGTTTGTCACTCTTCTATGCATACGATATCACATATACATGTGAATCACACAAAATACATAGAATATTACAGATAGTGGTTGAATTTTTTTGTTGCTAGTTAGATCGTACACTACTGAAACCACTAAGTTATAAGAGTTTATTGTGTTAAGCTCTAATGGTGTCTAAAATATGTTATTTAATTATTTCGTATATCGTTTTATTTGTACGTACAGTAAAAGAGGTTTGACGAAGGGTGTCCAATTAGACACCTGACAATCATGTGGCTACATCACTAATTACGGATACAATATGTATATAGCGTGATTTGTATGTATTTGAAATAGTTATTCTCACTTGTTTTCCCCTTTGTCTCGCTCACCTCTATACCTATTTTAATATATTTAATAACAAAAATGTATGTATCTAGATATACGATCTTCAAATATACTTTCAACTAATTCAATTTAATTATATGTTAATGTAATTTATATTTATTTTATGATAGAGTCAAAGTCAAGCACCGCCCCTACCGCCAAATTACTTTATTTGTCATGGAAATTAAGGCCACGTCTAAAGCAGAATGGTTGGTGAGAAAAAAAAGGGACTGTGGATTTTAGATTTTAAAAATAGATTATCTTATTTAATTCTAAAATTAATTATTATATATTAGGTTATTATAATAATTGTATATCAAAATAACAGTCGATATACACATATATGTATTTGTGTATTGAAACGCAAGTAACATTATTTTTGATGAATCGAACAAAGTTAACTTACCCTTTAATTTATGTGTCAAGCTTTTTATCTTATTTTTGAATTATCTCCCCGGGAGGGGTGAGCTTTGCTCAAGTGGCTTCTCTATGATCAATCGACAAAGTGAAGAATAAGTGAGAATATTATTGATTCTCGTGACGAAGCGGGTGAGTGGGAAAGAATGGCAATGAGCAGTGAGTTGATGTTGACAATGGCTGGGTCAGTGGGCCTATATTCACCTACTGGCCCAAATAGATGAATGAAGACTTAATAGGCCCAATGATTTGAAGACTATAAATAGACAAAACAAAGCCCACATTGTTAGCAAGTGGTGTTGAGGGTACGGATCCGTAATGCCACATGTTTATAACATAACATAACATTTTTAGCCTCAAAAAACATTGTGAGGCATAAACACCGGAAAACCAAAACACCGTACCGAACCGAATTTTTTTGGTATTTCGATTTCGGTTTTTCGGTTTTCGGTTCGGTATTCGATATATGTTTTTGTATTTTTCGGTATTTCGGTTCGATTTTCGGTATATGATTTTGTGTAATTCGGTATTTCGGTTTACCGAAATATATTATATTATAATATATATTTATATTATATTAATTATTAATATTAAATAATAAATATTATAATTTAAAGAAAAAAATTAAAAAGTAAAAGACTTTTTGATATAACTATTTTTAGCCCATTAAGTTGAAAATCAAACAAAAAAATTTGTAAATTTTTAAAAGCCCAACTAAGCAGGCCCATTAAAAAAACCGAAATAACAAAACCGAACCGAAATAATAAAAACCGAACCGAACCGAAATATTTCGGTTCGGTATTCGGTACACAATTTACAAATACCGAAAACCAAAAAAACTGGAAAAAAAACCCGAAACCGAACTGAAATACCGAATGCCACCCCTAATTGTGTGGTTGTTTTAAAGCTAAGACATTTTTGTAAGCAAATATCATCATCCGTTTTAGTTTGTTTATCTGGTTTTAGTTTAGCACAAATTTTTTTTTTAAAAAAAATACTTTCTAAGTTGTCTTAAACGAAAGATAAGTTAGATGTACCAAAATATCATTTAATCTTGTTATTTTTAGTATGTCATGTGGAATGTTAGAAATAACAAAGTATGAATAAAAAGAAGAAGGTACTCTTCGGTCTTCATCATAAGTTTTTAAAATTCTGGTTTTTTTATTGCTCTCGAATACTTTCATTGGTTGTCTGATACATTACCTAATGAGAGGGATGTATTCGAGAGGAATTTCTTTACGGGAAAAGGGTCTGAAAAATACTTCAACTTTGGCCGAAATTGTTGTAACGATACCAAACTTTATGGGGGACCTTTTACCCCGAACTATTTAATAGCGTATTTTTTACCATCGAACTATTTAATATTGTATTTTAAAGGTATATATGTGCCCAGGTGAACATATTACTATTTATAATTGTGCAATATTTTTTTTGTCCACGTGGGCACATATATACCTTTAAATTACACAATTAAATAGTGCATGGGTAAAAGGTCGTTTTCTAAATTTGATATCGTAACAACAATTTCGATCAAAGTTCACATCTATGTCAGACCCTTTTCCCTTTCTTTAAATGATAGAAAATTTTAGAAATTATAATATCTTTAAGTCGTATATTTATGTAATTTTTCTTCTTCCATTTAATCATTTGGTGGGATGAATGCATTATTTGTGTGGTACTATAAGAAGTCCAATGATTGGGCTTGTTGGGCCATATAAGATATAATTGGGCCATAGAATCGGGTGGTTTAAGATCTGAAATAGTTGGATCCGTGTGACAAATGGATTGTCAGTACGGAGTCCAATTTTGTGAGGACGACCCGTTTATATGGCCCACCAATATTTTTTGAAGTTATGATTGGCAAGCAAAAGCGATATTTTTATTTTTATTTTTCAATAAGAAAAAGGCGTAGTTTAATTATTTGTAGCATTATTATAAGTAATATTCCAAAAAATGCTAGCTTTTTCGATGTTCCATTGCATATAATGGAATCGAGTACTATAGATCAATAATCTTAAATGTGTCATTATTTCGAAGAGATCATTTTCTCCATCTCGTGAAACCACTAGAAGTTCATAATATTCCGCTTTCGTTTGAAAAAAAATAAAAATAATCAAAGAGTGTTTCAATTTTTTTCCAAACTACAATTTGACAACAACATATACAGTTTAATCTTATAGGTTTGTGTTTGGAGAGAGTGAAGAATACATAGTTTTAATCTATCTTGTGAACAAAACAATACTATTTCTATTCTAATACACCTTATTCATTCAGCACAACAAACTAAACAGACGATAAAAAATAATATCAGCATAACTAATCGGGGAGAACTTTTTACATATTCATTCATATATTGCATCTCACATAAATCTGAAAGTAGTGAAAAGTACAACTAGTAAATTTCACTTCCCTACCTATCCTCCTACCTTATGCTGTCTGATATAACATATGAGGCTAACACCACAAGTTATCATTCAGATCACTAAAACTGTTCTCAAATCCAATAAGAAGAAGAAAAACTATTCATTACTTGAGTTCTCCATTAACATATTCTCAACCTAACTCTCATTACACTTCAAAGGCTATACTATTACACAAAGGTTACATCCTCCTCCTCACCCGCCTAGCGATAAGGTTAACAGAATCTGCTGCCGCGCCATCTGCAGCCAGATCCAGTCCAAAGATGCTGCTGCTGCTATTCCTTTTCTTGCTAGACGTCAGACTTGGCTTCTCATCGACGGATGCCACTGTTTCCAGCAGCTCTGACAACAGTAAGGGGCAACTCTCTTCCAAGTGCTTGAATCCATCTCTCTGCATGACCACTGTTCAGTAAAAAAAAAAAAGAAATCAAACAATTCAGCAACTGCAAGATAATAGCCTGGAGAATTACACAATATCTTATCCTAGCTATTATGTAGCATATGCTTTAAAATATAGTGAATGACTGAATGTTGCATGAAATCAAGAATCTGAAATAAAACAGCACATACTCCGGTTCTAGTGTTGGAAGGCTTCCCAGTTTCTCAAAATTCACCCCCAATGATTTTATAAGATCATAAACATAATGGATTGATACAAAAGAACAATCATAAAGCACTTCAACTACTCAAATTCCAATGAAGCCAGCCCTTCTCCACAGTTAAAAACAAACTTAGAGGGTGTTCGGATCGACTTAAAAGTTGTCAAACCTACTTTTAAGTTTTGAAAGTGTTTGGCAAATATAAAACATAACTTACAATAAGTAAAAAAATGACTTAAAATTCATTCGGAAGTGTTTGGCAAGGTAAAAAAATGACTTAAAATAAGCCAAAAACCAGAAGTAGGTCTCCCCCTACCAACCTTTTATTTTTTGGTTTAACAGTCATTTAAGTTTGATTTTTTATTTTTGATTTAAGGAAGTCTACTTTTTTAAGCCAATCCAAACGGACTCTTAGTATAGCAAGAAAAGTTACTTATCAGTTATTATTATTGAGTTTCCATTTATCCAACATAAGAATCACATTAACAGTGTGTCTGTATTATAAAGTGGCAGCAGATTATTGCTACTCTGTGCTATTTGCAAGTTTGCCTAAAACAACTGACTTTTGTCTAGTACTACACATTGAATTATCAATCATGATTCCTTTTGTCAATTGGAAGTGCAAATTACCTTTGCAAAATGGGCACCAAAGACTCAATGGGCGTAACATAAGCATTGACTCCTATCAGCTGTCAAATATCGGATGTTGTTTCAACATACAATTTTTGGTTTATGTATTTTGTTTCCAAGGGATATTAAGTTTTCCCCAAGGGATACTAATTGAAGAAGCCAAAACCACTAAAATATTGTCTCATATCTTCAAAGCTAGCCATCAACCAACTGATTGGAAGCTCAGATCAAATAATAAAAGAGTTGTTTTGCGCGACAAGGAACCTCACTTGAGATACTCCTTTGACACCCTAACAGTGCATTTTGACCAAGGTAAACAAGAAATTGCCTCAATGACAGATACCCATCTCTATGAACTTAATCATTGACAACCAAGTTCAAGCTAAGACGATATTCATACAGGAGATGGGTCCTTAACAATAGTATTTCAAGAGACTATTGCCAGTCTGGAAATTTACAATAAGAGTACTTTTCCGGGCATTTACATTTAAGCCGAAAATAAATTTGCCACAAACTTGACATGAACAAGCAGAGTTAAGAACATGCTGTTGTTAAACTGACTAACAAAAACTAAAAATGACATAACCTGAAATGCCTCACCGCTCACATCTATGGAGAACACGCACCTCCCAAGTTTGTAGCTGCAAATTTCAAACAGATGGCCTTGAGTTGTGGGCACCGATGCTGCTCAGCAAGAGAAAGAGTTGTTGCCACAGTATCCACATTAACTTCTTCACACAATTTCGCCTCACATAACTCTTTCAACCTATCTACACCAAATCGATCAGCTGCTGCCAATAGATGCTGCGTCACTATCGTAGAAGTGCAAGTTGAAGTAGAGCCAGTAATTTCAATTAAATCTGGAAGTTCATCAGAATAAATGTACTGGAGCATAGCCTACATAACAAAATAAGTCCACCTTAATCATCTCAGCTCCTAAAAAAGGACTATTACGTTAGCACAAGTAATATATATAGTTTAGATAAAGAAAACAGCAGAGAGTAACTGAAGTTGGAGAAGCTAAGTGCAACACCATGACCGAAAACAAGAAGAGCCTGAGCCTAAAACCTTAAGGAATGACGCTGCTTAGCTAAATATTAGCTACCTTTAATGTATTTCTCTTTGCCCTTAAAAAACCGACTGGCACAGAAGCAACTAAGAATACTTAGAACTATCTAAAACATAAAATTACCAGCTCAGCAATGCTAAATTTATTTTTAAAAATGCTTTGTTTGCACAAACATTAGTGCTCTAACAACTTTAGATCAAATATTCTCAGGCTAAATATCATACTACTACATGCTGATTCAGGAAAAAAATTAATCAAAAGTATTGGTACATGCTACTGTTTAAGAATGAACACTGTAATATTTGATAAACCAGTTGCTTACATCCCCCACCCATCACCCAAGAGAATATTCTATGCACCAGTTGAACATCAAAGTTAAATTTGGAATGTGCCTAAAAGACCTTTCATCACTCAAATTCTCCATTTTCACACCTTCCTTAAATTATATATGTTTCAACCATGAACTAATTACCTTGAAGACTGAGGGTTCAATATCCTCAATTTCCACTTCGTCCGTTTTAGGATTCCCAATAAGGCCAAAGAATTGTGCTCTAAATACAGGAGACCGAGCAGCAAGTATCAACTTATGACCCTTAAATGCCTCTTCTCCAACCCGGAAAACTATATCACAACCGAGTTCAGCATCCAGCAAGTATTTGAGACTTTGACCCATGTCTGAAGGTGGAATTGTAACACTATAATTTTTGGGGCCTTCAACACGAGTTCTGACAACTCCAACAGTACAGTGCATGGAAAGGCAATCATCCTTCAGGTAGTCAGAAGTTTCTAAACTCGCTCTTCTAAAAAATCGTTTGTAACCCCTGAAATACAGACAAGATGTTCTCATAAGGACAAATAAAAGAAACAGTTCCAAAAGTATTTCAACACCTTGGATTCAAAAGGACATACAGTTCACCAACTAAAATATCTGGTGAACTTTCTTGAGGCTTATCAAAGCCTAACTTGTCAAGGAGTGTACCCACAATATATCAGATTCATTACCATATGTATAATCAAAACTTACCAAGTGGAAATGAAATTTCTTGCATTGACACATAAACGTATAGAAGGCGGTGAGTAAAAATTTAGTGGTGGATGCATCACAAATCTTTTTTGATTAGCAATGAAGAGGAGATGGAAAGCAAAAGGGCAAATAGACACCACTCAGGGAAAACCAAGTCAGGTAGCTGATATCCACACAAGAGGGTCAAATATCTATCCTTTTCTATAAGCAAGAAATATGGCTCGGTCAACTCTTAGGACCAACTACAACCTTCAAAACTCTGGAATAATGGGTCCTCCTTATAAGGCTTAGTTCGCATGACGCATGAGATAAGATTATCTTGGGAAAGCACATTTGACAACTTATTCACAATCATTGACTTTCTTTTCTATCTTTTATTGATAAGGTAAATGTTTATTAATCATGTAAGGAAATGGTACACGATTGACAACTAATTCACACTCACTGAGGAATTAGGCCATTTTCTTGGGCAGTTTTTGATATTTTAAGTCTTGGAGAAGTATCTATAGCTAACTTGGCAAGGATTTAGAGATTTTCACCAAAGAGTTTGCATCTTCTTCCTTGCTTAATCTTTAATTATGTTTATTATTGCATTATCTTGTATTTTTCTTTCTAGTATAAGTAGCTAAACGCCTAAACCCACTAGCTGGGGGTATAGACTCTTATGGCATTAATATGAACCAGTATTATTTCTTGCCTATTATTACATGGATTTTGATTATCTACTTGTTTACATTCTTACTTGCTAATTTGGTGTTGCAAACACTAGATTAAGCCCTACAAATCTATTTCTTGCTTGGAAGAGTGGAAATTGGATTGGGTTTTCAACAAGTGGTAAGGAATTGAGTATATTAAGGAAATTTTATGCTTGATTAATGGAAACGAACTAGGAATTAAGAAATTCCTACTTGGGTCTATCAATTGTGTCTTAATATTTCTCTCTTTGAGTTTGGAAGAACTTGTAGGGATCAACTTGCTAAAGCTAGAAAATTCTAGTAAGTAGATTTCAATTGAATCATGATCATCATAAGATACTTATATCCATGAATAGATATGCCATATTGAGGCTACAATCCTACAACTCCAGTCCCTTAGAAAATAAACAACAAGTCATATTCTCTTGCATAGAAAATAGTCTAGTTTAAAATTTAACTACTCAATCACTCTTTTATTTGAAGAAAACTAAAGAAACTCACAAATTCGCACACTCTTCAACAACTTGGCCTAAGCATACTCCTCGTAGGATCAACCCCAACCTTTATTCAGTTTATTATTGCTACTATCATACTACATTTCATCTTGAGGCGTAGGATTGAACATTACCAAAACACATCTATTTTAACAAGGTATAGAGGTTTTCTCCAATACACAGTCTCAAGTAAACATACAAAATCGGTTATGGTTACCAGGAACCAAAGATCAAATTCAATAAAGAATCATGATTAGACACCTTTTACACCTACAAGAACTATCAGAATTGGGAAAAGAATACAATTCAAAACCCTAATTGAACAATTTTAAGCCCCAACACAAAAAAAAAACAAAAATTTCCAATCTTCAACACATGGTTAGCAATTAATCAACAAAATAAACATTAGAAACCATACCACATGCTTCCTCTATATTTCAAAGTATAAGGTCCACTTTCCAATGCCCGATCAAAATGGCTATGAACTTTATGTTTCACTTTTCCACTCTGATCCAACATCGTCAACTCAAACAACGCCCTAACATCCGTTCCTTCGCTAGCCAATGCTATAAAAACAGACACATACATTGAAGAATCCTCTATGTTTTTACCATCTGGGTAGAAATAAATTGCCCAATCATACCCACCAACGGTGAAAATGTCGCTAGATATGTACTTTCCCGGTCCCATTCCTTTGGCCAAAGAGTAACCCCTGATGGTAAAATGGTGAGACCCATTCACCGTTTCGTTTACAGACTTGGATGATGAATCCTTCCCGGCACGGTCGACGGATATTTGGTTCATCTCATCGGAATTTGAAACAGAATTTGGGGAAACGAAGGGAACCCTAAACGGAAAATTGAAAATTGCAGAAGCTTAACGATAAAGGAAAAAGGGTGAGAGAAGATGAATGAGAATTTTCCGGTGAATTTATTTCGTTTTGGGGGTTTTATAGGCTTTGGGATTTTGGGTTTTATTATCTCCATTTATTTTATGGAAAAATGCGCAAATATACTCCGAAATATCATAAATGGTATGTAAATTTTTCTCATCATATTTTTGGAATATTTGGTCTCTCTGTCGTTCAAAAACTAGAGCATAACGGACATATACGTATCATAATCTTATTCATCGATCCAACATTTATCGATATATAAGATTACGTCACGTGTCATTATTTAGTCTTTCGTTAGAGTGAAAGACATATATGCTCTAATTTTCGGGCAGCAGGATACCAATGTCCATAAATATGACAGATGATATCTGCATATCATTTACAATAGTTTGAAAGTATATTTATTTTTTTCTCCTTTTTTTATTTGACAGTGATATTAAATTTTTATTTATTCGAATTTTCTTTTACTATATTTTTAAAAATATATACTTAGATATGTTATATTTCGAACAAATTACAACAAAATATATTTAAATGCTTAAAAATTTGTAAGATTTATGATATTGCAAAGTAAAGAAATTTTAAATAATTAAAATTCATATGTGTGTTATCTTCGTAAAAGTTACATTTTTTTAATCTATATTTTGTCCCCGTTCTCTATAGAAGTTAGAGCCTTCTTTAGAACCCTTTCTTCGTATAATTTAAAATTCAAAGACATATAAATTATTTTTATTAAAAATTAATTTCTCCGCATTAAAAAATTGCTTAAAATAACAAAACAAATCATAAAAGCAAAAGAATAAGAGAGATCTTATCTAAGTAATATTTATTGATTTCTTCAAATAATGTAACAGAAAAAATAAATATTATTTTATTTGTTACAAATAAAATAGCTTATACACTAGAGATAATAAAAATCAAATTAGATACAAGTTATGGAAAAGGACTGTATTTATATTCTCACTCTTATAATGTATGTATTGATTTGTCTATTATTGTCATTATTTCACGTAAAAGAATGTATAATTATTGTTGAATTATTTTATTTTTTAAAATTGATTATCGAGTTAAATTTAATATATATAAATATTGATTAATAATATCGAACACTTTATTCTAAGATAAACTTTTTTGTTACTTACACACTTGATAATGAATTGATCATAAATCTAGAGAATATTGTCTGAGCTCTATTTTGAGCTCTTAAATAGTTGAGAAAATATAATTATTTGAAAGAAAAAAATTTAAGTACCGAAAAAAAGTTTAATCATATTTAATATTTTTTTCTATAATTTAAAATAATTATATTGTGTCTCACTATTAATAATTTTCATCAAGAGAGAGTCTATGAATTTTAGTTATACATTATTTTGCTATAAGATATACACGGGAAAAAGAAAGAGAGGAAGACGCGACCAAGAGAGAGTCTATGAATTTCAGGTATACGTCACATTACATACATATATATGTGATATTAGATACATTCTGAATACAGATACATAAGGAGAGAAGCGAGACAGAGAAAAAAAGAGCCGAACCAGATAGTCTATATATCACAATAGATACATATATACATTATGGAACACATAGGTAAAGAGCGAGTGAACAAAAGAGGAGACATATACATATGGAGAGAAGTGAGTGAACAAGAAGAGAAAAAGACGAGCGAGATAAGCGAGACACAAATAACAAAACTAAATATATACAATTTCACTCAAATTTAATATACCTATATAAATTACGCTTAATTTTAAACTTAAAACTCGTGAGATTTATAAAATCCTCGAATTATAATACAAGAATAACGTCTCGACGCTTAAAACTCTTTATAACACTCAGAGTTCTAGATCTACACAGGAAAAGTTTGGTCTCACTATTTTTTACTATAACTCTGCAATTTCTCGTTTTGCTTATCAATTTTCAGATGATTTGATTCTGTTAACTTCATTGTCGAAGAAGAAGGAGAGAACAATGAAGGGAGATGCATTGAAATCTGCTACAGTAATCAAAGTTTTAGCCTTTACATTACTCTCTATAGCTTTTTTTTACTTCGGCAAACACTGGTCTGATGGATCTCAACAGCTTGTTTTCTTCAATTCACGTCAAGATTCAGCTTCTCTCACAAACCCAACAAACCCCTCTTCTCAATTTGTATCAATTTCCCCTAATTTCAACAAATCTTTCGATTTATCGTCCGTAATTAATGACACCACCGTTTCTGATAAGCCACAGGAAAAAACGCCGTCGGTCGAAGTTGTTTTATCTCCTCCACCGCCACCACCGCCACCGCCTCCGGCGGTTCAGAAGATGGGGGTGTTGGATGAGAATGGGGTGATGAATGATAATTTTGAAGTGGGGGAATTTGATCCGGAAGTTGTGGATAATTGGGGTGTTGGGAATGAGACGGAGGTAGAGGAAGGTGATGGGGTTAAGAGATTTAGGGTTAAGAAGTTTGGTTTGTGTCCTGATAGTATGAGGGAGTATATTCCATGTTTAGATAATGTAGAAGCAGTTAGTAAGCTGAAATCAACTGAAAGAGGGGAGAAATTTGAGCGACATTGTCCTGAAAAAGATAAAGGATTGAATTGTTTGGTTCCTCCGCCAAGAGGTTATCGAGCTCCGATTACATGGCCTAAAAGTCGCGACGAGGTTTGTTATATTCTGCTGGAATTATACTTATTTTGAGGATAATGTAGTTATTAGTGGCAGATCAATAGTGTAATCCTGTATATGTATTGAGAAATTCTCTAAATATTTGACTATGAACTCATTTTATTAACTTGAGATCAATGTAGGAAGCCATAAACTTCAAATCCTGGATCTGTGTATGTTAGTTAGGTAAATTGTTTTATCTCAGACATGATCTAATTGGATATTAAGGTTGGTGCTTTTAGTTGAGCTGAGCGTCTATTGGAACAACCTCTACCCTCCCAGACTCGACTCGACTTGTGGGATTACACTCTGTATATTAAAGTTGGTTTGTGTTAACTGACAAGTTTAAAGTTTATTTTTTGAAGCATTTGTAATGATATTGTGATGAGTTGTGTTATGTTCTCCTGAAATATTTTGGGATGAGTAGCTCAAAGTTCTAATTTCTGAAGCACTTGTCCAGTGTTGCTGTGTAATGTTGGATAATTACTCGTGGGAGGATGACAATGGAAAAAGGAAGTTCTAAAGATCCAACTTTTGGGATTTTTTAACTTTTTTCTGTACTGCAGGTTTGGTTCAGCAATGTTCCTCATGCACGTCTAGCTGAGGATAAGGGGGGTCAAAATTGGATATTGATAGACAAGGACAAGTTCAAATTTCCTGGAGGTGGCACCCAGTTCATACATGGAGCTGATCAGTACTTGGATCAGATTCAAAAGGTGTTTAATAATTTTTTAATTCAAGCTGGTAACAGATTGAACAAATTTGGATGTTTGTTTATTTTAATTTTCTTTTGGGTGTTATCCGCCAGATGCTCCCTGAAATTGCATTTGGCCGTCATGTCCGAGTTGCTTTAGATATTGGCTGTGGTGTTGCAAGCTTTGGTGCTTATTTACTATCCAGGAATGTGCTCACCCTGTCTGTGGCTCCAAAAGACGTTCATGAAAACCAGATTCAGTTTGCTCTTGAACGTGGCGTGCCTGCAATGGTTGCTGCAATTGCGACACATCGTTTACGTCATCCAAGTCAGGCTTTTGAACTAATCCATTGTTCAAGATGTAGGATCAATTGGACTCGTGATGGTATGCTCTTCTAGATCATGCTATTATCTATTTCTTTTATCTGTAGTATGAAACCTAACAAAGAGTACAGATTCCAGTTTTTAGATGCATATTCCCCTTTGACATTGTAGGTTGTGTTAAAATTGAAGTGCTGCACTTTTAATTTCTATTAGAGCTCCTTTTTTTCTCACTTCCATTCATTAAGGTGACAACTTATGGTTTTAATCTCTCTATTCTAGTGTTCTGTAGACAGCTATCTTTTGTAGGTTAGGATTTAGGAGCACCATACCCTTTAAAGTCCTGAATGGAAAAGCGAAGATTTAACTCAAGATATGATTTTCCTTTGTTTGGATTCCCTTTCTTTGTTAGAAGATATATTGTGAACTTACTAAGAGATAAATCTTTCTTAAGTTTAACCAAGTTGGCTTAACTTTATTTAGCTGCTCATGTATAAGAGAGTTTCTGACTCATGCCTTTATCCTATGATGCATTTTTGTGAAGATGGGATTTTACTACTGGAGGTCAACAGGTTGCTCCGTGCTGGTGGATATTTTGTTTGGGCTGCACAACCTGTTTATAAGCATGAAGCAGCCCTGGAAGAACAATGGGAAGGTAAGTACAAAGATATTGCAGCAATTTTAATTTAAAATGAAGTAACAGAGGAGGAATCACCTAACTGTAGGCAGTTCTCCACTTTTTGGTAGACATACTCCTTAATGATTGTACAAAAACTCCTATTTAAGTCCATACCTAAGAAAAACTTTTGACTGTAATGTTCAATAAAGTTAATGATCAAGTCACCTTAATTAAAAAAAGAAATTAATGATAAGGTCAAAATCAGCTCTCAGTGCGTCGATTCTTCAGACATTACTCAGAAGTAAAGTGACTTCTAAAGAAAATCGACTCCAATCAAATTTTTTAACTATTTCTTTTTTCCATCTTAAGTTTAACCCCTACTTTGTTGATGAATAAAACGAAATTTTGATTAATGAATAAAGTGATAGGGAAAATTTAGTCGCTGAAACTGCAACTTGTGCCCTTGTTCTCTTTAAAACTGAACTGTCAGTCCACCCTCCAATTTTTAAAGTTAAAAATACTAGCCAGCTTTTGAAAGTGTGGCGACTTTTCCATAGAAACTATATCATGCTCTTTTAGTTCTTGAAAACTTTCTGCATGCAGGTTTAGTAAATACGTGCTATAACAAATCGTAATATTTGTTCTTGTTCTTTCTCATGCAGAGATGGTTAATCTTACTACTCGTCTTTGCTGGAATCTTGTGAAGAAGGAAGGTTATATAGCTATATGGCAGAAGCCCTTAAATAACAGTTGCTATTTAAGCCGTGAGGAAGGAACTCAACCACCTCTCTGTGATCCACATGATGACCCAGACAATGTTTGGTAATATTCAACTTATTCTTGTCGGTTTAAAGTTCTATTTTATTTCCGTCAAAGTGGACAAATGTTCCAAATTTCTACCCCCACTCCACACAAATCCGCCTGTGCTCTTCCCTTCCACTCTTAATGCATATGTCAATGTCTTAGTTTAAGCTGAAAAAGCAATTGGATGTGGTTCCCCATGAGAAGTACCCTTTCGTCACAGTTCAAATCATCTAAGTTATGTTGGCATTCACTATCAAGGTTCATTAAGGCATTTTTGCAGATGGACTCCGCTTTTACCTCTTCATGTTTGAGAGCAAAATATGAATTTGTATTTATCTGTTTATTCATCATGTAGTTTAGTGTTCAGGAAGGAATGGTGATTTGGGTCTGTACTTGATAGGATTCCTATGTAGGTTAGGTATTTTCTTAGGACCATTTTGATTAGTCATTGCTTAATTGGAGCGACATAAACTGTGAGGATTCATAAAGTCTATCCAATTTTCTTGTGATTGAGGCATAGTTGTTATTAAGTTGATTGGGATTAAAACTATAAAAATAATAATGGTGTCAGCAGAAGTTCCAATGGTGCTTTTAGTAACTCATCTTAATATTTGCACAATTGCATGTCTGAAGCCTGAAAAATGATTATCAAGCTCAGTTGTTTTGCTTCATCTTTTCCTAGTTTTGACAAATCGAACTGGCAGATCTGCTACTTGTAGTCTGATAATGCTAAACGTACTCGCCCTTTAGTGAAAATAACAATTTTTTTCTTTATAAGTTGGTTGTTGATAAATCAATGGGGCATGTTCAAAGTGTAAACATCATTGAAGGCATTTCAAACTGAATCCATAGCTTGCCATACATTAATGATTCTCGTTTTATGTAGACATTTCCTTCATTCTGTCACTTGATAATTTCTTTTCTTCACAATAAAATTTAGGTATGTTGATCTGAAAGCATGTATTACACGACTTCCGGAAGAGGGATATGGCGCAAATATTACCACTTGGCCTTCACGCCTGCAGTATCCTCCGGATAGACTCCAGAGCATACAAGTAGATTCTTTTCTGTCTAGGAAAGAGCTTTTCAATGCAGAATCAAAATTCTGGAATGAAATAATTGGGAGCTATGTCCGTGCTTGGCATTGGAAGAAGTTAAAACTTAGAAATGTGATGGATATGAGAGCTGGTTTTGGAGGGTAATGTATTCCATCTCTGTTGGTTAACTCTTTGTCATTATGCATTTCAATCGTCTGATCAGCATTATGCTTCTAAAGTTAGTGGAAAGAATAATGTCCTATCAATTGCTTTATTCAACAGATTTGCAGCAGCAATGATTGAAAATCAACTGGATTGCTGGGTTCTGAATGTTGTCCCTGTTAGTGGTAAAAATACCTTACCTGTCATTTTTGACCGTGGACTACTTGGAGTCATGCATGACTGGTAAGAATTGCTCATCCTTCATCGCATTTAATTATGGAAGAGAAAGGAGACAATACTTGTGACTCTTTTTTCTGTACGTAACCTATAAGATATACTAGTCTGGCATATTTTACATCCTATCTATGCCAACATGAAGAAATACAAATCGTTAGGGAAACATGCAATGGATTCTTTGAGAAGTAGGTTGCATGAAATACATTCGTGATATTCTCATCTCGACATGTAGTTATCATTTTATCCAAGTGGATTGTTCTTTAAGAGGTGTGCAATTTTCCAGGTGTGAACCATTTGATACTTACCCAAGAACCTACGACTTATTGCACGCAAATGGTCTCTTCTCCATTGAACAAAAAAGGTATACGTTCCTTACTGATTATTTGCTTCACAAATGATATTGTGTCCGCATTCATAGGATAGATTTACAATCTTTGATTTCTATGTACCAGATGCAACATGTCCACAATCATGCTTGAAATGGACCGGATATTGAGGCCAGGTGGACGAGCGTACATCCGTGATTCTGTTGCTATCATGGATGAACTACAAGATATTGGGAAAGCCATGGGTTGGCGTGTAACTGTGAGAGACACATCTGAGGGTCCTCATGCTAGTTACAAGATATTGACAGGTGACAAACACCTTTTACGAGCCTAACAGATGATAAGAAAGGATAAGCCAACATTCAAATAACTCCCCACGGATACATCAAAACTCATGTTTCTATGGTAAGTGGACCTGAAAGATTGAATGCTTGCTAACATGGCAGAAAGATATCCATGGCTGTTGTTTGAACCATGTAGCCATATAAAATGTACAGCAGAAGATGGTATAGCTTCACACGATCGAAGATATATGGTATAGCTCAGTGTTGTATTTGTTTCCATTGATTGTTCTGTGACTATGAGGGTTCTTTTAGTCGTAAGTTTTGCTGTTTACTTGAGCTGAGAAATCTAAACAATAACAGAAAAAGAAACTATGCAACAACATATATTAATATATTTAAGTAGGAGTTGTGCCTTCTTTGAAATTTGCTTTTGGATGGTAAATTGCAGCAATAGCCACTTTTATTGGTGTATTTTAAAATATACTCATATCATATTAGAAATATTTGCTTAGTTGTAGCCAATTTCTCACACAAAACTTAAGCTCAAAGACCAAACATATCTAGTCTACCAAGAAAGAAATTGAAGTTTCAATTTCTACACCATCAAAGGATGTGGTCCGTTAGATGGATGGAGCTATTTTCTTTTTCTTAATCAGAGGTTTCGATTCAAGCTCTGGACATAAAAAAAGTCTTGCTAGGGAGCTCCTTCCTCCTAATACAATTTCTACATAGTTTTGAAGCTAGAAGATCTTGTAAAGTTAATCAAAGTTGCATGGTGTCTCTTGTTCTCACACTTTTTGGATGATATGAATACAACAATACTGTAATAAATTCAGTATAATTTTACAAATGGCGTATGTAAACAACTTTACCTCTACTTATATGGTATAGGTAGGGATTGTTTTTCAATTGACCTTTAAATATTTTTTTTGTTTATTCGAACTTGAGATTGACAATGTGACCTATTGACAATTCGTCTCACTAAATCATAGTTAGGGTATGCATATACATCAGAGCCACTTGATGTTTTATGGCTAGATTTGCAATAAATTTTTAAGTTTGACTAAAATTTAAATACTGACCCCAAATGTCATTTCTACAGAATGACTTCTATCACCTACCAAGAGCCAAGAATATCTTCATTAAACTTTATTTTTTATTTAAAAAAAAAAACAAAAACAGTCAAAAAACTAAAAAAGATTATGAGAAAATCTTGTATAATAAAGAGTGATGGGGAATTGGTTGAATATATATAAAGTAGGATGAGATTAAAAAAAGAGGAACAAAATTTAGTCAATTCAATTTAATAAATATAAGCAATTTTAAAGAATCAGATGCTATTTTCTAAACCTTCATCATCCATATCTAACCTAGGATACGAATATATCAGAAAAATGTGTTCGGATATCAAATGAGCGAGTTGGATTATATTTAAACGGGTTAAAATAAGTTGTATATATTAATAAATAAGTTGTGTATCAAGATCTCCAGTATTTCATAAACTCATGAAATATTCTAATTCAAATCATCTGAATCTATGAAATATGTCAGTAACGATCCTCAAATTATGTAGATCAAGTCCAAATAATTCTGAGTCGAGAAATACGTCATTAAAAGCCCTCGAATCATGAATAAATATCTTATGAGAAAAGAATCAAAGGAGGAACAGAATTGTAATCACTATCTTGATGAATAAAATTACGCTTCTTTTCATATTTTTTTATAATTGTAATTTGTTTTCAGTCATATCTTGGAAGAGTATGATTCTTTCCAAATAAATGATCTCTTATAAGACTTACAAATGCAATAAACGAATTTCTTATATTATAACGTCAAACATGTAAATGATTATAAAATCAAATATTTTTTGTTCTTTCAAAAAACAATGAATAATATAACTAACCAAAATTTCATTTCTCTATTTTTTTTTCAAGTTTAGCTTTTATACGTTTGGGTAGAATATTTTCATACTATTTGATTACCTAAAAGGAAATTAGAAGTATTTATTTGTAAATTAATTAGTAAGCTAAAAAAAAACTTATAGGTTAAAAGTATGTCTAAAGATAAAATAATTTGAATTTGCATATCTTTTAGTTAAATATTTTTTCTTATCCAAACTTTGTTCACTAATTTACACCACACAATCATCCACCAATTAAATATTTTTAAAATAATTAAATGAAAACATCTTGTAAGTTGGGACCATAAAAAGTATAATAATAATAATTATTATTATTATTATACTTATTATTATTATTATAAATATCTGTATTGCTATTGTCAAGTAAACTATGTAAATTAAAAAGAAATACTTTAGGTTTGAATTTTGATTTACTTTATTAATCTGATTTGGAAGTATGTTGATTTAATTAAGTCATCTAGTCATTAATTATTTTTTGTTTGTAATGGTCGGTCTCATTAGTTTAGGCTCTTAAAACCTTAATTTGACAAGTGTATCGATGATAATGATTTGCAAGTTTATAATGATATTTAATCTATGGAAAATGATTTAAAATATCTTTCAATTATTTAAATTAATATAAAATTAGTATTTCTACCTTTTGATCTTCAAATACTTTCGACATCAACTTCTTGATTCAAAAATATACACAATATGCATATTATTATCAAATCGGTCTATTCTATCGAAAAACACAACACTATTCAATTAAGTAATACTTCTAAGGTAAAATTCTACATAAAAAAAGTTGAACCAATTAAATATCGACAAGCAAAAGAAGACATTTTAGTAAAGCAAAAAGGTATAGGAAAAAAGACAATTTCTTTCTATTATTTTTTTTTTATAATATGCTTAATTTATGCGAGAATTCTCTCGATGAAGATAAGAAAAATATGTTGGACATATGCTTTAATATAGTAGCTAGGGATAGAGATATATCACCTAAACAATAAAGAAGCGGAAGCAGCAAAAGCAAAAAGAAGACACATGGAAGGCAACATAGTCGAGACGATAAAATGACTAAGAAGTTTATTCCAAGACACTTACCGATGCGACAGGCAAAGCAGAACCATTTGACAGTATCAATACGTTCAGCAAGATCTAATAAATTCATAAAGAAAGTATGAATTATCAAATGTTGTTAGATAGGTTTGATGAAGAAGACGAGAAAAATATGTCAAGTTACTTTTGATATGGGCAATCAATCTTTTTTAATTCATGTGTTTATAGTAGAAATTTTGAGGCTGAAAATTCAACTTTCTTATTCAGTGACATAATTTTACATTATTTAAGCATCCTCATTTGTAATATCATTATGATATGTATTATAAACTCGATGGTGATCGAAAAATACTTAGTTCTCTATAGCTCTTATTTTCTTCATGCTTGTTTGATAATAGACGTTAGGTACCTAATTAAGATTAGTAAGGTAAACCTAGTCCCCTACTTATACTTTATTTCTATTGATATTTTTTATATTTAAAACAAGTGTTATTTTTTTTCAAATTTATTTTGTTTGAGAATTTTTTCTTAAACAGAGAGTCGAATAACTTTGGTTTTGACTCCTAAGTTTTCTTATTTATTTTGAGTATTTTGTAATATACTATTTTATGTAATTTATATTTATATAAAATAAATGTTACATAAAAAAATAGAATTAAGAAATTGGAATTCGAAATTAAAATTGAAAATATAAGGTTTGACACTAGTATTTGTCATTCTTTTTGTGAATACTAAAATAGATACTAGTACTCACTCTTTGTATCCCGTTGATAAGAATTCTAGCTCTCATATACACTTTTTCTGAAATTAATATAAATTAATTAATTTATCAAAAAAAATATTTGATATTGTATATATTATATATTTATAGGTATTCATTTTTCATACATACAATATATACTTCTCAAATAATTGATCTCTATATACACTTTGTAATTAATTAATTTTTTCTAATTAAGAACGAAGAAATTTCAAGAGTTAGTATGCAAGGTGGAGCATACAAGATTGAAAACACCATACGTGGAAGGCATCGATTGGTTGGAGTGTACACTTCAATCCCAACAAAAGTTGATGCGAATCCAGCAAGTGGAGCCCCAGTATCTATCATAGATCAAATTTATCGAGACGAATTTAGAATTTAATAATTTTTATAATTTATTTATATTTTTTTTTAAAATATTAATTTACATTAAACCAATGTCTTAAAGCTACATAAACATCAGCATAATCATATACAATGAAAAATTATCAATTGAAAACTCTTCATTATATAGATTACGAATTTATTTATTATCTATATAAAATTTCTGATTGCGTCACTGTCGATATGCCCGGAGGTCTTAGCTACTTTCCTCATCAATGTCCACTTGACACATATCTTATCCTATATAAACATACTATATAATTATGGTCCCCAAATAGATGACCCATATTTCCACTTATTTTTATCTTTCTTTATTGTCCTCCCATTACATTATCACCACCCATTTATTTATTTTTTTAACTGAAAATAAATTATATTTTGACCTTTATAAGTGGAGAATAACCAAGAATTATATTTACATTTAAACAATTTTATTGTTAAAGTTGACTACAAATATATTTTAATCTTTGCATATTATATTAAAGAGGTGGACTTCTTTTCATGTTTTTTTTTAATACTCAAATCCCTAATGAAGTGATATGATGGAAAAATAAATTCTGAAATACAACAAAAAATATAAGTTCATTGATCATATCATACTTGCTATTTTATGGTTTTTTTAAAAAAAATTATTTCAACTCCCACTCTAACACTTATATTAAAATTCAATAAATTTAAACTTTGCATCGAAAAATTTCAACTAAAAAAATTCAAACTCGTTTAAATAAACTTCTGATTAAGAATGAAATAACTTTTGATTAAGAATAAAATAAACTTCTGATTAAGAAAGAAAGAAATAGCGACTTGATTAGTACACTTGTCAACTTATTCCCAATTAAGTCATGATAAAGTTTATGCTTTTATAATTAAACACATGAATTAATAATAATTAATTCTTTGAAAGGGGTGGAATAGTGTGTGCATTACACATTTCACATCAACTTTGAGCCAGCTGTTGTCCAATAATTACAATAATAATAAACAAAAATAAAAATATGATTTTGTATTTTCTATATTTCACATAAAATCTGGGACAGTTGGAAAAAAGATCCACTTCTTTACAATTTCTTAATCTCCATTTCTCTAAAATATATAATAATAATAATAACAATAATAATAATTAGCAATACTAATCATCAACAAAGGCAGCTAAATCAGCTAAACTAATAAATCAAACCATCTTTCAATCTTAGCTTCATTAGCTAAACCCATGCTAATTAAAACCTAAAATTAGAGTTTCCCCTTAATTTTACACTTAATTAATTAATTTAAAATTAAAACTAGTACTAATTAAGCACCCATTAATGTTATAGATTTTTTCTCAAATCCACCACCACAACACTAACATTATCACTACTATGCCTAGCCAAGGCTAATTTCGTCAATAGAATTGATGCATCTGAACACGCCTTGTCGGAGCTTTCTCCGGCACCGGTCACCGTGATATCATTTCCCGGCGAACCCGCCGGAGACGGTGGCCTTCTCGATTGCAAACACATACGCGCCACGCCACACGCGGTCTCGTTCGATACCACGTCCCATAATCCATCACTGGCTAATATCAAACACTCATCTTCGTTGGTTCGATCTGTTATAGTGACCTCCGGTTCAGATATAACATATGGTTTCAAATAATTGTCACCTGTAATAAATATTCATCAAAGATAATTTTAGAACGTTGTTAAAAGTTTATTTTTTGCTTTCAAATTTAGATCAATTAGAGAGTATATGCCTTACCAATTGCTCGGGACATTGCTAAAACGCCGAGAACTCTAGCTCCGTCCCAATATATAACACGGCCACCGGCTTCTTGTATTCGATTCAATTCATCAGGTCGATCCGGCTGAGAGAACAAAAAAATTCAATGTGAATTAGTATCATTTCAAAATTATCGAAACGATAAAATGAATACAAAACGAACCTTATGATCAACGGAAAGAGGAATAGCGACGCCGTTTCTACAGAGGACGGCACGAGAATCACCGCAATTGGAAACGATGATTTTGTCCGGAGTTACAACGGCAACGACGGCAGTTGATCCAACGGCATCGCACTGTGGAGTTTGAAGCTCGCATCTACAATTGGAACCTGAGGTAGAAGATGGAAGTACGCTAGTAGAATAATTAACAACTTCTTTATCCATTAACGAAAAGCTCTGAATCATTGCTTCTTTCCATTGAGTCTCTTCCTTCTCCACCTCATTTTTCACTATCTCGTGCATTCGATCTTTACACTTCATCGCCACCTACCAAAAACAAAAAATTAAACAAGTTCAGCTAAAATTTCACTAAAACTATACTATTCCACAGTCGATTTAAGAATATTTACATGAGAACAGCCATGGCCATCATAAACACCGAAGAAATGTAAATTGCTTGAGTTTTCACTATTCTCTTTGCAAAACAAAGGATGAATCGCAACAGCATCTTCCATATCTCTTCTTCTTCCACATACAGAAGTCATTCCATATTTAGGTAAATCAGGCTCAATTTCAACAGATTGAGAACCAGATTCAGACAGATCCAACACTTTATTTTCATTCCTTTCATCAGTTACCGCCACCGCCACCGGCGGTGGCGACAACGAAATCGTTACACTGCTTTCCAATTTCTGCCTCTTGTTATTATCAATAACTTTTTCAATCTTATGCCTTTTCCGGCCATTTTTTTCCTGTGTTGCAGCTGAAACAGCTGCAACATCGGTAGGTACAAAACGGAACTGATGAATTCCCATTCTTCTTCTCCTTGCAGATTCTGAACTAGGCTCAACTGGTGTAGTAGCCTCAGTTTCGGCTATATTAACTCCACAACACATTCCAGCCATTATAGAATGGAAAAACAAAAAAATTGGAGAAAAAAAATGTGATGTATATATTTATTTTTTTGATATATTTGATAAGTTTAATAAGCAAAACAACAAGTTAAGTAGAAAGCTTTATTTTGGTTGATTTTTCGGGCAAGCTGCCCTTAGTTGCCCGTCACCGTCTTTGGGCAGAATAGGACACGTATTAGTGTTGTGACGTATGATTCTGCAGAAAAAAATTACTATGATCAAGGCCGTCCATTTGTTTCATAGATAGAAACCACGTGTGAAGCAGATTTTATTGATTTGAATTTACGTGGTCCAATGAGAAGGTGACACGGTATAGCTTGCTGTTCTGACACGCATGTGGGCTGTAGGACAACCACACGCCGATTATTCGACTTTTTTCTCTTTCTTTTTAAGGAGGAATACAATACGTGGCAACATCTTAGGATTTCAGATCTGTGTTTGTTCCACATACCTTTTGTAGCGTTTGAATACCACCTTCCTAGGTTAAAGGTCAACTCCGTTACACTTTACGAATCGTTTGATACGAAAGATAAGATAAATAATGAAAAAAAACGATATATCTCTATTGTTTAAAAATGGGTGCATATATATCAGTTTTACTAATAGATGCACACGTATCATAATCTTATCCATTAATTCGATATTTATACAATATTGAATTAATCGATAAGATTGTGTCACATATTCCTATATAGTTATTCATTAGAACGAAAAACATATATACTTTAATTTTTAGACGATAAGAATATCAATATCTTAAAAATATGACAGAAGGTATATACATACTATTTCTGATAATTCAAAAATATATTTATCAATTTTCCCTAGATGATATTACTATAGACATTTATCATTATTTTTAGTTTATCGAGAATATAATTGATACGACTTTAAAGGTAAAATGTTAATAGATGATAGAGTGTCTTTTGTTTACTTGCTTTTTGGATGTTTAGGTTTAGTGGCGTCCACCATATTTATAGCTTATTTTCGTTGCGTCTTATTTTTTATTTTCCATCATTATTTATTTTTAATGTGTTTTGATTAATATATTGTTTTTAACTTTTTGCTATTATTATTGTTTCTATTGTAATAGCTATATTTTTTCCTTTATCATTTTGATTTTTCATACTTGCAATAATGCTTGAAGATTTTTCAAAAGCAATCTCTTCACTTGTAAGATAATAATAAAAATCGTATAAATATTTTTTTGAACTTTTATATATGAAATTTTAAAATATATTGTTACTGTTATGATTATATTTGCAAATCATTTATGTTGTTCAAACATAAGCTAATTGCTCATTATAAATATGAATAAGACCAACTCAAAAATCAAAATTTCACATGAGTTAAAAGTTCTTTTGGTTTACGAACATAAAATTATTTAATTAATTTCATAAATCTCAACAAGATATTTTCTTTATACCATGATGAGTCACAATATGCTATGTGCCACAAAAAAGTAGTTTTACACAATACCAGAGCGTGACAAACACGTCCATAATACTGCGAGTGGAAGAAATAGTTTTGCACTAATTCTTTTGTTCCATTCACTCCAGTTGTGAAACACTAAAAAGCGTCTACGTAACAAACAGAGTCATTTGACTACGAATATCGTAATCGGTAGATAAGATATCTTCATTCTTAATTATATGTTTCGAATTTTAAATTATTTTCATTGTGAGAAGGATAAATTTTTTAATTTAATCGAGTTTTAATATGAATAATAAATACGAGATGCAAGGGGACCACATATGTCAACATCAAATTGACGCTTGTGGAATATCTGAATTTTGATTATCCCAGAATGACAACACGTGTCTATATTATGACGTGTTGCTGAAGATGCAAATTAGAAATTTAAAAAACCTATTTTACCCCTTAACTCGACACGTTTAGAGTTATTTAACTTTTTTTTCCCTCTTTTTATTAAATTAATGCCACCTTTTCACCATTTTGGAAATCAAAAAAAAAAAAAAAAAATTGGGAAGATGTATCTATCTCACACCACCCACCCACCCACCTATTTGTATTAAATTATAAGTTTGTATCATCTTACGTGTCATAAATTAGTTAGACAATATGTTTTCTATCATTTTATTTTACTTTGATTCATGTTAAAGTCAGTGTTATAGTCAAAAATTTCATAAAGGATGTCAAGGTTTTAAATAATAAATATATATAATAGTACTTTTTTCATTTAATTTTATGTGAGATAATTTAACTCAAAATGAAATTTATAAAAAAAAAGAATATTTTTAAAATTTATGATTTATACTTTGTGTGGCTATAAATTATTTAGTTATCATCGTAAAGTTAAATTGTTACTTAACTTTTATTAAAAATGTATCTTTCTTTTTAGGACTGACTAAAAAAATAAGTCATATAAAATGAGATAGAGAAAATAAATTTACAGAACTTGATGTTTAGACTCTAAAACTATTCCTATTATTTTATGTGATTATTTGATACAAGGAATAAGATGATAAAAATGATAATAGTAATTAATCTTTTTTTGTCATTTAAAATAATATTAAATGACAACACGTGTCCTTATGGACAAATTAATACAACTCATTTGGAATTTGGTTTTCAAAGATGTCCGTTTTTCATTGCTTTTTGATTCCATTCATTTTCACATTTATCTCACTGCTTTCAAATTAAAAATGTTCTAAATAATTTGAAAATAGTAATTAAATTTACAATTTCAAACCATCATTATAATATAAAATAGAGATTAAATAATATAAAATGGAGAGAGTATATGATACTGTCATTATTGAGGAAGTCAAATTTAGTGTCATACGTGGTTTGTGATAGAGTCGAAATTTTAATTAAGGATTGTAAAATATAAAGTAAAAATGTATAAGTGTTGCTTTTCGAGATAGAGTATCTCAAGCAATTTTGACAAGTTCTTAATTACTATATTCACCTTGTATTAAAAGAGGTGTCAACACTAATATGTATATTTATTTAATCAAAATTTTGATAGACATATAAAATGTAATTTTTCGATGAAGGGGTATTGCTTTAACACCCCTTGTCCTAGGGTAGTTCTGCCCCTGGCTGCACGTTGACCGGTCAAACCATCGGGACCTAATTTGCGGTGACATATACATATACACTCCTTTCATAATATTCAAAATCGCTGAGAGTAACATATCTGATGAAATTATATAAATATAATTTGAAGGAAATAACGTGTATATAAATTTTATCATTACCTTATTGAGATAAAGTGATTATCTTTGAAAAACTCTCTATTTGAGTATAATAAATGAAAATACGTATGAAAAAATAAAAAATGAACTTGAAAAAAAGACGGAACAATTAATACGAAAACACAATAACAATAATGCAATTAAAAGATCATATATAGATAAATAGTAAAAAGGAAAGAAAAAAGAAGAAGAAGATGATGATATTATGATATTATAAGAACAAAATATTTGTCAAGTTATAAAATGAATTCATTTCAGAATAAAATATTTATCAAGATGATATTTTATTCATCTCGTATTAATAGATGTTACTATCATCAAAAGTTCAAAATATTTGTCAAGTTACAAAATTAATTTTTTTCATAAGTTATTATGTGTTTTGATTTGGTGTTGATATTTTCTTAATATGTCATGTACAAATTCTTAAAATCTTAAACTAAATATTACTATATCGAATATTAAAAGTTTTGATTTTCATTAAGGAACTTTAAAAAATGACTATAATTTAAACTTAATTAAAAATTTATAGTTATGATTCACTTAATTACAATTTACAACTTCACGTTAGAAGAAGGTAAGACATATTTTAATTATTTTAAATACATACTGTTGTATCACATGTATCAATGAAGGAATAGTAGGGTGAAAATGAATTGGGCTTATATTGGCAGATTAGTCGACTTTGACCCAAATAGAGATGCCCAGTTGAAACAATTTTTTTTAAAAAAAAATTTCTCTCTAAAGGATCGTTATTTGTATTGACATCTAATTAAATACGAATTAAGATATTGTAGGATATATTTTCAAAGTTAATGCTTTTAATCTAAGTTTTTAGCTTAAACTCAAGATTTGTAATTAAAATTATAGGTAATTGAAAGAGGAACACATCTGCAGTAGATATGTTTAAATTAGAGAGAAGTATAAACAAAAACACTCCTAAACTTGGCATATTATTTGTTTAATACGTGAACTATTGACAGCCTTAAAAATACCTCTACACTTGACTAACTAAACTTAAATACACCCCTAAATAAAAGCGTATTTCACTAATGTTGCGAGATCGGGAGTATATTTAGCTTTAATTAGTCAAATAAAGAAGTATTTTTAAAACTGTTGATAGTTCTGGAATAAACTAATAACTAACGTCAAATTTAGAAATGTTCTTGATACTTCTATCTTTAAATAATAATAATAACAACATATTTAGTGAAATATCTTAAATGGAATCAGTATAGTACCATATACTCAATCTTACCACTATTTTATAAAGATAGAAAAACTGTTTTCGAAAGATATTTAGACAAACAAATCCAAGTATATAGAAAGAAATGTATATATTATTATTAAGAAAGTTAATTAGCTTACTATTGAATTTTTACATTTGTATCCCTATTACCTTTTCATAATTCCAATATTACCCTCAATTACAAAAAAAAAAGCCCTAGATCTAAGTTCCCTTTTCATTTTCTTTCTTCTTCTTCCTTCTAGATCTGTTTATCTCCTCTTCTCTTTCCTCCATTTCTGCACACATTTTCTTCGTTTATTTCTCCACCATTTCAGTAGCTAACGGTAAGTTTCTGCATTTTCTCCTTCTCAGATTTTCTGCGTTTTTTTCTCTTTTTTTTTTCCAATTTTTTTAATTTGTTATAAATCTTCAAATGTTGGTGATGATTGAACTGTTCATACTGTTGTTGTTGATAGATTCAGTGTTTTCAAATCAGAAATGTATTACAAATTCAAATTTAATCGAACTCGAGCTAAATATATATATCGGACACAAAACAGAAATCCCCCAAAAAATTACGATATAGAAATAATTGACAAAAATAGTCTCATATTTTGTTTATATTAACTTCAAAATAGTGTTTGGTACTTTTAATTTATTAAAATTAACATTTTTTATCCTATCAAATATTTACCAAATTTTAATTGGAATATGTGAAAATAAATGTATATTTTTATGTTCATAATATTATAATATATACATATGTAAGTAGTAATATATATACATATGTATTCAATTTTCATGTTGTTGTTATAGGAGCAATGTGCTATATAGAATTGTTGCAATGACCTATTAATATTTTAAAGTCTCACTTGTGGAAAAACCTTGAATTGAGTTACTCGTGAATTTAATAGCTTTTGCTCAGATTATATATATATAAAATTCAAAATGTTTATTAGTGTCGCATTAACTTCAGGTTGTTGTAAGAACTTGTGAACTTCAAATCCTGAATCCTTTTCTGGTTCGTTTAGTGAGGCATAATGTGCGAGGGTGCTATCCCAAAACTCGGTACCACCATCCACATCTCAGCGCTCGACGGAATCATCAACGTTAACTCCCTTTTCACGCTAGCCGTGTTCATCGGGCTAGCTTGGAACCCACATGATCAAGGTAATAGTCTCTCTCAGGACCCGAGTTGTATCGCGGAGCCCAAGGTTGTGGAGGACCTTGTAGCCTTTCATGTGTACTCATTTAGTTGTTTCCTCTTTTCTAGCCTCATTGCCTTGTGTCTTAAGCAAGCTATTCGACTGGCTAAGTCAGCACACTTCCCAACCGTCTTCACGGTTGACTTAGCCCTAATCAACAAAACCGCCCTCCGGGTCGGGTACTTGGTCTCGGCTGCGGGGTCGGTTCTCGGGTCGGTTTTTTTGATGCTAGGTTTGATCAATGTGGTTCAAATCAAACTTGGAATTTTGGGGTGTGGGAGTATGCATACTTATGGAGCTGTTATTCCCCTCGTGATTTTTGTGCCATTAGGGCTACTTATTTATGTTTGTACTGTTTTTTATGCTTTCACTCGTTAATTTGATCAATGTATAATTAATTAATTAATCGATACATTAACAAAAAAATTAACTATATTTTCTATCACCCCTAAATGCTAACTTGGACATTGTATAAATATCTCAATTTGATATTTTATTATTTGTGTCTTCTTTTAGGTTGTTTTTTTCTACTAGTAGGTTTTCTCGAAAAATTCTATTTATTCTGATGTAAATTTTTTTGATGAAATAACTATTGGTCTTGGAGTAACTGCAAAGTTATCTTGGTGCAATTTATTAGTTATGAGTTTGAATTGTGAGAGTAGGTTGTTTACGTCATATTTTTTAGGAGGTGACCGTTTTTTAAACTTTTACGGAAATATGAAATACTTAGTGCATCGAATTGTTAAGTTAGGATTGCATTCATAAGGATTGTATTTTTTTTTTATGAGAAATAAGTAACTCGAGTTGATGTGAGTTTTTAAATGGGAAAATTGAATTTTGACAATAAATATGTAAGGGAAAATTAGCTATATAGACATAATATAAAACATATTAGTTAAGATAACAACACTTTTAAAACATTTGTTTAAAATATCATAATGACAATATTTTCAAAAATAATTTGTATTCACATTTATATTTTTGGGATTTCCTTTTATTAATTAAAAGAACCCATAATTGGATCAAGCTCTAACCAATAAAAAATTTAAAATAAAAAACAAATGCAATATTCTCTCCTCATCTTGTTTCTCCCTTTTTCATATCATTCTCTAAAAATAACTGTCACCTTTCAAGTTCCCAGATTTTCTTTATTATTCAAACAAAAGTTATTCAAAATTTGATTCTTTAACAAAATCTATGCATTAATTCAAGGATTTACTTGGTTGATAAAAAATCAGTATACATTATTTTATCAAATTTCGAAAAACATGAAGAACACCAAGGTGAACAAAAATTTCCTAATAATTTGTTTTGTATTTATAATTTCTTTTAGATTTTTGTATTATCTTTAATTTGTATTCAAACCATTATATGTATGCTTTCAATATTTGCATTCATTCAAAATCTCATGTTGTATAGTCATGAATTTTGTATTTGTTCTTAATTTGTATTCATCATAAAGGTATGCTATTTAGTTGTATATTTTATTTATAGGAAGAACAACTTTCTATTAGTTTGTTTTGTTTTTATATTTTTTTTCTTTAGAATTTTTTATCATTTCTCAATTCGTATTCAAACCAATACGTATGCTTTTAATATTTGTATTTATTCAAAATCTCAGGTTGCATAGTGTATGAATCTTATATTTGTTCGTAATTTATGTTTGTTCCAAAGATATACTAACTAGTTATGTATTTTAATTAAGAATGATTACAAGAAATATTCATTTATTGTTTTTCAGTTTTATTTTCACTTTTCCATCACATTATTTTTGTATTTTATATATCATTATACAAAATACAATATAAAAACTAGAATGAATACAAATGCAAATAATATACCTATTGGAATGAATTCGACTTAGGAAAGGATATATAATTTTAAAGAGAAAAATAAATACAAAAAAATTACATGAATACAAATATGTTTATATTAAATAACTATAGATTCATTTGACATACGTATTGGAATTAATACTTACTAATAAATAAATACAAATTTCATTATTAAAACATGAAAACTAGAACGAAAATAAATATAAATGACATACATATTGGAATGAATACGATTTAAGAAAGGATACAAAATTCTGATAAATAAAATAAATATACTGTGAAAAAAGTATGTCAAATAACATAGAGTATCGGATACAATTTAAGAAATGATACAAAGTTCAAGAAAAAGTACAACAAAAGTTGATACAAATAAGAAAAGAAAAACGCTCAACTAAAAAAATGGCAAAAAATCAACTTTTGAAATGTAACTTAACAATTGTGAAATCTTGTTACCTTTTTGATGCTTCAATTTCCATTTTTTTCTCCAGTTCTTAATATCAAATATACATATTCTCTTAAATAACAATAAAAAAATACATAACTCCTCATGTTAACAACTAATATATTGCTATTTTTACTAAATAGTTAAAATGTTGTTAAGGAGTCCCCTAAAGACTAAAATGTTGCTGTTTTGCTAAATTTCCCAATATGTAAAACACAAATTTTCATGATTGAAGAAAATTGGAAGTATTTTTGTTTGCCCCATTTTCAATTGGCCCAATTGTCAATCCTAGTCCTGATTGGTTATTTATGTTGATCTAGGCCCGTTTAGATATGATTCCAGATATTTATTTGTTTTTGAAGTTGAAATTTTATTTGANTCAATAGCCTGCGGAAATGCAGAATTGTTGGCAACTGATGCTATAATTTGTGAAAACGACTGAGGCACTAAAATTCCGTCAGGATTTCCAATATTATAAATGCCACCAAGTGTGTGATTGAGATCAATTTCTTGTTCATCACTTCTATTGGTAGAAGTTTTACCCTTTGGTCTAGCCATATATCACTATAAATAAAAAAACAAATACATAAGATGCAAATTATATGTTTCATTTCAGGAGAAACATATAATAGAGATTGATTTTACATATACATATATATATATATATATATATACATACATACATACATATATATATATATATATATATATATATATATATAATTTGTGAATACTATCAAAACTTTCCTAAAAATCATTCAATATTATCAACTTGCCGATTCATGTTATTTCAACGTTCAAACTTTTAAATAATTTTAATTTTACAAAGATTTATTGGTCGAACAAATCAACAATAGTAATAGCTAATTATTCAATGATAAAATCCTCCACATGAAATAGACAACTTATTCTTCACTTATGAATAGACGAGGCACCATATCACACATGACGTCAACATATATGATAATTCACATGAGATACACTTGAATAATCTATTTATCACATAAAATACGTATGTTTATCTATTTAAATAACTTTATATAAATTTTAACTGTTTAATTATGTATATTCAAAATTGAAAAAATATAAATATCAAATGATATCAAATTAAAATACGTGATAATGTCAAAACTAGTTGAGAAATAGTTGTGCTTGAAGGATGGAAAATGGAAAGGGGGGATGTTTAGACATCAATTGATACTTTGTGTCAAAACTTGTCGATAGTGATGGGTCATCCACTACACCAATATCCACATTTTGTCCCCACAAAACACACACACACACTACCCTAAAATGTTTGAAAGTCCAATTTTTTTTTACCAAATACAAGAGCTACCCTAGACATTCATGCAACCAATAATCAAATGACACATCATTATGTTTAATTATCATTAAATTTTTTCGTAAAGAATGACCTGATTTGACTTGACACAAAATTTAAGAATATAGAAAATTTTTTTAAATATTGTGGCCCAAAATTAAAGCTAGGTCAAATTTATAAAATTGTCATTTGATCTTGTGATTTTAAACATGTCACGTAAAAAGTTGAACTTAAAATATTACCAAAAAAAGAAAAAAAACATTCTTTTTCAAACAGACTAAAAAAGAGAAAAAATCATTCTTTTTGAAAGGAATAGAATAAAATATAACAAAATCAAAATACGTAAGTCATTATAAGAAATAAAGGATTTTTCATTGTAAATTAATTCGTTAAAAAACGCACGATAAAAAACAGATTCTTATTTCATTTGGAAAAAAACATATTGTGGGAGGTAGAAGGATGATAATAATGAACCTAAATTGAGCTAATGATTTCATGGTAAAATTAAGCAAGAGGATATTTTGATTATTGCGTATCCATGGTTTATCATTACAATCTTTTCTGTGTGAAAGTTGAGTGAAAAAATTATTACTTTTTTCGTTTCAAAATATTTATTCTTTCGAGAGTCAAATTATTGAATCTTGATTTATATTTTTAAACATATATTATTTGTATAATTTGAAATATTGTATCAATATAATTTCAAAAATTACCATAATGTCGTCACTACATAAACATATTAACAGTGAGACCAGTTGGCTAGTCTTGTATTAATCATAATTATATTAGTTATACACTTTATTTAGTCTATATTCTAACCATCCTTGTCAAAATTCAATGTGTCAAGAAAAACAAATTAATTGGATGCACATTGGTAAAGCAATACTCAATTTGTATATACTCTTTTCGTTCGAAATTATTTTTCATATTACTCTTTTTAAAAGTCAATTTAACTAATTTTTAAAGTTAAATTAGATTAGATCAATTAGATATTTTTAATTAAAAAATAGATATTCTAAAACTATATAACAAGTACTATAAATTTATAATTTTTTTATATATTAATATGATGAAAAAATACAACTTAAAATTTTAGTCAAAGTTTTTATAGTGACTCTAAAAATAGAAATCATGACAAAAAAAATCGAACGGAGGATGTAATTACATTGTCTATTGTAGAATTAATGTATTTATTAAAATAATAATAATGAATATAATAAATTTGTTATTTTATTCCTATTAATTGAAAATAAGAATTCCAAATTATCATAAATAATATGTGGATTACTCTCTGTAATATTTTTGAGATATAGTGTCATTGCTATCTAAAAATTAAAGCATATATGTACTTTACACTAACTGACATACACTTGTCATAATCTTATCCGACGACCTAACATTTATTAAATATCATATTGACGAATAAAATTGCACCACGTGTCTCCAGGGGGCAAAACTAGCTTATTACAAGATTGTTCATCGACACACCTCTGCGGCGGAAAATTATATTATTCATACATGGTTAAATATTTTTTTAAATACATATAATAGATGTCGAACCCCTTTAGCCTACTTCATGTATTTATTTCTCAAGATTTTAAAACCCCTTATAAAAATCTTGAATTTTTAGTCTTCCGTTAGGGTGAAAAGTATATATACTCTAGTTTGTGAACGAAATGAGCATTAAAGTTTCAAAAGTACAACGAAACGTATTTATATATCTTTTACGTCAGTTCAAATAAAAAATATATTTGTCCTTGAGCATATTATGAAATGAATGAATTAAAAATTTTAAATTTTTAAAAATAGATATGATAAATTTGTCATTTTTTAATTTATAAAAATCAACAAATAAAAAAAAAATGATTAAGAATCTAGAAAATACGTGTCTGAATCTTGGGAAATGTGAGACAGAAGATTAAAATAGGGAGCTTAATATTTTGACAGCACAAATATGATTGCCACTTACCATTTGACAACAAACATATGAAACATTGCCTCTCTGATCTCCTATTTCAATTTACGTGACACAATTGAAATTTTAAAATTTAATTCAATAATTAATACACAGAAATTTGAAAATTTTGATGTTAAAATTATATGTGAAGTTCTGAAAAAATTAATATATATTAATTTTCTTTTAAAAAATAAAATTATTTTTAATAAGTACTTTAGCTTAAATAAAACAAAACTAAAAGTTAAAAACAAAAAAGGAAAAAACTTTATTTATAACTAAGAAAGGAAAATCTTTGATGTACTTGTTAATGAAAAACAACTCTGAAGAAACCCCAGAATTGCACAGGAACCCAAAAAACCTAGCCCGCCCACAAAGTACCAACTAAATATATATTTTTAGATTCTGTTTTCGATAATATTAATGTTTGATTAAATTTAAAGTTAAAAATAAAATATATTTTTTTAAAAAAATTTATATTTTAAGAAATTTAAACTTGAAATTTCTGATTAAAAATATAAAACCTACAATATAATTGAAATGTGAATCAAAATAAATATAAAATTTTCTAGATCATTCCGTCTTTTTTATTTTAAAAAATTTCTTATTAGATATCAGTTACAAAAGCAGCAAAGTGCTTGTTGGTTTTCTCCATCTTTTATTATTCCAATGTAAACTGAAGAGAGCTGGTTGGTGCCTCCAAGAAGACTACTTTTTTTGGCTCTTTCTGATAATCAATTCTTTTTTTTATTCATCTGATTTTAATTTAATTAGATAAAAAGTTAGTAATAAAATTATTATATTAATCACATTTCGCTATTTAGTGATAAATTATATAAATATATGTTTTAACTTAACATTAAATCATATTAATATTCTCTAATTTTGAATGTACGTAATATTCTATATGATAATTAACTGCACTCTATGTTAAAGTCATACATATATTATATCACATAAAATATGTGTATCTATTTATTCAATTTTATACGATAATCTGTTTATCCATATAGAAGAAATAGATTTAACTAAAGTCAAACATTCTTATTTATTATAACAAAACAAAGTTTAATCAACTAATAGCTTTTTAACAACGAATTAACTAAATCTTATAAATAAAAAATTCATATTATTAAATTAAAGAATTATTAGAAGAAAAAAGAACATTCTTCCTTGAAATTTTTAAAAAATAATAATATATTAAATTTAAGCCAAGAGAGTATTTTCTTTAAAATTATATAAAAAAGGAGAGAGAAATAGTCTTAGAGAGAGAAAAAACAATACATTAGATAAACTTGTAGTGAATTTTTCTCTCTTAGGTTAGTGAGAAATTGAAAGTGAATAGAGTGAAGAACAAGAAAAAAAAATGGCAAATCGATGGTGGGCTGGAAATTTATCAATGAATCCAAAAGTAGAAGAGAAATCAAATCAACTCCGCTCCGATAAAGAGCAGGAGTTCATGAATTCAACCGCCGCCACCACCGCCACCACCAACAGTAGTGAAAATCCAAATGAAATGAGTCACGAAGGGGAAGAAAATATACAAAGTCCCGAAGGTCTGTTTTCCTCTGGACCGTCCAGCTCTACGCATAGAGCTGGACGGCGACCCAGAGGGAGACCTATGGGCTCAAAAAATAAGCCCAAACCACCAATAGTAGTAACTAAAGAAACCCCAAATTCCCTCAAAAGTCACGTTTTCGAAATTAAATCCGAAAGCGATATAATCGAAACCATAGCCGCTTTTGCGAACCGCCGCGGATGCGGCGTGTCCGTTTTGAGCGGCAGCGGTATAGTAACGAATGTTACGTTACGCCAGCCGGCCGCGGTGACCGCGGCC
>NC_028641.1:75107179-75124911 GCF_001406875.1 Solanum pennellii
GCGGCCGGAGCCGGAGGCGTAATTACGCTTCACGGTAGGTTTGAGATTTTGTCATTATCCGGCGCGTTTTTACCGGCGCCGAATAGTCCAGTTGGAGCAACTGGACTGACTGTGTACTTGGCCGGTAGCCAAGGACAAGTTGTTGGTGGAAATGTTGTTGGTGAATTAATAGCATCTGGTCCAGTTATTGTAATTGCTGCATCTTTTACAAATGCAACATTTGAAAGGTTACCAATGGTGGAGAATGATGGTGAAGAAGAAGAAATGGAGAATAATGTAAATGAAGGGATGCAAATGGATATACCTACAACTTCAGGGGTTGGTAATGTAAATTCTGATAATTTGCAAGTTGATCATCCATCTCCTTCTACTTCTATTCCTATGTACAATTTAGCCACTAATGTTTTGCCTAATGACCAAATGCACCATGAACTTTTTTGGACTCCTCCTCCTTCAAGGCCTTCTCCATATAGTTAGTTATTAATTATCTTTTTCTAGTTAGAAACTTTTATAATGTTATTTACTTTTTGTGAATTTTTTTCCTTTTAATTAGTTTTTAGGTTATGTTTGTAACTTTGAATCCTTAGAAGTTTTATCAATTTGGTTTGTTTTATAATCTACTATCCTTTTTTTTTGGTAGAAAATTGTTTGAGTTTTATTTGATGTAGGTTAGACAATATTATCTAGACATGGGAGAAGATTCAGATGCCACTACACGAGAACTGTGAATTAAATGGAAATTTTTTTAGGGATTAGTATGAAAATTTACAGAAAATTTATTTTCCTGCAAATTTATACGAATTCATAAAAAAATTCCCATGTAATTCACTCTTTTCTTGTAGTGTACATTCATCTTGTGATTCAGGTATATCATTTACCGACTTATTTTATCATTTTTTTTATATATGATGTTTGAAGATGAATATAGAATTTAAATTTGATGGTTTGATCTTACCAGGAAATGTACCATGTAAGTTAAAGGATTTAATATTGGTTGGAATTTCTAATTCTTCTCTTATTTAAGTGGGGTTTGGAGACGATAAGGGTGTACGCAGACTTTATCCTAATTTTTTTGGAAGATGGTTTTCGATGTATTCTTAGATAAATAACCGTTTAGTTCCTAGTACACCTTCTAATTTTGGTGGATAGATATCTAGGTAGAATTATAGCTATTACTTCAATTATATTTTTGATATTTTTGTTTAATCATTAGGTACTTATTAATTTAAATTTGCATCATATAGTGCCCATTTAGGGAGAAATGCTATGATTGAATTGATTTTGGATATTTTGAGTACTAGCTTTCTGTTCACATCATCTATACATTTCCAGGCTTTAAAATTAGAAGTGATTTCCATAGTAGATTGATTGAAGGCTGGAGACTAGTTATGGTTGTATCGCACACGGATGTGGTATAGTGAATGTAATAGTATTTTCTTTAACTAGAGATTTCAGATTCGAACCTTAGGTATGAGAAATTCTTGGTAGGGATCAGAGTCTTTCCCCTCAATGAGGTTTCACATGGAGTGAATTTGAAATAGTTGGAATTCAATGTAGATATCAGACACCGAATGAGAAATCAAAAAAAAAAATTAGCTTTATTTTCGTAATATAGTTTTTTTTCTCTTATTTCCTTCCCAATATTTAGTGTCCGTTTTGGGGTTTCAACTCATTTGAACATGTTGTCAAAGAGTCTCAGTTTTAGCTTAATAGGGTTTTAGATTCAAAATCCTTCTGCATGTTTTCTCGATTGAGCTCGTCTCAACTTGCCTAGTGTGATTTATTACCTCTTGTATATGGTTTGTGAGCTCATTGCACTGAAGCGAGATTTATCTTGTACCTGCATGAAGAACAACAAAACCTAGTACATTTTCTTTTGGTCTTATTAAGGGGAATATATATTTTCGTTCTTGCTATTAATTGGTACTTCTTCCGTCCAACAATACTTAATTTACTATTGACTTTACACATTTCTTAAGAAACTATAAATAGAAGGTTATATTAATAGTCTCACCGTCGAATAATAGTTGTTAACTATACTATTTTGGATATTTAACAATACTTGTCTATTTTATGAAATTAATGGATTATTTTTTTTATACTTTAGTTTTAAATTTAACCTTTCTCTTTTTCTATTACAGTTTTCAATGATATTTAAAGGGTGATATAGAAAAATTACTCTTCTATTTATAGTTTCTTAAGGTTGTGTCAAGTCAAAAATGAACAATTATTGTTGGACAGAGGAAGTATATCACCTTTTGAATATAATAAATGTAATATTTTGAAAGATATAACAGGAAAATAATTATAATTAGTGATAAGGATTATTAAATTATCTATTAAATTCATAAAGTAAATATATATTATTTAATATTTCAAATAATATAGTGGATAACTATCGTTGCACGGAGCGAATAGTAATAATGTCTTGCTTCATAGGAAAGAAGAAAATGTTAGATTTGTGTGTCAATTAAATTGGCTTTTTCTGGCAACTGCATATGGGACGTTGGGAAGTTGTTGTACTAATATTTGTATTTCATTAAATGCAACCAATTGTTACTTAGGGCTTTTGGCTACGAGCTCAATCGAAAAACACATGCAGATGATATCGATATTTTCTGCTCAACCAACTCGATCATCATCTTGACTAATGATTTTTCTAGGGGGTGTAAGATAAATAAATGTGGTGTTTCATCTTTTATTTGACCCTTAATTTGTCCTTTTTATTATACATGTAATTGACTTTTTAAAAATAAAATGTTATAGTCAATATTGCCAACTACTAACTTCATGGTTAAATAGGAAAATTGAAGTAATATACATTCATAGATATTACACTTTGGCCCAGTGTGAAAATATGAGTTACTTGTTAGGTTGTGGAGCCTGATTAATATTTGATGTACTGTCATATATTAATGGTTATGCTTTGGTCGAGTGTGAAAATGAAGGCTGCAATATTTATTCTCCATTTATTCTCTGTAACCTAAAATATTCTGAATTATTAATATATACTTTACCTCCGTGAAAGTTTATTACGGGGTGTTACCACGAAATATTGGTTTCTCTCTTTCTCTCTCTAGATCTCTCATCTCTTTCTCTTGCAAGTTCTTGTGTTCTTCATTTATCAAGTGTGTGTGTGGATTCGATCCTAACATAACTAACTCCCGGAGAATCATGTCATTTCACCTGTCACGTATTATCACACAAGAAAGCAATAGGTGAATGGAGATAGCTCGAAAAAGGTATTTTTCCTTAAACGACTAATATGACCACTAGCTTGATCAGATAGAAGTTCGACCGCTCTTAGTTTTTGGATCGAATGGAAAAGGTGCAATCTAAGAGAGAGGTGGAAGGTTTACACAACTGTAAGCTAAGATGATTGAGAAGCATACCGTGTGGTTTAAACTAATGAGTGGCATAGTTATATTGATTCAATGGTATTAAAAATAACGTTTTAAAGATATATATACTAAAGTTTTGAACATTTTTAATAAGAATTACTAGCTTTTCTATCGCAACAGAATTATTTGATTAAAAGTCTTGAGCTCTACCCACTGAGCTAACTGTATTGCAGAATTCAATGAAAGTCGCAAACATACGCTGCATTGACCACATTTTATTGGGCCAGGGTCCAATATTGAGCAAATTTAAATTATATGGATGAGGTCATATACCTCATGTGTGTTTGAAATATACATTAAAATATTTTTTAAATTTTTTTTTATGTTTCAGTATAAAAAAAGTTTTAAAAAATATTTTAAGCCCTTCAAATATGTAAAATGATTTTTCTAATTTAAGCAAGAAAAATAAGTTTCAAGAAAGAGGGAAAAAAAGGATAAGATCCTTGTGAAATACATGCATGAGTATTTTCAATAAACGGATAAGCTGGATTTATATATATATATATATATTTCATAGTAATATCTGAAGTTTTTTCAAAGTTTTTTCTTAGTCGAACGAGTAGTTTTTTCAAAAATTTTTCTTANTAAATATCTCATAATGTGTTGCTCGTCTAGCTCAGTTGGTAGAGCGCAAGGCTCTTAACCTTGTGGTCGTGGGTTCTCGAGCCCCACGGTGGGCGTCAAATAGCCTTAATCCAGTTTATCCTTTTATTGAAAACACTCATGCATGTATATATCACATTAAATACAATTATTTATGGCTCCTAAAGTTAAAAATTATGACAAGAAATTTCTTTTAAAATTTACTCACTTCTATTAAAAAATAATTTAAAAATTATATTCGTGTGATACAATTTCTGAAGAAAGGAATTCAAAAGAACCATTTTCATTGTACATAATTCCGCCCCTAACATATACTCCATAAAGGCATATTTTGATATGAATGATCTCACTATAAGAAGTATTTTCTAATTATACAATATATTAAATCATCATAAATTATTTTCGTGTACGTTATCCTTTTTGAATATTAATATTATAATTATTTCTTAAAAGGAAGTTGGGCTACCATATTCATACATTTTTTTTCTAATTCTTAAATATTAGTAAGTAATAAATATCTTATAATATGTTGCCCGTCTAGCTCAGTTGGTAGAGCGCAAGGCTCTTAACCCTGTGGTCGTGGGTTCGAGCCCCACGGTGGGCGTCTAAATATCCTTAATCCAGCTTATCCCTTTTATTGAAAATACTCTTGCATGTATTTCATAAGAATGTTAATTTCATAGTAATATCTGAAGTTTTTTCAAAGTTTTTTCTTAGTCGAACGAGTAGTTTTTTTTTCAAAGTTTTTCTTAGTCGAACGAGTCTCTATCTTCTTATTTTTTGGTGGAAATTTTTACAGCATATATATATATATATATACATATATATATATATATACATATATATATATATATGTATATATATATATATATGTATATATATATATATATATGCTGTAAAAATTTCCACCAAAAAATAAGAAGATAGAGACTCGTTCGACTAAGAAAAACTTTGAAAAAAAAACTACTCGTTCGACTAAGAAAAAACTTTGAAAAAACTTCAGATATTACTATGAAATTAACATTCTTATGAAATACATGCAAGAGTATTTTCAATAAAAGGGATAAGCTGGATTAAGGATATTTAGACGCCCACCGTGGGGCTCGAACCCACGACCACAGGGTTAAGAGCCTTGCGCTCTACCAACTGAGCTAGACGGGCAACATATTATAAGATATTTATTACTTACTAATATTTAAGAATTAGAAAAAAAATGTATGAATATGGTAGCCCAACTTCCTTTTAAGAAATAATTATAATATTAATATTCAAAAAGGATAACGTACACGAAAATAATTTATGATGATTTAATATATTGTATAATTAGAAAATACTTCTTATAGTGAGATCATTCATATCAAAATATGCCTTTATGGAGTATATGTTAGGGGCGGAATTATGTACAATGAAAATGGTTCTTTTGAATTCCTTTCTTCAGAAATTGTATCACACGAATATAATTTTTAAATTATTTTTTAATAGAAGTGAGTAAATTTTAAAAGAAATTTCTTGTCATAATTTTTAACTTTAGGAGCCATAAATAATTGTATTTAATGTGATATATACATGCATGAGTGTTTTCAATAAAAGGATAAACTGGATTAAGGCTATTTGACGCCCACCGTGGGGCTCGAGAACCCACGACCACAAGGTTAAGAGCCTTGCGCTCTACCAACTGAGCTAGACGAGCAACACATTATGAGATATTTATTACATAGAAATATTTAGAAATTATGGGGAAAAATGTATGAATATGGTAGCCCAACTTCCTTTTAAGAAATAATTATAATACTATTATCCGAAAAGGATAACGTAAAAAAACAATTTATGAGGTGTTAATGTATTGCATAATTAGAGAAATTACTTCTTATAGCGAGATGATTGATATCACAATATGTCTTATGGAATATATGTTAGGGGCAGAATTATGCACAATGAAAATGATTCTTTTGAATTCCTTTCTTCAAAATTTATATCATACGAATAGAATTTTTAAATTATCTTTAATTGAAGTGAGTAAATTTTAAAAGAAATTTTTCGCCGTAACTTTTAGTTTTAGGAGCATAAATAAATGTATTTATGAAAAATCCGCCCCCACCACACCGCACCCCTAACCAATATGTAGTGCCAATAGGTGAAAGCGAGTTTCACTAAACATTTTAAACGAAAACTTTTGTAGTTGACTCTCTATTTTTGTAGTTGGATTGTTGTGGGGGTGGGGGTGGGGGCACAACTAAAATAACTTTCATTTTTAATTTATTTTGAATTTTATCGAATTATTTCGTTTAGATATTCAAACTAAATTACATAAAATCAATCCAACTCCTGATAAAATGCTCCAGATTATACACATTTTCATATATTTATTAGATAGTTAAGTGAGCTACTAACGTTGCATGCAATATAAATTTAAAAACAGTTAACGATTAAAAACACATTAAAAAAAATAATTCGAACCAAATGATTGATAGCATTCTCAGTATCATATGATTTTATATAAAAAAAATTCAGTTATACCATGGAAAAAAATGCAATTGTTCTTTTTCCTATTAACATGCCAAATAAGAATTAATTAGTACTATAAAAATCTACAAACCTATAGTTTTAAGTACGTAATTAATATTTTAATAGAGTACTTTAATTCAGCATCCTTTCATTATTTCAATTAATTTTTTTATGGAAAAAGATATATAACTAATTTACAAGGGACCAGATAATAAATTAATAGGTAAAGTTGGCGTATAAGTCAATGAAGCTCATAAATTAATACAAATGCACTTATTAGCTTCCGTTCTTATATCTTCTCATCGCTTAATCATAGAGTCAGAATCTTCAACAAAAAATATAAAATATTAAAAATAATTATACAAAAATAAATTAATAATAACAAATTCACACAATTACACAAGATACAAGTCACTATTTTCTACGTATAAATTTATAATTCTTTTATATATATATATATATAAATGGTTTTTCAACGTTGAAATTCAAATAAACCTCTTACGTTCCCGAGTGTTTGCCTCTTCCTTCCCCAAGTCAAGCCAAAACTCATTTTGTTAACAAAGAAGAAGTCAAAAATATCCAAGGTGGTACTCACGTTAATAATATTCTTTGTACAAATAGTGTTATGCTAATTAGCGCAATGATTTAATAATAATATGATGGCATGGCTTATCTTGATGATACTCCTGAAAATGTAATTTTACTTAACCAAAGTTTATTTTAATAAAATTAAACAATAATCTACTTATTAAAAAATACCATATATTTTACGTATATGTTTATCATATGTTTGCTTTTTTTTTTCCTACTTTTTTTCTAGCGATATTAGATTATTTTTTCTTAAATAGAAAATTTATCGAAAAATAACCTCTTTATCTTTAATTTAGGGAATGAACGAATAAGACTTACATATGCTTCATATTTCCATCTCACTTTATTAAACTAATCTGAATATATTGTTGTTATCCTATGTTTTATAAAGAAAGCTATTTAGAGGTTTATGGAGTTATAATTTTAAGATGGAATTGAGAGATTTGAAAAAAAAAAAATTAATTGATTTGACTTCACTGAAAAAAAATATTACATTTCAATTTGTAACGATAGAGTAGTTAACCAACTAATTGATCCTAGTTAGATTGACCAATTATCCTCCTAATTAATCATGGCATTAAGGTTGCAAATTGACATTTTATTTTGGGATTAATCTCTTACCAAAAAAAAAAAAAAGAGTTTAGGTACATTATAATGGTTACTATACTTTCTAATATTTAACCTTTTTTTTGTCTAAAAATATTATAAAGGACCAATAAATTAAGAGAAACATCATAAGATTTCAAATTTAATTTTAATCACATAAAATATTAGATGACTTCTTTTTATATGATGGACAATAATGCTACAACCTGATAGTTTTGTTGGCAGGAGACAAAGTTGAAACCCTAATTATAAATTTATGGATCGTTAATTCTAATTTTTCTTGAAAATTTATGAGTTCTTATTTAATACTTTAATATATATTCAATAAATATCTAAATAAATATATTTTACGGACTATAACGCTGCACTTTAGCTCCACCACTAATGAGACATATTTATTATCTTGTGAAATAATTGAAACATGCGTAAACTGAATCGAATCAATTAATTAACTATCTGCTCAACTTGAAATCAAGTGTCAATACATCCAATGTGTAGAGCAATGGACTTTAAAATTATCATTTCGAATTACCTTAAAAATAAATAAATTAATCGAACTTTCAACGTGAGCATCGGCCACGAAATGTATCAAAAAAAATCCAAAACATAAAAATCACATTTGAAAATCACCCACCACAACCTTTAAACCCCACTCTTTCTTCATTCCTTTGTAAATCACACAGACAAATCACATGTAGCAAATCAAAATTGAACTCTACAAAAAAGAATGTCTAGATACAGCTGTAAATCATCACCCCACACAGTTCTTCAACTCTACAAGCAAATTTCAATCTAACTATGCCATGGCCAAACAAATTACACTAACCCTTTTCTTGATTCTCTGTATTTTGCTGTCAAGAACAGTTTTTTCTGATGAATTTGTGTATAATGGCTTTAATGGGGTTGAAGCTAGTAATCTTACTGTAAATGGGGTTGCTCAGATTTTAAAGAATGGTGCTTTAAAGCTCACAAATGAAACATCTAGAGTTGTTGGTCATGCTTTTTACAAAAATCCAATTAAATTCAAGAATTCCCAATATGGTAAAGTTTCTTCCTTTTCTACTGCTTTTGCTTTTGGGATTGTTCCTGAATATGCTAAGTTAGGTGGGCATGGTTTTGCTTTTACAATCTCAAGGAGTAAAGAGATGAAAGGGGCTCTTCCTAGTCAGTATTTAGGTCTTTTAAGTTCAAGTAATGTTGGGAATTTTTCAAATCATGTATTTGCTGTTGAGTTTGATACTGTTCAAGATTTTGAATTTGGTGATATTAGTGATAATCATGTTGGTATTGATTTGAATGATTTGAAGTCTAATGCTTCAGTAAATGCTAGTTACTTCTCTGAAGGAAGTTTGAGTAAGCAGAAGCTTTTTCTTCAGAGTGGAAAGACAATTCAAGCTTGGATTGATTATGATTCAAGTAGAAATGTGTTGAATGTTTCACTTTCACTTTCTTCAACAAAACCAGCTTTTTCAATATTGTCTTTCCCTGTGGACCTTTCTCTAGTTTTTGAGGAATTTATGTATGTTGGATTTTCTGCTTCAACTGGTTTGCTTGCTAGTTCACATTATATATTTGGTTGGAGTTTCAATATGAATGGGATAGCACAATCTTTGGATCTTGATTCATTGCCTTTTCTCCCTAAGCCTAAGAAGGATCAAACAATCTTGATTGTAGCTACCGGGGTATCGGCTGTTGTGTTTTTTGCATTTGGACTCATTTTAGCCTTTTATGTCATTTGGAAAATCAAGAAAATAGATGTGATTGAGCCTTGGGAACTTGAGATAGGTCCACATAGGTTTTCTTACAAGGAGTTAAAGAAGGCTACAAGGGGTTTTAGAGATAAAGAGTTACTCGGGTTTGGTGGATTTGGTCGAGTCTATAAAGGAACATTGCCTAAGACGAATACTGTTGTTGCTGTTAAGCGAATACATCATGAAGCAAAACAGGGTCTTCAAGAATTTGTGTCTGAAATCGCGACTATTGGTCGCCTTAGACATAGAAATTTGGTTCAGCTTTTAGGATGGTGTCGGCGAAGAGGTGATTTGTTACTTGTTTATGACTTTATGTCTAATGGAAGCTTAGATAAATACATTTACGATGAACCAAGAGTTACTTTAACTTGGGATCAGAGGTTCAAGGTTATTAAAGGTGTGGCTTCTGGTCTTTTGTATTTACATGAAGAATGGGAACAAACAGTGATCCATAGAGATATTAAAGCAGGGAATGTGTTGTTAGATTCCGATATGAATGGACGACTTGGAGATTTCGGACTTGCTAAGTTATATGAGCATGGAGAAAATCCTAGCACAACAAGAGTAGTCGGTACGTTGGGTTACTTAGCTCCAGAATTAACCAAGACCGGAAAGCCCACGACAAGTTCAGATGTTTTTGCCTTTGGTGCGTTGCTGCTAGAAGTTGTTTGTGGGAGGCGGCCGATTGAGGCAAAGGCATTGCCTGAGGAGTTAATCCTAGTGGATTGGGTATGGGATAAATGGAATGAAGGTGCCATTCTTGAAGTGGTTGACTCGAGATTAAATGGCGAGTATGATGAGATGGAGGCCATAATGGTGCTTAAATTAGGACTCATGTGTTCAACTAATACACCATCTAAGAGACCTAGCACGAGGCTAGTGGTGAGATACTTGGAAGGGGAGGTGACACTCCCAGAGACGCTGGCAGCTCCCGATGAATATGATGGAAAGAAGGGTGGTACTAGTGGTATGGAGTTAGACGACTTCATAGATTCCTATCCGTCTTCGTCTTATTTTGAGAAAGTAAGTACATGGTCATCAGCTTATGACGGTGAAGGCGATATAGATATTGAAGCTAATTCAGTAACGCCATTAACGGATTCTGGCAGAGAGGACAACAGATAGCAATGCAAAATGGAGGGACTATTCTACTTGCCCTCCCAAACTCCCTCCATATTTTAGTAGTACTTTTTTATGGTTTGATTTTTGATTTAGATGTAAATTATGGCTTTTGAAAAGAAAAATGATATTAGTATCAACCATTTCTATGGTTTTGAGAATATTGGTGTTAGTAGGATGTGAATATATTTTTGCAATCAAGACAATTTTGAATCTTGATTAAGCTTTGTCCATTTCTGAAGAATTCTGACTTCATTTGGTTCCTTTTCTATTTTCTCTAATGTTCTTGTTCTCAATCCATCACTTTAATGGCTATTGAGCAAATTAAGTTAGTAACAATCATAACCAAAATGTAAAAACAAAGGCATAATACATAAACAAACACTAATTACTGTATTCCAATTTTGAGAGAGCACATCTAGACACTTCAACATGGTTTCATCTAACAAGTAAGAGGCAGGGGCAGAACCACCTTGGTATAAGGGGTTCATCCGAATCCCCCTTCGACGGAAAATTATACTATTTATACATGGTTAAAATAAAATTTTATGTATATATAGTAGATGTCGAACCCTGTTTAACTACTCCGTATGTCTATTTCTACGAATTTTGAACCTCCTTATTTAAAATTCTGGCTCCGCCACTGGTAAGAGGTACTCCAACTCGTCCCGATTGTGTCTCATATACACTCAGCGCTGACGTGACACATAAATTTTACATGTGTTTAGACGATTATTTCGTAAGTTGGATTATTCAACTGACACAGTGAAGACAAAATTTAAGGTGTTAAGACGTGAATAGTCAAAGTTGAAGTGTTTACTTGTCAACTGAGATTAAATTCAAGTGTTTGTTTATTCCAACTTTGAGAGAGCACATCTAGACACTTCACATGGTCTCATCTAACAAGTAAGAGGTACTCCAGTTTGTCCCTATTGTGTCTCTTATACACTCAGCGCTGACGTGACACATAAATTTTACATGTGTTTTAGACGATTATTTTGTAAATTAGAGTGTTCAACTGACACAGTAAAAACAAAATTTAAGGTATTAAGATGTGAATAGTCAAAATTAAAATGTTTACTTTCTCAGCTGAAATTAAATTAATATAAGCTCCCTTGCACTATAGTTTTGCCATTTATTCTCCCTTCTGTCTTTTCAAGACCTTCATTATATTCATAAAGAAGAAAATAAAAGAATAAAAGCTAAGTCAATAATGGAATTTTATGACAGTTTCTACCAGCTAATTATTATTGTACAGAATCACAAAAATGTAGATAAGATATAAGGTAAAAAAAAAAAAACTTTCTTCATAGTTGTCAAATCTCTTAGTAAAGATTTACTAATGTTGGACGTGCAAATAAAGTTTCATATAAAAAATTGATATGAAAAATAAACTATATACTAAGGTATGATACTCTTGAATGATATGAGACATGTTGGATAAAAATTACACGGCTACTTAGCTCAAAGCAGATAATATCACATCATATTAAAAATAGATTTAGATTGATTTTGCGATGATATTATTTATGTATTTGACCAATGACTACAATGACCAAAGGCTTATATAATCTCCAACAAATCTCTTTTATGTTCTCTCAAATGAATGAGTTCTTTCCTTTCACTCGAAATCTGATATTTACATTGAAAATCGTATATTATAAGGCTCATACTTTTTTTTTTCCGAGGACTCGAAGTCGAAATCTCTTAACGACGAAACATGCTGGTAAATGAAGGGTAAAGTCAAATATCATGCTGGAACATTGGAGAATTTATGGGAGTACTATTTAACAGCCCATGTGGCTTAAAGCCTTGAAAAAGACCAAGTACAAACTCTGCTAAATTTGTTATAATGAACCCTTACAACTAGAAGAAATTACTATATGCAGTAGAACATTATTAGGACTTAGCTTTTGTAGGAGTAATAAATAATAAAGTGGGGGAAAGGGTGTCAAATGGCCGAGTTTAGTTAAATTTAAACGGGTTAATAAAATAAGCGAATTTATTAAGTTGTGGGAGTTGAGATGAGTCAAGATAAGCTAAACACTGGACCAATGCTATTATATATAGAGGCGAACCCAGAATTTGAAGACGTTGGGTGCACCAATATAACTTTAGTCCAAATATAAACTCTAAGATAAACTTAAAATAAAAATAGTGAAATAACTGGATTCAAACTCAGGTCTCGCGAGTGGATTCTCTAACTTGTACCAGCAGCATAATGACACTCTTATGCTTTTCATGGGTGCAGTGTTAATTATATTCTAATTTCTGTAAGTTTCTCTAAATAGATATACATATATATACATGATTTTTTTTTTGAAGTTAACGGGTGTGCGTGTATCCCACCTAGAGAGGTAGGCCTGCCTCTGATTATATATAACATATCAAATAATAAAAAAATTATAAATTAATTTTGATAAGAATTTTTATGAATAGATTTGAGCTACAATTTTAGCTAAATTAATTTAACTTTAGATGGACTAATTGTTCCGATTAAAATAGATTAAACTAATAAATAAACGAACATTAATCTACCTAAATTTAAATGGGTTGACCCGGCTAGATTGCAGTCCCGGCCCATGAAAATTTATCCTTTTTGCAGGCCTTATTTTTAGCTTCAAGTGAAAAAGGGCTTATTTAAGCAAATACTCCCTTTTTATCCTACTATTTAGATTTTGGCCATAATTTTAAAAGTTAGTGCTATATAATATTGTGCTTGAGATTAATAAAATATTAGGCTGTCGTCTAACATTTACAAAATATATAGATAATGGTTTTAACTTTTTTTCATAAATTTTTTAGTTTATTCAAAAAAATAGTCTAAAAAATCTATAAATTGCTAGAAAAATAACGCACGATTTTAATCAATGAAATTTTCAATCTAGACCAACACAAGTGTACGAGGGATTTGGTTCAAGAGGCCTTGCAATAAAACATGAGATTATTTACTAAAACGCTGTGCTAAAAAAAAAAGAGAAAATATGTGAGGTTGATTAAGATGCTATCGAATGAGATTGAATAACGTAAAAAAAATTACGGGATCAAATATAGTTTAACCATTTTTATCAGGCTAAAACATTTATCATATCATATCTAAATATTTTTACATAAATCAGGCATTAAATCAGATATAAATTTAAAATTTGGACAATATGAGTTTTACCTTCCATCGATATGAATCTTTGTTTAATAAGAAGCAAAATTAAGCCCTTGTCGAGGAGACAACTGAGCTTAAGCTAGTTTCAACTTAATTTATCATGAAATGAATAATTTCTTTTGATACCACGTTCTCTCAACTATAAATTACTTATATATTTAATAAATTCTGAATATAAATATTAATCAAAGCTAAATTAGCTAAATTCGTAAGAATGCACATGTGATATTCTAAATCTACCACTATAACACCAATAAAAAAAAGAAAAAAAAATATATTAGTTGGCTAAATTGCCATTTGGAGTTTCAAGAATTGCTCTTTTTCCCCTCGAGATCTATAATTGTAGGAATAAGTGCAAAATTACTTCATTAATCTCAAAGCATAATTGCACTTTACACACTAAAAAGCTCCTTTATTAAGGAGAACCCACCAATTAATATTAAAAAATAAAAAGTTAAGAGGTGTCATTAGAAAATTAATCACTTTTTCTTAGTGGATGAGATATTAAGGAATCTATTTTTCTTAAAACTTTTTCACATGCAAAAGTGGAAAATTAACTACTAAACCATTTCCAAATCCTCCATTATAACCAATTAGATAAAAGAAATTAGTAAAAGTAAAGTAGACACAATCATGATACATTATTCTGTAAAGATAACCAATAAAGATTGAATTTAATTCACATAATTTATAAGAGCAAAATATATCGTCCATACAAAATTATCTATTGTGAATTTTAATATTAATTATTTAAAATTATTTATTAATATAGAAGATTAAAATAAATCTAATTATTTTTTCCTCTATTTTATCCTTAATTTGGAATAAAGATTTAAGTTACAATATACACTGCCATACAGATTTTTTACATTATCAATGAATTTTTAATTCGTGATTACATGTCAATTAACATAAAGGGTTCTCTTTACTTTTAATCTCTCAATTATTAATAAATTATAATTTTAATCCCGATGATATATGATTAAAAATATGCTATTGTAATCCCTTTGCTTGTAAATATTAATAACTTTTCATAATTATAAATTGTTCCACTATATAAATTGCACATATTTTAGGCTAGCATGTAGTATTACTACAAAATAGTTTAAATATATAATATATATTTCTAATTGAAGAAAAAGAACACATTTTTCACTAATTAAAGATTAATTAAATGTGCATAGTCATATAACACAAATAAAAAAATAGGTATTTATCTATAATCGAAAAATTATATCAATGTATAAAACTTAAACTCCGAAATAATAATAATACTTTTTCTCTAGAAAAGTGGAACATGGAGAAACTGGTCATCGAGTACACCCCTTTTAACTTCTTCCACTTCTTCTAAATTACATTTGCAGTTATATTTTTTCTTCCAAAATAAAAACTTTGCTTTAAATTTTTTTCTCACTTTGTTCAAAATCAAATAATTCAGAAGAATATGAGAACTAATTTACATCTCTTGCTCTTCCTCTGTTTGTCCTGTTATCTATCTATCTCAAGTAATAATTCTCTTCCCTATATATATATATTTCCTGTTTATTAAGTCTAGAAGGGGAGCCTTAGAGCAATGATATAGTTGTCTCCATGTAGTTCGAGTCTAGTGGAGGCATGTGATCTAGTAGCTGTGTAATCAGGTACTGATGCTTGCGTCAGGGTAGACTGTCTAGATCACTGGTCCTTCGTTGGACCTAGTGTAAATACAGAATGCTTCGTGCACTGCATCGTTATTTTTTTTGCCTTTTTTTTTTGTCATAGATCAACATGGAAAACTAATTTGTATTATCTCAATTCTATTCATCTTAGATTGTTAAATTGCTTAGAATTATGCCTAATCCATAAAATTTGCATGTGTTTGTTAAATCGCGAAGGGAAGCCTTGGAGCAATAGTATAATTGTCTTTGTATGATTCGATCTGTCGAATCAACCACTTATTTTATACGGGGTATAAGGAGTGGTGTAAGGCTACACTGACGCAATTGTCTACTTATGCTTGTGTCAGAGTAGGCTGCCTAGATTACATGTCATTTCCTTGAATCTTGCGTAAATGCAGAATGCTTTGTGCATCGAGTTGTCTCTTTCATACAAATTGTCTAATGTTGTTATGATATGTGCAGATGGAACTCAATTGATAATAGTGAACAATTGCAAAGAAAGTATATGGCCAGGAATTCTTGGCACAGCAGGGCATGAAACACCAAACAATGGTGGATTTCATCTCAACATTGGTCAACAAGTTGTAATTCAACTTCCTAACTTATGGTCAGGAAGAATATGGGGTAGACAAGGTTGTTGTTTCGACGTAAATGGTAAAGGATCTTGTCAAACAGGGGATTGCTCCGGCCTACTGAATTGTTCAGGGGCCGGAGGAATCCCCCCTGCAACGCTCGTGGAAATGACATTAGGAACTTCAAACAATCCAAAACATTACTATGATGTAAGTTTAGTTGATGGATTCAATATTCCTGTTTCAATGATACCAATTCGCGGTAGCATCGGCTGTGGTGTTGCTGCTTGTGAAGCTGATTTGAATCAATCTTGTCCAGAATACTTAGCTCTCAAGTGTCAAGGCAAAATTGTGGGATGTAAAAGTGCTTGTTTAGCTACTAATTCACCAAAGTACTGTTGCACAGGAGAATTTGCTAGTAAAAACACTTGCAAACCAACCGCGTTTTCGCAGTTTTTTAAGACTATTTGCCCTAGGGCTTATAGCTATGCATTTGATGAATCTACTGGACTTAAGAGTTGTAAGGCGTTGCGGTATCTCATTACCTTTTGCCCTCCTACTTAATAGTATGAGCATTGCTAGTGTCGTGCTAAGAAAATGGACCTTCTACGCAAGTAAGTAACATGTATGTTCATGTGTTAACTCAATGTAAGCAACTTTTTTTTGTCCATTTTTCTTACTAGTCTTGTGTATTGATATGTCTATTGATGAACAAACTATTTCTATCAAACTACTAGACTTAGAGTTGTAAGGCGCTGCGGTATCTCATTACCTTTTGCCCTCCTACTTAATAGTACGAGCATTTCTAGTGTCGTGCTAAGAAAATGGACCTTCTACGTAAGTAAGTAACATGTATGTTCATGTGTTAACTCAATGTATGCAACTTTTTTTTGTCCATTTTTCTTACTAGTCTTTTGTATTGATATGTCTATTGATGAAGAAACTATTTCTATCAAACTACTAGACTTAAGAGTTGTAAGGCGCTGCGGTATCTCATTACCTATTGCCCTCAGACTTAATCGTATGAGCATTTCTATTGTCGTGTTAAGAAAATGGACCTTGGACGTAAGTAAGTAACATGTATGTTCATGTGTTAACTCAATGTATGCAACTTTTTTTTGTCCATTTTTCTTACTAGTTTGTGTATTTATATGTCTATTGATGAACAAACTATTTCTATCAAACGACTAGACTTAAGAGTTGTAAGGTGCCGCGGTATCTTATTACCTTTTGCCCTTGTATTTAATTGTACAAGCATTTCTACTGTCGTTTTAAAAAAATGGGCCTTGGACGTAAGTAAGTAAATGTATGTTCATGTGTTAATTCAATGTATGCAACTTTTCTTACAAGTCCTTGTATTGATCTTGTCTATTTATGAACAAACTATTAAAGAGTTGTTAATAGTACTAGCATTTCTTCAATCGCATTAAGAAAATGGACATTGGACGTAAATAATATGTATGCTGAAGTGTTAATTCAAATTGTGTGCAACTTTTTTTTTTCTTTCCTTTTTATTTGTAAGTCTTTTTCGAAAATGTTTTCTAAATCAACTCATTTTCGTCAAAATTTAGGAAAATGATTTCGCTTAAAAAATTAAGAAAAACATTTTCCAAAACTCTTCTCCAACTTCAAATTATATTTTTTTTGGCAAAAAATTTAATTTTAAAAATATTTTCAATTTCAAAATATATATTTTTCACCGAATCCCTGACCCCCCTCCCAACCCACCCACCACCCCACCCAAAAAAATTTAAGTTCGTTTTTAA
>NC_028641.1:75125074-75148492 GCF_001406875.1 Solanum pennellii
CCTCCCACCCCACCCCACCCCTAAAAAAATTGTTTCTAAAAAAAAAATTTAATTTCATAAATTATTTTCTACTCTAGTAAAAATAAAAGATGTTTCTCACAAAACATTTTCATTCATAAATCGAACACTAAAAATCATTTCTAGAAAATATTTTCTACTCACCAACCAAACATGAGAAAATAAGTCCAAAATCTACTTATTTTTCAGGAAAACATTTTCCTTCATACCAAACACACCCTTGATCTCTTTTTTTTTTTATGTACAAACTATTTCTATCAAACTACTATACTTGAAAAGAAGTGTTAATAGTACGCTCATTTCTATTATCGTGTTAAAGAAAATGGACCTTAGACATAACATATATATATATATGTTCAAGTGTCAAATTCAATGTATGCACACAAAAAAAAATCACTATTACTATCAAATTAACACTTCAACGCACATGTTACACGATCGTGATGTATGCTCAAGTGTTAATTCGATGAACTTTTTTTGTTGTTGCATATACCAAAATTTTCACTAAATATTTTTCAATCAGAAAATAGTGACTAAAGCAAAATAAAAAAATGGAATCAAGCAGTTGAATATAATTTTTTTAAGACTAATCTTAGTATTAAATAATTACGTAAAATAGCAACAGTTAAATTTAGAATTTTCCAAAACATCATTAATATTATTAATAAAAATAATTTAATAAAATATATAGAGGTCAAGTAATATAAAACGTCAGAATACTTCACTTTGAAATTAAGGTTAGATTTCCCAAATTCAAAGTTTTTCCTAAATGGACATAACCAGGCAACTAGCAGCTGGTAATTTTTACAAGAAAGTACTAATTTTAATTAGTGATACTTAAGTGTGATTTTGATATTCCAAAGTACAATGTTAATCTTCATGTAAAAGTTTAATTAGGTACAACTATTTATTTAACTACTAGTCTACTATGCATCAAGCAGCTGGTCAACCATTTTTTACAAATTCTTATTTTATTTATTTATTTTGCATCTTGAAACAAATTAGAACAATAAATACTAAATATAAGGTATACTTTACTAATTTATCCTAATCTATTAAATATTTCTCGAGATTTGGACACTATTAAGAAGACATGATTTTTTTAGTTTAAGTCACTATTAAAAAATCACTATTTTTGCGGATTAAAAAATGTTCAGTGTTATTTTCACCTATATTTTAATTAAATTGGTTAAAAAGGAAAAAATAGTAATATTTTCATACGAAAAAAAATTAGAAAATTTTTCAGTATTTCAATACAATTCTGTTTTTCAATTTGTGTTTTTTCAGTAACCTAACTCGTTCAAAAGATCTAATTTAGTCGCCTAAAATAGAACAAAGCATTTTTGAATTGAGATTAAAGATAAATTCAAAATTTAATTTTTATAGATTCAGAATTCTTGAACAACACTTTTTAAATATTAATAATTAAATTTTAAATTTAATATATTAATATAATAAAATTATTAAATTCTATCAAACTCGCACCTTAATCAAGACACTTTGACCCATCCTTTAAAATAAAATAAAAATGAGTGAAGATTAAATAAGTTGGTAGAGTTAAGTAACCAATCTTTCATTTAAACGTGTCGTATAGTCTAAACATCCCATGAAAATATTTTAATTCATGTCTCAATTTGTGTTAACATTTTTCGTTTTTCGTGAGTCAACTAATTTAAGTTTGATTAGAAATTTGTGAATAAAATCTTCAATCTTTTTTAAATGAAATTTATATACTCCTTTGTAAGCTACGTAAAAAGTATTATAAGTCACAATATTTGATAATTCCAAATATTTAAAAGATCTATAAAAAATTTACGATCAACGATAGACTCGTTTAAATCCCGAGATTCGAAATGTGCCATTTTAAAATGAAAGGAATGGAATATAAAAATTAAAGCATATATAGATCTTATAATATAGATAAGTCTCCCATGCATCAAATATTAGTTGTGAAACAAATAAACAACCTCAATTCTCTCATAACACCACACTAAAAAAAAACATTACACTATACAAAAACACTTAGAAAAAAAAACACAAAAATTCCAATGGATTCTATTGTTTCTGAGCTTGAAGGAGTTCTTTTGAAAAACCCTAATCCCTTTTGTTACTTCATGTTATTAGCTTTCGAGGCATCGAGTGTAATTCGATTTGCTTTTTTACTAATGTTATGGCCAATAATTCGATTCCTCGAATTTTTAGGGAGAGAGGATTACGGATTAAAACTTACTATTTTCGTAGCCACGATAGGGGTAAAAATATCTGAAATTGAATCAGTGTCTAGAGCTGTTTTACCTAAGTTTTATTTTGATGATATTAATATGGAAGCATGGAGGATATTTAGTTTGTATGATAAAAAAGTTGTGGTGACTAAAATTCCAAAGATAATGGTTGAGAGATTTGTGAAAGTGCATTTAAGATGTGATGAAGTTGTTGGTAGTGAACTTGTTAGTAAATATGGATTTGCAATTGGATTAATTAAGGATGATTTTGACAAGATTAAAGATGGGATTATTGAATTATTTGGTGATAAACAACCAAGTTTAGGTCTTGGTAGACCAAAATGTGGTTCTTCTTTCCTTTCTTTGTGCAAGGTAAGTACACACAAAACTATATATTTTTTTATTTTCTTAGTCTTACATCTCTATAACTACCTCATGTTATTTCTTTCGATTTGAATCAAATGACTTTTGTGTATATATTGAAGTTAAACTCGTAAATATATGGTAAAGGATTTAATTATTATTAATAAGCGGCTAATTAATTAGAAGCAGTTAACCGTTTGTTTATATGTCTGTTTTTAGTGAAAGATAAATTGTTGTGTACATATTAAAGTTAAACTCATAAATATATACAAAGAATTTGACTATTATTAATGAGCAACTAAGAAGCAGTCAGTTGTTCGTTGACATGTCTGTTTCTAGCCAAAGGTATTTCTGAAAATTTTATATTTCAAGTTAGTTATTTTACTTTTTTTTTTAATCTATTATATAAAATTTCTAACAATCATACTTCCAACTGTACTTTTTGAATTTTATTTATGTATTACGTAAATTTTTTAAAAAAATCGTAAGAAAATATATTAATTCAACTTATTAGCACTAACAAATGGAGATAATTTTTATACTATATATTATATATATCATATTACTTGCACTTGTTGCAAACTTGCCACTAAATTTGCTTAATTTTCCAAGATTATAAATGTATTAATAAAATATCTTTTGGTTGAACTAGTTATGTTAAAAAAATTTATTTGAACGATATTTGTAATTTAAACTTTAAGTCTATCGATACATTTTTACGTGATATATATATATGTAATACGTAATCTGTAATATTTTCTAAGTCACTACTTATATTTCCAATGATCTCATAGTGCATGTAATTTTTATTTTTATTTTACCTTATAGAAGTTATTAACTAATGTTTAAAATGTTATATGGAACAGGAACAATTACAACCACCATTCTTAAGAAGCAAAAATCAAAACCAACAAATTATTATCAATCCATTACCAGTAATTTTCCATGATGGTAGACTTGTTATTCGACCAACACCATTTTTAGCCCTAATAATACTTTTATGGATTCCACTAGGTATTATTATAGCTACAATAAGAATTATCATTGGCTTAATATTTCCAATATGGTCAATTCCCTATTTAACACCTTTATTTGGTGGCAAAGTCATAGTCAAAGGAAATCCACCGCTACCACCATCATCATCAGCTATCACGGTGACCAATCCAGGTGTATTGTTCGTATGCACTCACCGCACCCTCATGGACCCCGTCGTCTTATCGATCGTACTCCAGCGTAAGATTCCCGCTGTGACTTACTCAGTCTCTCGATTGACCGAGGTTCTGTCCCCGATACCGACTGTACGTCTGACGAGAGTTCGAAACGTGGACGCACGGAAAATCAAATGTCATCTCGAAAAAGGAGATTTGATTATGTGCCCTGAAGGGACAACATGTAGAGAACCGTTTTTATTGAGATTCAGCGCACTTTTTGCTGAACTAACTAACAGTATTGTCCCTGTGGCCCTGAATTATAAAGTAGGGTTTTTTCATGGAACAACAGCTAGGGGATGGAAAGCTATGGATCCAATATTTTTCTTGATGAATCCTAAACCAATTTATGAGGTGACATTCTTGAATAAATTACCAGAAGATGCCACGTGTTCATCTGGGAAAAGTCCACATGATGTTGCAAATTATGTTCAAAGAATTTTGGGTGAAACATTAGGATTTGAGTGTACAAATTTTACAAGAAAAGATAAGTATAAAATACTTGCTGGTAATGATGGAATTGTATTAACAAAAAATTCTAGCACTAATTATGGGATTAAGAAGTTGATTAACACCTTCATAAATGTGGTAGGCACAAGAAATAAGATGATTATGAGGTACTTTATTTAAGTTTATTATGTTTGTTTTTTTTGTTGTACAAATTGAAGGAGAGGTACTTTGCATTTTTTTTTCTTTCTATGTTCTTTTAATTTTTTTTTTAGGAAATGTTGAATGAAATATTGGATTATAATTGCCTTATATATGGCTAGGGTGTATAATTTTATTTATTTTTACTATTTTCAACAAGAGATATCTTGTTTTCTTTTTCTTTTTGATCAATTGATGTATTTTTATTAACTGTTTTTTTTTGTTTTCTATTTAACTGTATGAATAAAAATACTGATATCGATAATAAATATTTTATATATTTTGAGATAAAATATTAATATTAAATTATTTTGATAATAAAATAATTAAAATACTCTTAAGTTATTTGTACAACAAAATTTATAATCATAGAAGTATCTCAAGGAATAGAACGAACAACAAATTAATATTTTGAGAATAAAATTAAATATATATATTAGAAACAAATTAATAAGAAAGTTTTTAATCGAATTAAAAATGTTTTTTCAAAGTATCTAACAAAATAACCCATAAAAATATACATTTTTAAAAGTAAAATATTACAAAATCTCTAAGTCAAAAGAAATAAATAGAGTATATATAGATTTGGGTAATTATGTCGGAATCGGATCCTTTTGCACACAAAACGACATCGTTTTAAATGGCAAACCCGAAATTCATAAACCATTTTTTTTTTTTCAATTTGATGAGCATTTTAGCTTTGGCGTTCGAGTCCAGTTTCTGGATCTTTCTAGAGTCGACTCGTTCGCTCAAAATCAATCAAATTTGATAAATTTTGTATTGTGTTTTGATCAATCGCCATTAATCAAAGCCTGTAAGTGTTTGATCTTCGTTGTTTCTTTCTAAGAATTTTGTTCATTTTGTGTATGTTATGATTTATTTAGATGCACCGACAATGTTGTTATCTTGTTGAATTTACTTTTGGATATGCATTGGTTCTGCTGGTATAATTTTTTGAGTTGTTAAAGTTTAGTTTGTTTGATGATTTTTCTCTTTGAATTGATGTAATCTGAGTGAATTTCAATTTTTCAGCTGATTATTGATGAATTTGGGTTTTAGGTGGAGTTATATTTTGATTTTTAGTTGTACAGACTGTAATTAACATTAAACATGTTAAAATTGATGCTCGGAGACTCTTAAAAAAGCTTACTTTTTTGGTAACTTTGGGAAGTAAAGGGGTTTTAACTTGTTTCTGATTTTTATACATTATGAATAAAATGGGTTCTTATATTGTATTGACAAAAAAAGGAGACTTTTCTGCTAAAGAGAATCTCTAGCTGCCAATTATTAGTCATTTAGTCTTTTAGTATGCAATTCTTTTTTTAGTGTAACCCTTAGGGTGTGGTTTGGTGATGAATGAAGTGGGTTAAGAGTCATGAGATCTAACGTTCAAAATTTAGTAGAGACGAAATGCTAGGTGATTGGTTTCTATCTGGTCTATTTGTTGCTGGTAGGAGGCGGTATGTATCCTTAGTTGAGGTGAGTGCAAGTTTGAAAACACAGTTATACTGAAAAGAAACGTCTTTTAGTGTATGATATGAATTGTATGAACTCATGTTTACTATGAGTGCAATGCTAATACGGTATGGTTTACTTGGTCCCTCGTTCTTTATAACATTTGACTTAAGCCAATGTGAATGTCCTTCCTGCTGCTATCGTCAGCTTTCATATACTCCATTGTAGACCTGGAGGTATTAAATATGCTCGAGCTTCGCTTGTGCTGGAAAATGCATTAGCATGGTTCTGTTGTTAGATGATGGATGTAAGGGAGGATAGAAGACAATGTTATTCAGTTAGTCAGTTAGGGGTGTTGTCAATTGGGGAATATGTGTATACATGCAATAAATCTGTGTTAATGTACATACGCTACTCCTCTAACATGAAGGAATACATTCCCTCCTTTTCATCCTGTGTGAAGGTGTTTGACTGACGTGATAGTTAAGATGAGTATGTACACTATATAACTGGTATACAAGAAGAGTAAAGCATGTAGAATACCAATTTTCTACACATATACTTGTCCCCTGCTCTATTTTATGTGATACTTTTCTTTTTAGTCCGTACCAAAAAAGAAAATGTGACACCTTTCTTTTTTTTGAGAACAATTTACTCTTAGCATCCCCATTTCACCCCTAGTTACATAAATGAAGACATTCTCTCTCTTCTCAGTATTTTTCGTCCTAATTTCATAATCTGTTCTTTCTTGTGAATTGCGCTATTAATCTTGAGAAAATAGCCAAATGCGCCTCAATCTATTAGCCAGTTTTCAATTACACTCTTAAACTTCATAGGAGTCCAATTATCCCCCTGAACCTTTTATACCCTTAAACTCTGATCAGTCCAAGAAGGTGAATACACCTCTTGGAAGTCCGTAACGGTTGATGGAGAAGTCTAAAATAGCTAAGTTGAATTAAATACTTCATGTGCCAATTTCTAGTTGGAGATTGTATAATTAATTTCTTTTTTTAAAATTTTTAAATTATTATTTTTCCTTTTCTGATATCACAAAATCATCATACTCATTTCATGATTTCTTCAAGCTTTTCTCAAAGTCTTTCAAAGGTGGTCTCTAAATTACATTATCGTTGATCTATTCCCACACAAGTTCGATGAAACTCAGAAAAACAGCGATGAATATGTTGAAATGGGCTGTTGGAGTGTTGAATTTGAAGCAATTGAAGGGGCCCAGTAAGAAGCAAAATTGAAGAGTAGCTTCTGCATTTTTCGCTGGCTTTTCGATGTGGGGAATTGGAGGTTTGACGAAATTTAAGAAGGGGCCAATATTTGGGGGAAGTTTTGGGAGACGTTCAATGTTTCTAGGAGTAGAAATAAAAGGAACTTTGTGAACCATTTGAGCTGCAAACTTTGAGAGATCTATTTATGGAATCGTATAGCCAAATTCAGCCATGAAAATATTTCAATATGCAAATTTTTGCCATTTTCCGCTACTGTTGTGTGATAAAAGTAACTGGCGGCACTTCATGAATTTCAAGAGATCAAATGTAAAAGAAAGAAAGATATATCAAATGAATATACTCTACATCAATGGTCGCTCCGGCAAGCGAGGAAGAAATCGAATAAAGAAGAAAACAAAGAAACAAGGAAAAAGAAAAAAAAATTAAAAAATGAATACTCAGTGCAAAGGTTATGAATTTTTAGAGAGATAATTATTCTACTTTAAAGTAGTTCAGCGGGTTAATAGGACTCCCGTGATGTAAAGGTGTGTAGTTGGTAATAGGCTAATAGTTTAGGTGGGGTGAGGAGGCAGGGCATTTGGCTATTCTAGTTAATCTTCAGTTATGACAGTTTGCTTTAGTGTTGTCTTCTGAAACAAAGTGCAGTGGGTTAATATTTGTACTGGACAAGTTCCTCACTTTGTATTCTCTGGATTTTCAGTTAATTCAAGCTCTTCAGTGGGATTTGGTTGCTGGACCTTCTATCCTGTACAACTCCAAACATGAGTTTTGTTTTCCGAGGCGCTAGAGCAGATATAGAACCTGGTTTTCCAGGATTGATCCCTGAGCGCCGTGCAGTGGTAGTCTCCTACATCTCCTTCTAATTTTGGTCTTGGTTGCCCTAAATGCTTCTAGTGATTGTTACGTTTGTTATCTGTTCTACTCATCTTATGTTCCCTTACTTTTTTTCTTTTTCCATATTCAGCGAGTCCATGCTGGCCGTCCAGTTAATACTAACTCACTAGCTTTTCTTGTCACAGGTACCTCTAGCTTACATCAATTTGTTCTATTATTTTTTTGTAATGTCACATTTGTTTGATTTACCTAGATCTTTCAATATAACCACTTTGTTTTGGCAGTGCTCTTGCTGTTCATGATTCTGAATTCTCATCAAATGTCACCAAACTTTCTGGTTAGTGGTCTCTTAAAGAGGGATATCAGAGCATGTGCGATTGAATTAATCTGGCACTTATTTTATTTATGTGGAACTTTATGTGTTTTGGCTTAAATCTTCCTTGCAGCTGTGGTTGGTGCTTGGTGTCTTCTTCATGGCAACAACCCTAAGGATGTATGCAACGTGTCAGCAGCTTCAAGCCCAAGCACAAGCTCACGCTGTTGCTGCAAGTGGGCTTCTTGGTCCTACAGAGTTGCGGCTGCATATGCCCCCATCAATAGCACTTGCAACTAGAGGACGGTTGCGAGGCCTCAGACTACAGCTTGCACTTCTTGATAGAGAGTTTGATGACTTAGGTGACAATGCATGCATCTCTGATCTTGAGCATTTTCTGGCCTTCTGAAAATCCAGAAACCATAACTTATCTTGAAATGATCTTAAAAGGCGTGGGAAGTTTATTGATATTTTTTGGTACTAGCAGATTATGAAACGTTGAGGGCACTGGATTCTGATGATGCTCCTACAACCCCATCAATGACTGAGGAAGAGATAAATGCCCTTCCTGTTCACAAGTATAAGGTTTCTGGACCCCAAAGGTCTGTGATGTTGACTTCATTTCTACTTTTCTTCCGCACCCTTATGAGTTCTTAGCTTTTGATATATCAATTTGACTCCTAAATCAGTTTATGTCTTCTTCCTCTCTTCTTTGTTAATTTCCATCTGTGGTTTGTGATTAATGGAATTGAGGAGGTTATTGTCAGTTTTAATCAGGTTTTAAAGATTACCATACTATGGTGTCAACTTGGATGATTTTTCAGGTTGCTGGTGTACTTTGATTTGGTCATATGCATGCTGGAATTTCATTTACTACATAATTGTATATTATACGTAATCCTAATGTAGAATTTCTGCGCAGTGAGCTATGTTATTGAGTGCTGATATTCTTTCATTTTTCATTTTCTTTCTCCGTAGTGGAAGTTTAGGAATTTTATATCTCAATTTCTCCAATGAAGTTGAGGACAATATTATCTGTATGTCAGTTCTATCGCTCTTTTTGTGATGGGGATTCCCTTCCTCGTAATATGGTTATCGATAACCTTGTTATAGATCAGTATATATCTGTCAGCACTGTGCCATGTCTCTCCTTTAGTAATATCTTGGATTTTCTTGATCCTGATGACTGCTCTTCTTGGCAGTGCTGGTACATCAACACACCCAACATCGTCTTCAGGGTCCACTGAGGTACCTCGTTTTCTAGCCCTTTCTCGAAGCTTGTAAAAGAGATGCCTACCCAATTGATTATCTTTTGGAGTTGTTATTGACTTGTCGCATTCTAGTGTCCTTTTCATTTGCACAATTGATTTGCAGGAACAGTGTTTGCATGACTTATCTATAAGACAGAATGTGATGATGTGTCCTATTTTTACTACTACTTCCATTTCATTTTATGTGGGGATGTTTGACTTGCACGGAGTTTATGGTCTTAAATATGCCTTAGACGTTGTTTTGGTTATAAAAGCTTGTCATTGTGGGTAAAATGGGATGTATCAAACTATATTTCCAAGTATAGAAATTTTACGTTCTTTTCGCAAGAGACTTACAGACTAAAAAGGAAAGAGTGAGTGCCACATAAAATGGAATTTAGGGAGAATGACCTTTTGGATAAATTCCAGGTATCTTTACCATAATGTACATTTCGATGACAAACTGATCCTTATCCAGTGACACCAAAGTGTGTGCGCAAAATTATACTCTAATATTAAAGAAGTGTCTCACCTGCATTCAACTGAACCATTGAGCTCATGTCATGTTTAAGTGTAGATGCTTCTCCCATGCTCCTTACATGCGCCGACCTAAGCCGTGTCCCTGAACTGGCCAATTCTGATGTTTCCTGTTTCTTTCGCAATGTCTTTCTCCTCCTCATACTGAAACTAGTCTTTCTAAAAAGCACCTTCTCCAGAGATGTTAGAGAAGTATAATAAGAACCTTGTCGAAGAAGCTCTATGAGAACTGTTTTCACTTACTTTATATTCTGACGTTCTTCTCCTCAACTCAACCATAAACCAAAAATGTCAAAAGATTGGAGGGCAATTCTTTCTATGGCTATCAAGCGTATAGCAATGAATCTCTTTCTTCATTCAGAGGATGAAAAGATAGCTATCAAAGAAGGAAGAATAAAGAGGAGTAAATTTGAAGGGGGAGATATAAGCTTCTTAAATACAACAAAAGACAAATTACCTTGCCGCATTGGCATCCTTCATTGTTGATGAAGTAAAAATCAAATCATGTCAGCGATTTGCATTATCTGTGCTAGACTCATTTATTATTTGCCTAATGTAGTCTTGAAAACTTCTTTTTTTTCACAAGAAGAGTAAGGAATTTATAATTGTATTTCAAGCAGAAGAAGCAAGAACCTGCAAATGCTGTAGGAGGTACAAAGAACTCAGATGACGAACTAACTTGCAGTGTCTGCTTGGAGCAAGTCAGTGATGGTGAACTCATTCGTAGCTTGCCTTGCTTACATCAGGTTAAGTATTTGATAGTTATGTTTATTCTCGTGGTAGTCTTCTACACATGCTAGCATATCCCACATTCTTTACCTTCATAAATTCCTTTTTGAGCACATTTCCGTAGATCAATAAGATTTTTGTTTTAATTTAATTAGTTAGTATCGACAATCATCTCAACTATGGTGAGCTCACTTCATTATTCAAGTGTATTATGACAAGGAAATATCATGGTTTAGACTTTAGATAATCTTGCATAGAGAATATCATATCTTTCCGTCTTTTTGGGGGTTGTGGGAAAGAAGGAATGGGATGGTCGTTGAGGATAAAAATTTGCCTAATTTAACCTTCTAGCAGCAAAGTTAGTGAAGTTTAGTATCAACATTTGGACATAATATCTCAGAGAAGTTACATACTTTTACAATTTGTATCTGTTGTTTTTGCAGTTCCATGCAAACTGCATTGATCCATGGCTACGGCAGCGGGGAACTTGCCCTGTCTGCAAATTTAGGGCCGGGTCCAGGTGGGATGAGAATGGACAAGGAGGAGAGGATGCTTATGATATGGTGTAGTTTCAGCTTCGATACATATATATACATATATATAAACAAATATATGCACCACAGAAGCCTGTATCGTCAAACATCTGTTATGGCACTCAGTAATTGTGTAAACTAGCAGAAATATGTCACATTGGTAAATACTAGCTTAGTCTTATAGCTTATCAGGATACCGAGGCGAGATCCCTCATTCGAGGTACACACAGCCAATGAGCCTGAACAATCGTTTCGTCGAATGTGTCTGTTTCCTCCCATCATTGTGTTGTACTGGAAAATTGTATCTGGAAATTTTAGCTGTCAAATGTGGTTATTTTTATCATCAAATTGATCCTTTTGTCTATCCCGCGGGAGGAAGCAAATTTGTTAGTTTTCCCTTCGAGATCATTTTCTTATGTATATGAGGCTCGAAGGGACCAACATGGCTTAGTGCTTTACCTTTAATCAGAGGTTTCGGCTTAGAGCCATGACAGTGGTAAATTCAGAATTTTTTATTTATGGATGTTTAGCTATTTCTAATTTGAAGTTGGTATTAAAACTGGGTGCTCAAATTACATATTCATACAAATTACTAGATTTTCTTTATAATGATGGTGTTAGCTCCAAAATGTAATGGGTGCTCAAGCACCATAAACATGAATGTGCATCCGTCATTCGGTCCTGACTATGAAAAAAATCATGTTGGGAGTGTCGCCCTGAATGGGCCTTATAGAGTGTAATTCGAATTTAGTCAGAACTCTAATGTCGTCCGGATACCGATGGGAAAACAAAAAAAAAGTCTCAAAGAGTATCAGGATGAACTAATGTGAATGAGTGTAAGCTTCGAAAATAATTGGTGTTGATCGTATTAGGTGCTACTGTGCTAGCAAGAGAGGCTAGTAATTTTCATTAGTTCTTTACAAAATTCAATAAAAGATAATTTAATATAAGGAGGACAAAATAATTTTTCCTAATCAATTTGAGATTATCGTTTTTCACACTATCACATGAAACAAGAAAATAATGAACCATAACGATTCTTTATTCTTTGTATTATGCTTCCTATGATTAAAAAAAAAAAAAGTTACATTTTATTGTTTTACTTTAAATATTGTAAATTCACATATTCAACATATTTTGATTGGATCAAATTTAACTCAATCCATCTATTTAACGCCTCTAATTTTATATCATTGAACTTTGGTATGAGTTGATGCACCACCTAACAATATTCTTCACAATATTTTCCGTTCAGATGCATGAATTTAGTCCTTTTCACGTTAATGGGGTATTACGTTGTTTCATCATTATGTTAAGACTCTAATTTATTAATTAAAAATTAGAAGTTTATCTGGAACATTTTATTAGTATCTTATCTAAAACAAAACATAGTTTTATATTAATATTAATCGTTAATCCAATAAATCAAGGTTTGATTCATTGGTATGAAAATCATGAATAAATATCAAACCAAACACATTATATGTGAAGAGAAAATGTATGAACGTCCCAATGTAGATGTATGAAAGATCCCCTGTAGATGGCTTTAAGAGAGGGAGAGGTAAATCGAAGAAATATTAAGGAAATATGATTTGACAAGACATGACGTAGTTCAAGTTTATCGAGAACATTGCCTTAGTCGGGAGGTTATGAAGGATATACATTAGAGTACAATGCATTGTCTTCGTATCCGTCCATATTAGTAATTATAGTATTGCTCTTATAGTTTCTCGTTTTTTGATTTCCATTATTATTTATTATCTTGTACTTTGGTTATGTATTATTTTGTTATAGTTCTTTGATGTTTTTATTCCTATATGTTATTTCTCATATTTGTATTACTTTTTTTAAAAAAAAATTTATTTTTTTCCTTTGAGCTGAGAATTTTTCAAAAACAGACTTTCGATTTTCCAATATTATTTTGTGGGATAATACTGAACCAATTTGATAAGGACTAAAAATTTGATAAACAGTAACTAGATCACAAGTCACAACTCTTAAGAACTAAAATTTAATTTTATCTATATTTGAAGGACAAATAGTTAAAATTACCAAAAAAAAATAAATTTGAGAAAAAAAGGACAATTTATTTTCTAAATTAAGAAAGCTAAATAGACAAGCATATATATAGGGCACTGCCTATGAATTTAATTTTCTGTTGCTGTCAATTTCCTCAGCGAGATTTCTGGGCTATCTTTTTAATGCAAAAGATTTGATTTCCGATTAATTTAAATTTATATAGTATAAGGCTCGTTAAAATTGATATGATATATAATTTTATGAAATTGAGTTTAAAGAGAATAGAGTATATGTAAATTTTATTCTTACTTCAAGAATTTATTTTATTTTCGAGAATAATTGTATTAACGGTGAAGGTTTGTAATAGGTTTACTTTCATTTGATTTTAAAAATAATATATTATTTTCAATTTTTTATGGAGATTTTTGAACCTTTTTATATTAAACACATATACTTTAATTATTGAATTAATTGTAGGCTCAAATATTACGGCTCTTTTTCAAATCCTGCTATAATCTATAGTACTATCTTATAAAGATAAATTTTTTATAGCTATAAATGTTAAATTACTAAAATATCTCTTACGAAGAATTGTGATTATTTTGATGAATTGTAATTTTTTCTACAGAGCTGTGACATTTTGAGGATTTGTGATTTTTTTGAAAATCGTGATTTTCTATTCAGGCACGATAAACATCATAATATTCTGTTTAGCTATAAATTGAGGGTTTCCTCTAACGTTTAAATTATGAATGTTTTAAGTTTTCTACTCTACTTCTCAATCTTATAAAAACCTTAAGTGTGATTTGTAGTAGTTGAGTGAGTTCGAAATTTGAGATATCACTAGTCTTTTTTGATATACACGTGAAAGAACATTTTTGACGTAATTATTAATTGGTCTTAAACATACACATGCAACATACGTATATGAAAAACTATTACATATAAAAGATGATTTGACATGACCTAAAATTTTAGGGAAAATATCTTTGAAAATCAAACGTAGGTATCGATCAAAATTTAACATGACTAGGTGTGGACTAGGAAAATCCAATTTAATTTCAACCTTGAGGACATACAAGTTGAGGACAAATACAAAGCTACAAGCTATGAAATATGGGGAAAAAAATAAATTGATTTGACATACCAATATATATAATTGTCCTTTCAAAACATGAATGGAAGGTTGTTGAAATCAAAAATAGGTCTCATAAGAATCCTAAGGTTATTATAGCTAGCCTTATATTTATTACTATATTTATTGTCGTTGTTGATTTTTTATCTGATGTTTGATATATTCATCGTAGTTCGAGTAATTCAGATTCACGTGTATAACATTTATTTTGGATAGCATTTTTATATCGAAGGCTCGCGATCGAAACGTCTAATTAAAAAACATCCTCATTGCTATAATATAATAAAATATGGCATTATTAGTAACATAGGGTTTAGTCCTAAGAAAATATATGTGCATCATTATTAGTCAATTTGTGTTTCACCATGCGGGAAATAATATATATATTCTCTCATAACTAATTACGCTCGTTTCTTAATTACAAACCAAATATCATATATATTTTACACATAAATAACATATCTCATAATTAATAACCAAAACTTTATATAACTTACGTAAATTATAATATCGATATAACTCACCTTAAAATTAACCACGAATCACGATAAAAAAGTGTTAATGCTAACCCTACATGAAACAAAGTAGCGTGGATATTTAGAGAACATAAGACATTCATAAATTAGTTCAGTGCTGACTGTTGGCATAGAAAGTGGAGAAATCAAAAATATAAATTTTTATTTAACACAAAACACCTTATTGTCTTGGATAAAAATTTTCGATACAAATTTAAATTAATAACATCGCAAATTTAAATTGTATTAAATAAATTTTTATTTAACACAAAACACCTTACTGTCTTGGATAAAAATTTTCGATACAAATTTAAATAAGTAATATCACAAATTTAAATTATGTTAAATAAATTTTTATTTAACACAAAACACCTTACTGTCTTGGACAAAAAAATTTCGATACAAATTTAAATTAATAATGTCGCAAAGTAGGTATCCCTACACCAAAGGAAAAAAAAATAAAACTCCCTTTTTTCATTTCAAAAAACATACCACCTTTTATAATTAGAAAAATAATTTAATTATAAAATTCTTATTTTATCGTTAATAATCTAAAAACGTTTTATACCATATATTTTTAATTTTTTTGCTTTTTATATTTAATATTAAATTAAACGATATCACTTAAAATTCGACAGATGGTGTAATAATAATTGAAGAATCCGTACGGAAACGAGAGGATATGTGAAGAGTTGGGCTTTGGCCCTCCCCACTACCCCGTGTTTCCCTCACCCCGCCCCACGTCAATGTTTCTGTCTAACTTTTTTCGATTTTAATTTGATGAGTTCAATTTTTTAAAAAATAAAAAAAATATTTTTTATGATTTAAGTTGAAAATACATAGGTTTTTCGTCCTTTAAGTATAAAATTTGAATTAAGATTAAAAAAAAGTAAGATAAATAAATAAAAATAAAGTGAAATACTTAGTTTGTTAGACTTATTTATTTTGATCATAAATTTTTGACGTAATACATAAATGTATCATTTTACTTGGTCTCATTATATGTTTATGTTCTTCAATTTTTTATATGTATAGTTACACATGTAAATTTGTATAAAGTTGAACGAGTAGATAACGAGTCCTATAGGACATAATACACGTGGATATTATATAAGACTAAAATTGTCAGGATGTCACTTAGGATTATTGTGTCTATTGATTCAACTTTATAAAAATTTAAAAGTCTATTATGCACGTCTAACGTTGGAAGACATAAATGTGAAGTGAAATCAAGTTTAAATATTTTCTAAATATTATCCTCTCACCCTTCTCGATATATTGTCCAAGTTTTAATTAATAATCTAATACGTTTTGTAGAAGGTTAGAGTAGATTAAAGTTTCACAACATTAATTAAAAACTGAATTGATAATCTTCTTAATCCTTTAGTGCATTAGTTTTTATAGCTAAATTAGATTTGAGATTCATGATTTTTTTTAACGCAATAAATATTTTTTATGATAATTATATTAGATTTAAAATTCATTTCTTTTAACAAGTATTTCTATGATCCACTAATGCACATGTAGTTGAGTAAAAATTTGAAGTTAGGTTGGAGTAATTGATTTATTTGATGAAGACATTAGACTGTATTTGATTACTTGTGTTGACCTTGTTATTAGCTGGATTTACCTAGAATCTCACATTTTCTTGTTACAACGATATATATTCAAATATAATTTTATAATAATTCGTTTTAATGCATACAATATACTAACAACTATTGGATACAATTTCTAATAAGAAATTTTAATACAATAACAATATATTTTGAGTAGATTGTACACAAGAAACTAAACATTTTTCCTAATAATATTTGTTGTCATGTCACCCAATAATATTTTTCATCACATGTTTTTATATTTTCTTTTCAACAATCAAATGATTTTACATTTTATGTGGGTCTTTTCACCTTTTATTTTAACACAATACAAATAGTGCTAAGATTCAACAACAATTTTTTTTTATAAAAAAAAAAAGAGAAAACATTCAGAATTGTCTGTGTATTATATATATATATATATATATATATATATATATATATATATTTTAAAAATGTTATCATCCATTATACTTTCTTGACAATTCATATCAATAAAATTAAATTATCTGATATTTTCTATTATCATTATCTCATCATATTTATTGCTGATTGGAGAAGATAGATATTTCATAAAACTAATCAAATGAATATAAATTAATTTCGCACAACACAATTATTTTAAAAAAAACAAAGGAATAGTAACAATAAGCATTATGATGGAGGCGTATATTATATTTGACCTATCTAATAAAAATCATAATTTTTTTTTTAAAAAAAACTTCTATAAAAAATTGTACTTATTACTAGGGTTCAAAGAAGAGTAAAAAAATCACCAAAAATAATGATGAAATGATAAATATTCATCGATTAAATTCATATAATTTATCTTCAGAATAAAACTTTTCGACGTGAATCTCAATTAATCGAGCCTAAGACATTGAAAACCTTAAACCCTATACAATAGTTGACGTGTAGTACTCTTCCTCCTTTAATACATACACTTCAACATCAATCAATTTGATAAAATTCTTTTGCAGGACGCAATTACTATATAGTAAATTATATTTATTTTCCATATTAAGCTGTAATTTAAACAGACTAAGTAAAAGTATAATATTAAATTTCTGAGTAATTTTTGGTACTTAAGATTGTGATGTGTAACTGTTACAGTGTACCACACACCAACTAATCCCTAATATCTCGTAATAATAATATTCACTTTTTTTTATCATCACATATTTTAGTATTTATAGATCCACTCTTTATCACTTTTTTTCTCATCACCACTCTAATATTATTATTTTTTTCCATTTCTCCCTTCCTAGGGTTAGGGTTTTGGTCAAGTACCCCTATTTTCATTTTTATTCGAGTTACATCGAATATGTTATTATTATTGTATCGATAAAGATCGTGATGATATAGTTCAAGTCAATTTTTTGCGGGTGGAGCATCATCAAGATTCACATAGCTACATTAGGGATTTTATTATTTTTAAAAACCCTATGGGCGATGTGTGGGAATCTTGATGATGCTGCAGCGGCAAATAATGGCTATTTTTTCAATAGTAACATTTTTTGATGTTCATAAAATCAGATCGTGATATATTGTAAGTATTTAATATCTTATCTTATAATTTTTGGTAAATATATATGTTGTGATTTTCCGTTGAAGGAGGTTTGAATTAATCATCTTTTGTTCTTACGGAAAATAATAACATTCTAGATTCGCCTCTGAAAAGAATAGTCCATAAAAAGTTGTTATAGCTGAGAAATGTCTGATTTTTTTAATTTTTTTATTTATTTCATAGAAGTGAATTTCATCTATTTTTTGTTTCAGAAAGAAAAAAGCAGCCTAGATATATAATTTTTTTTACTTTTAATTTTCTATCATTCTTGTTGATAATAATTATTTTTTCTGAACAATTGGCAGTACTGTCTGATGTTTCAGTAATCATGTCTGTACTCCCAATATAACAGGTAGATTAAAAAAAAACATCCCGCGTTAGCAAGGTTCGGAAGTATTTCGCTAACCTAATAAACTTGCTATAACTTCTTACACTCTTAAAATATCAATATTTTCCTTTGAATAATATTTAGTGTCTATTTTCATAGATCTTTTTATATAATAAAAAAATTAGATTTTTTTTATATTTTTGTGAGAATCTATTTTAAAGGTGATTCAATGAAAAATGGATGCAAAAAATGGTGTTTATACTTCATTGTGACATTTAAATATTTACAGAGGAATTTTTTATAATTTTTTGTGTGTGATATTTGCATTTTATTGGTCTCTTTGGATTCTGATTTTTTGTCATTACTAACTAGCTCTTTTTGCTTGGTTTGTTACAGTTTGATTCTTTTAGGGGCCTTTAGCATATTAAGCCTTCACATTTTTTTTGCATATGGGGCAGTCCCATCTACAGTTCATTAGGTCAGTCAAATATTCGGATGTTCGGTATTTGATTCGATATTTTTAAAAAATTATTTTTGGTAATATGATCGTTAGTTGATTAAAAATAGATATCAAATAATACTGAATTACATTCAATGTTTGATATTTTTTTTCAACAATCAAATGTTTGCACTATGATATGTTGAATGTCCTCAAATATTTTTTAATCTCGTGGCTTTAGAGAAGTGATGGAAAAAGTTGAATTAAGGAGTTCTCAGAAAAATAAATAAAGATATTACTTTTCTGGATGAACTTCAAATTTTGAATTAAGTTTTTCTTATGATCTTAAAGTATATACTTTAATGTCACATTTTTCATGAATATAAGAGCATGTCTTCATGGTAAAAAAAGATATGAAGTTAAATAGTTTGAAAATTAATTTCATTTTAATGTTCATATGATCTTATTTTTGGTACATAAGTTATATTGTTTTTGTAACATTTTCTTTTGACTATTAGAGGATATTGAAGACTAAGAAATAGAATTTCATCCTAATAAATAACCTATAATTTAAGAAAATTGCGGAGTGCATTAGGAACTATAATGATCCGTTAACATAATATAGCTATGGAGTGTAATTAGGGACGACTTTATTGTGGTATCAATTGCAAGTAAGTGAGAGGTGTGAGGAAGCTAATTTTTAGGGTTTCCCTGTAAAATATTTGTCCTTGAGCATCAAAGATTTTGAGAAAAACTTTGAAGTAGTTGCTCTCATTGCTATTATATTATGACTCTATAATCTATAGAATCATTAATAAATTTGTATCCATTTTTTTGATATTATGAAATTTGATAAGTAAGATCTTGAGTTCGAACAAATATTTACATAATTTATTTGTATTTGTATAAACAGAGAAATTATATATATTTTTTCGTGAACAGAGAGTCTATTATAAATAATTCTTTTTAAAGGAATAAGTGATGATCGAGATGTTGAACTCACAAAAAACTTAGTAATTGCTTTTAACTTATAAGTCAATTCTAAGTTATGATATTTAAAATATTTTTTTAAAAAAAAAATAATTTAGCTGAAAAATTGCTTATAAGTATTTTTTTGATTTACTCAAACTCTTCACAAGTACTTAAGAGACATCTTAGTTTAAAAACACTTACAAGAAGCCAATCCAAACAGGACCTTAGTTCAAGTGATAAAAGAGGCGTTTATGATTTTACAAGTTCAAATCCTACACATGCATACTAATTTTGATATTGAAGTGGAGAAAATTAAAAAGAATAAATTCTTTTTTATCTTCGAGTTTCGTAAATAATTGATTTTAAGAATTATCATAAATAAATATCTTGATATAAAAATATATATACACATCAAAATCTTTTTTTTATAAAGCTTGGACACGAATTTTGGATGTGACGTTGTAGTGTTACACATTGATGATGGACGAGAACTATGATTTGTTTCAACTTATCATTTGAACACATGATAAAGTATTTTTGATCAAATATATTTTTTTGACTAAATATATCAAATTAGTTAATAACTTTAAATATATAGTGATTTTTAATCATATGCGTTAGTTTCAGTAAGTTGTAAAACACCACCTATGGTGATTATGAGATATGTGTGATCGAACACTAGTACATTGGCTTGGTTGTTTAAAGTTTGGAAATTTTTAAATAATGATAAAATATCTCTGTATCTTTATTTTTGAAACAATAATAAATAAGGGAAAATTATATACAACAGCAAACTATATAGGGTTTGATTTAATTGTGCTCCATAGCAAACGTTTGTAAAAAATTGCCAGGCGCCTCTCTCCCAAATATCTCGCTCGCCACTCTCCTCTAATCTCTCGCTCGCTTCCTCACTTTTTATACAAACACAACTGTATAAAAATTGTTTCTAATTGTATAAAGCAGAGAAAATTGTACAAATACAAATATTTTTGTTCCCCTCTCTCCCCTCTTCCAGATCTCGCTTGCCACTCTCCCAAATCTCGCTCGCCACCCTCACCTTTCTCACTTATACAAACAGAAGCGAAATGTATAAATTGCGTTTCTGTTTGTATAAAGCGTGAAAAAATTGTATATACACATGCAAGTATATATATTTTCGTCCTATACACTTATAATTATACAATAAAAATACTCCCCTGCCCAGTTTCTTTTGCCTTTCTCCCTTTCTCGTTTTATACAATTTTCAAATTGTATCTAATTTCTCTCTTTCTCGTTTTATACAATTCGATTCAATTGTATATTCCTAGTCAAGTCTCTTTTGTCTTTCTCTCTTTCTCATTTTATACAAATTCAAATTGTATATAATCGTTCTATACACTTATAATAATACAATTCGTTTTTATACAGTTCTCTGCCCAAGTGTCTTTCTCTTTCTTGTTTTATACACTTCATTTTATACAATTTGCTTCAACTGTATATGTATAGCGAATTATAAAGTTTCTATGTTTGCTATGGAGCGCAATTATGCAAACTTTGCTATAGCATACAAATATGAATTTTTTGTTTGCTATATGTGAAAGTTGCCCAATAAATAAAGCACTTCAAAAATTATTTGAGCAAAATGAGCAGGCAATAAACTTATTTAAATGGGCTTTATATATAACAAAGTCCAATTTAGGCCCAAGTCAAATCAATATTACAAATGAAGTGTTGTTAGCCCATTGATTTTCATTACTTCTCTGTGGTTTTCCCCGTGGTCCTTTTCGAGGTAAATCGTTTATGTATTAATTTCTATTCCTTTTTAGGAGCTTTTATCTTTTTGTTCTTAGTCCATAAACTTAAGGGATTGGAGGTAAAGATTATTTACCATCCGAACAACGCCTATATATTACTTAATCGTTTCATTTAACCTTCTTATTTTTTCTGGCTTTTGATAGTTCTTAGGTAAAACCTTCAACGGTTTAAAATAAACACTTTTATCTTTCACATAAGCTTAACAAAACACACTATAGGCATAATAATAGACAATTAGACATAACAACCAATTCTACATTGTACAAAATCTTGGATACCTCCAAAAAAAGAAAAATAGACGATATTTAAACACGAGTCTCCCTCCTTGAGACGATAGCGAATAAAATCTCAAGATCAGGAGGGTGAAAATAACCTTCCTTAGGTGGAGAACTCTGTTGTTTCACATAAATTCTTTTCTTCCTCGGCGTTGGCGGCGGGCACATAGAATTCACCATAATCCTATGTTTTTCATGTCTTGGTGTCTTGCATCCTTCATCTATTTCCATCAATTCATTATCTCTCTTCACCATAATCGCGTAACGCACCAATCTCTCCCCAAAAAATAAAAATAGTTATAACAGTCGTGATTATAAACGGATTGAGATAACAAATGAGTATGTGTGTGAGATTTTATATTAGTAAAGACTTCTCCAAGAAGCTGTTATTTTGACTTATGTTTGATCGTGTGAGGGAAGCTATATATTATGATTGTTGATTATCCTACGTGGCATAAAGTTTAGACACGTGGTTAATTTTGATTTGTTGAATTGAAAGTTTTTAATTTATGGTTATTTTTGTAATTATTATTTATAAGGAATGTGAATTTAGTCAAGTTGATGAGAATAATGGGCTTTATTCGATGCATATTCTTTCTTTGTGGGCCCAATTAAGTTATGGGCTATGGCCCATGATGATAATGTTGGATCCTTTTGGATTTTCTCCATAGATAAGATACAAGTAAATCTTATATAAAATACTTGATCGATAGAAACGGTAGCGAATTCATGAAAGTTTGAGGTTTATCAAAAACATCGCCCTTAAGAATATTTCATGTGACATAAATGTATCTCTCAATTTTTAGAATTCGACAAGCTCTTTTAATATAAAGTTAGAAGTCAGAGTTGAATAGTGATTACCGAAAATATAAAAAGGAGGAATTTGTCTTGATCTCCTCCTTCCTAAATGAAGAAGACTAACAAATCAATATATATATATAAATGAGAACCATAGAGGAGGTGATGTGGCACCTCTATATGGCCTCCATTTGCATTTAGCTTTTTCCATCTTTTTTTAAAAAAAATTATTATATATCATAAAAAATTAGTTAAATTTATCACAAATAAATATTTTATTAATGGTGGGTCATTTATAACAAAAACTCTTCATATTTTTTATTTATTTATCTCACTTATAATTAAAAGAGAAACATAATTTATTTATTTTTGACTTTTCTTAATTTAAATGAATTATTTTATTATAAAAATATATTACTTCATTTATACAAATACACAAATAAATACTTTATTTATGTATGAACATTTATAATTAAAAAAACTCACTATATTTTTTTTCTATTTGTTTATCTCATTTCTAATGATGAAATCATAGTATTATTTTTTTTACATTTTAAGTATTTTTATTTTTATTTTTGAATTTATTCACTAGGAGTTACTACCCATGACTTGCCCCTCTTTAATTTT
>NC_028641.1:75148614-75185546 GCF_001406875.1 Solanum pennellii
TACATTTAGTGGCTAATAAAATTATACATTTGAATTATTTATAACTCATGTCTCTTCATCTTACTTGTAAAGTTTAATACTAAATATGAATCATGACTTTATATGCTTCATTTTTCGTAAATCTTATAAGTATTTAATTAATGTTTAAAAAATTATAATAACCAAATGTAATAATAAAATAAAAGAAAACAATTTTATTTTGACGAAATCAGAGTTTGGATAGAACATCACTACTCCTAGAAAAGATAGAGAAAATTAAAATATCTAAAATATTTTCAACCTAATACAATATATTGTTATTTCAACATATTATCCCTTATTCCATTTACTTCACCACGGTGAATATTTTGTTCTAATATGTACATATACAAAACAAATAAATATATTTTATATGTTTTAAAAAAGTCTATGATATCGCAGACGAGGAGAAATATAAATATTATCTATATATTCGATACTAACCTAAATATTATATATTTCATATTATTATCTTATAAATATTTCATATAATCGCGCGAAGCGCGAATAGTTTCACTAGTATATATATATAGATGAAGATCACAACATGAGTTTAGCTTTTGGCTCCAACTATTAATTGTCATGTAATAAATAGGGTTAATAACAATGAAGAATATTGGTCAACTATCAAAAGGTTAACTTATTGCAAAAAGAAATTTAATAGTCGCTTAATGCTATTTAAAGAGCATATAACGTTTGCTCATATTGGACAAAAAGTTATGCCAATTGTGATTTTTCCCAAGAAACTTATATCTATAAAATAAAGAGATTGGCAATGATGTTTAGTATTGGAGTGGGATGTATAAAATAGAGATTTGTTTTTTGTATTTTGTATTTTGTATGATAAGAATGCGCAATCAAGACCGAAACAAGTTCTACGTAGTGATAATTAGGCCAAATATATTGTAAGGGACGGAGTGTTAACTAATTAAGCACATTCATACCTAAAAAATAATAGTAGTGGAATCGATAATATTGAGATGAATATGTATGTGCGTGGACATATTAGGAAAGATAAGATTAAAAATGAATATATTCAACACAAGGTGAGAGTAATTTTCGAATACAGCAAAAAAAGAAAAGTTGAGACAGTGGCGAAGCGGATGCATGAATACCCTAGTGAATACGTATAATAGAATGTCCATATATAGCAAACCAAATAAAAGGCAAAGATGAGTCAAAAAAATATTGAGAAAAAATAATTAAATCGAAAATGATACAACTTCATTTTATCATGGAGAACCTTATAGGAAGGTGTGAAGGTGAACTTCAACTTCTTTGTCATCCCTTCTTGAGCGAAAAATTTTATTCGAAACAATCTTTGTACCTTTATAATATAGGAGTAAGATCTATTTACACGTTACTTCTCGAAATAATTATAAAAAATAATTTTAAAATACAACATACTTTTTAATTTAATTAAAAATTATTAATAAAGTTTCTAAAAGTATTATGGGTGGGAATCTTTTTACAACGTCTCTTTGCTGGTCCAACCTAACCTAACAAACATGGCCAGTTCAGCCATTATAGCCTGTCATCTGAGCTGTTTCTTCAACAAATTCAGCTGTCATTTTGTTGCCTTTTACTATAAATACTTCCTTTTGTATACCCAATTTTCATCATCAATTTTGCACAAAATCTCTCTCTTCCTCCATCTCAATTCACATCATTCGCTTCGAATTCATCGAAATTCTCCTTTCAGTTTCATCAATGGCTTCTGTTAGCATCATCAAGGCTTTTGTCCTCGCCGTATTTCTCGCCGCCGTTGTCGTTTCAGCTCAGGAACCTACTCTTGCTCCGGCTCCGGCGCCTGATGCCGGTGCGGCTTTCTCTTTGCCGGTTTCCGGTGCTTTGATCGGAACTTCTTTGCTCGTGTCCCTGTTCGCTGCACTAAGGCAGTAAAAATGTATGGTTTTTTTTTATTTATTTGGTTGGATGATTGAGATTGGATCTTGGTGGCTTTTTATTCTTGTAATTGATCGTATTATTCTATTGATTCTTTGTTTTTCCTTGTATATGAGATTATTATTGAAGTTATATTAATCATTTGATTCTTCCTAAATAGATTGCATAATTATCTCTTAATTTTTCTATATTCTCTCTGTTTGATATAAACAATTATGTATTTTAAAAGTTTAAAATCGAAGTCAAATTAAATAAACAAATTGAAACAAAAGAAATTTGAGCTTAATTATGTTAATATTTTTGTCTAGTAAGATGAAAAGAGGCGGAATTGGAGTTCACTGAACCGTCAATCATTTCTTGTTTGAGGTTTGAGCTTAATTATGTTAATATTGGTCTAGAAAGATGAACACAGGCGGAACTTGAATTTGAGAGTTCACTGAACCATCAATCAATTTTGGTTAGGGGTTCATTAATTAGTATTCATATAAATTCTAATTAATTTTACGGGGTCTACAGAAAAGTTACTGGTTCAATGGAATCCATAAACTCATCTAGCTCCACCTCTGAAGACCAAGTTAAAGGAAATGTTAATCAATAATTCGTTTATAGGCCCTAGGTTCTGATCTCTGGTTCAAAATTCAGTGAATTGAAAAACAAAAACAAAAAAAAGGTACATGATTCTTCCATCGAATCTTTCTTGCCTAAAGTGGTTGATGAGAAAACAAAAATTGAATTTGTTTTGATTTTGGTACAATATCCCGAGGATTGATATGAGGCTTCACATAGATGAATTAAAATTTGTTTAAGTTTGCTCGGATATAAATTATTGATAGAATTGATGATATTATTGTGCTAGTAGACAAATCCTAAACAATGATCGATCCCGAATCATCAGGATGAATAAACCATCTTTCAAATCAACCGAGTCATTTCAAACAAGATGAATCTATGTAATCGACAATTGTGAATCGATGAAATCAACACATCAATTTCTAATATCTAAAAACTGCAGCTTTTATTATTATTATAAACCGAGTACATTCACAAATCAAACAGAAAGCAGTTAAACACAAGATACTGATACACAGAGATAGGGGTATATCTATAGCAGAAAACACTATAGATATGAAAATGTTAGGTGAGATAGTAAATCAATCCGATCAGATCTAATCACTGTCGCTGCTGCTGCTACTATCATGTCCGTCATGTTTCTTCTCCTTCTTCTCCTTTTTGTCTTTCTTCTTCTTCTTCTTGTCGTTTACATGATTCTCTCCACTTTCTTCTCCATGGATCTTATCTTTTATCTTCTCAACAAATCCTTCCTTATGCTCATCCTTCTTGTGTCCTTCTCCCTTGTGTTCCTCTTTTTTGTGTTCTTCTTCCTTATGGCCACCTCCGATGTGGAGTTTCTCTTCAATTTTGTGGATGATTCCTGCCATTGTTAGATCAGATGAGAAATTGAGTTTTTTTTTGGCGTTTTGCAGAATTGACAATTGTGTGAGGAAAATGGTGTGTGTGAGAGAGGTATTTATTGGGGAAAATGGAGATTCGTCGGCACGATATTTCTCATTCAACTAATTTTACATTTTTAACCTTGTTACGTGTACACGGTTCCAACACGATTATTATTATAAAAAGAAAATGGATACTCTATTCGTTCCAATTTATATATCATTTTTTCTATAAATAATTAGATCACAATCGGGTGGTTAAAGACATATATCCTATGCCCCAAAATTTAAGGGATCTCATTTTTAATAATAATAGGTTATAAATTATTATATTTTAATAAATATTGAATACTATTTGCAGAAAAAGTAAACTTTTCATGAAAAATTAAGGAATTATTAGAAAAAATTTGATATATTTAGAGTACTATATCTCATGAAAAATAATTTCAAATAAGAATGGTTGTATAATCACTTGAAAACTAGAAGAAATCAGTTATATAAAAGTTATTAACAATTCAAGTTTAAGGTCCCGTTTGATTTTTACTTTAGGCCACTAGTATGCTTGAGCCGCTCCTGATCATAATACTTATTATTTTATAAAATTTATGCGTAAAATTACTATATTTTATATATTATACCCTTGATAGATAGTTGATTAATTTTGAAAATGTGTTCATCATTTATTATAAAGTTGACTTAAGAAAATATTAAATAAGGAGAAGAATAAAGTTATATAGTTTGTTAATGCAAATACAAAGTAAAAATGTGACATATAAAAAGGGATGATAAGAGTAATTACTTTCTCTAATTTGGATTATTTGTATGATTAGATATTTAAATTGATTTTTTTTAATATGTAGTATTTTGACGATAATATACTTTATATAATTTCGTAAAAGTATAAATAGGCATCAAATTTGAAAAAATAAAATATTTTAGTGAAATAATTTAAAACATTTGTAATGTTAAGAGTAGATTGGTTCACATTTGGAGTCGGCAAGTTATTGGCCACAAATTAGAGAGGAGATTGAAGGCTAAGTGCAGAGACTTGTCTTATTTGCTAACAAGTCAAAGTAGAGAATAACTCAATTATTAGAAAATAATAATAGAGTAATAGTAGTATCATGTCTAGGGTCATATCCCAGATATATCGAAGATGTGTTATGTCTTATCTAATGATCACCTTATTGTAATACTGTCTTACTTTCGTTAAAGAACTTAATTGTAGCTTTGGAAATTAAGGGTCTAATCACATACATACTTATATCTAGGGTTATATCTTCGATAAGTTGAAGATGTGTCATGTCCTGTCTAATCACCTTATTGCATCTGTGGAGGGCTTACTTCCACTAAAGAACTTGGATGAACCATTGGAAATTAAGAAGATTGCAAGACAAGATTGGTGAGCTTCAATGACAGATCAAGAAGATGTTTACTATAGACAGAGTAGAAAAGGGGCTCGGCGGGAAGTGGAGTGCACCATGAGAGAAGCAAGGTTAATATACAACATGGATTCTAACAATGTAATTGGACTCTCGTGTCGATTCAAATGAATCATCAAACAAGATAGAGCAATGATTAACTTGCTGTTCATGACACAATAGAGCATCTTAGAACAAGATGAAATTGAGGATTTGTCATTGTCCCCATGCAGATTTGTCATAGAAACCTCGGTTCAAAGGTAGAGAGGCTGTTCCAATAAACCCTCGGCTCAAATATTTAACATCAATATCAAAATGCTACTCATGCGTGATAAGAAGAGCCAATGAAGAATAAGCATGTCGGAACTCGCCTTTATTAGTAGAGTTACCAGCCTATAACACCTTCACAAATCATTACAAATGCTACATATAACTAACATGTTTGATATAAAATATAAACGAGGAGAAACCAATACACATATCGCCTATTTGTCATTCCTCTCTCCTGTTGTTGATGCCACAGTTCAACGCGTTAGGGGAGGAAGACAGCAAATGAAGTTCTGCTTCCACTCCCCCATAAGCAAAGCAGTTTTATGAACATAGCAATTCACATTTGTGCTTGTTAAAAGAAATGACCAAATTAATAACTAGCACTTGGTAAAGTGAGTACCGTTCATGAGCTCGTTGTTCAAAGGGGCAGAGGGGTATATCATGGCTGCTGAATGTGCTCCTTGAATGAGAACAAATTCAATATGCTGCCTTCCATGTTGAAAGTGCAACTGCAATACGACCCTTCCAGCCCTGCAGTAGCCATTCACTATCTACGTCAATAATGAAATTCTTGTCGTACACCTTGAATCGTTCTGTTGTCATTCTCATAATCTCCTCATCCAAAGGAAGCTGCCGAAAACCAGCCTTCAGAATTCTAACTTGCCATTGCTTGTATGTTTCTGGTCTCTCAATTCTCTCAGCACCTTCACACGCGATGGCATTCATTGCCTCCTGACCAAGTATATTCTTTTCAACCAGCATTCTCTCGTGCACTTCCCGGGGAATAATAGTTTCAAGCATATCAAACAAGGATGAGTAGTGAAAAAGAGCCTCACGGAATCGTGAGATAAAGAATGGGGCATTATAACCACCATTTACAGTTCCCTGTATGAAAACATCTGGATTCAACCTCCGGATAAGATTCAGAAAAACATCTCTTGGACTATTGACCACCACAGTCTCATCAAGCAGATTCCTAAAACGGTACAGACAGTTTACCACAAGAACCTCACCCTTATTGATCTTAAGATCCTCGAGTTTAACTGTTTCCCACTTTTGCGCTATAGCATTGAACTCAAAAGGAACTTTGAAGCTCTCAGCATAATTTGCTAACCGCCTACCAGTTTCCTCAACCCTTTCTGCTGGTCGGAAACCAGGATTTGGAAAATCAATCCCAGTTATACGAAGCTTGGGAGGTCCACCTGGTCTAGAAGCGAGACGTTGTATGAGGCCAGGCCATTGGAAACCCCACATAATGCCAATATCTATAATATGTACTGTTGAAGCCTTTTCAGCTAGATTCATAATTGTCTTATTTGAGAAAAAGCTAGACATAGTCCTGAACGGGCAGGCAGCAAGCAGTAGATGGTACGCTTTCAAGATATCAGCTGCTGATACAGGCCGTGTAATAAGGGCTTTATAGATATGAGTACCGGAACCAGCCATCCGTGCCTCAAGACCGTCAGCAAAATAATGTGCCAACCTCTGCATTCCGTCCCCCATAGGAGAAGAACTTTCCCTTATCTGCTTCAGAAGCTCATTTGCGGTCCGTTGATTACCTACAGCAACAGCTTGTGCACAAAGTGTCAAAAGTGTTCTCAAGTCTACCACATCTCTTTTACCCCCTTTTTTCTTTCGTTGTAACTTCTTACCGTTAGATCCCTTTGAAGGGCCATTCTTCGATGCATTTTGCCTTGATATAGCCTGCAAGGCTTCACGAAGAGCAGATTCATTTTTCCCTGCACTGCATAGCAGCACCCTATCAAACATTTCCGATCGGACAGTTGATTCAGAAAACACTGCAGACTGCTTGTTATTTCTCCCTTCCGTTAAATCTACTACATCTTCATGAAAGGTATTTTTCTTCCCTCTCGACCTTTCAGTATATTGCTTTTCCCCATACTTGTCAACCTTTACGACTGCATCTTTCCTCTCTTTATACCGTAGCTCCTTTCCCACTACATGATACCTCACACTAGCAAGCAAGCTATTGCCTGTAGGAAGGAACTTACTTGCCTCCTCCACCCCTTTCTTAAACTGCATAACAGACTCTCCGTCACTAAATATGTCAGGAATCCTAAGTGTACTCACAGGAGAATCCACAGGCACATCCGGGACAGTGCCTGACAAACTGTTGGATGACCGAGAAGTTGAATCCAAAGCAACATCATCGGGAACAAGTGACACATCATCCTCACCAAGATCAAGAATCCAATTTGGGCATAGTAAACCATCACGACCATCATTTCCACTATAGTGGCCCATAGCATAACGTTCAATCTGACCTAAAGTGGACGATTTCTCATGATTTGTGGAAGAAGGATACTTCTCTCCAATAACTTCGTAAAACGATCTTTCTGCAGCTTGAAGAGCTGCAGATTCTTGAAACATGCAAGTCTTTTCTTCAATATCCTCTTCCATAAGCATCTGATTTATATACTTTAGAACCCCATCACTGAAATCATAATCCTCATGAAAGTCATCTGCAGTTGATGGGACTAAAGTATTTCGTTCGACATCAGATTGAAATGGACTAATATCAACATTCCTGTTGACAAAATTATCACTAACTCTAAGATTATTTATCAAATTCGGATCATAATCGTCATGAAAGTAATCATTAACTCTGAGATTATTAATCAGATTCGGATAAGCGAAAAATGAGCAATCTTCATCCTCTAATTTAACTGCAGATCCTGCCTCATGATATTGCCCCATTACATCAATTTTCAACTAAATCTGCAACAATCAAGTATTCAAAACCCCAAAATGTCATCTCCAAATAAAATCCTTTTCAACCATAAAATTATCAACAACAACAAAAAAAAAAGAATTGATCACATCAACATGCTAATAATACATCAAAAATACAATACCCAGAGCTTAAACTCGGGAAACAGCTGTTAAGATGTTCCACAGGGATAAAACTAGCTTTTGAGGTTGAGTTAGGCCCAATATCCATCTTTACTACAACAACAACATAACTAAAACTCTACGAGTGGGATCTGAGGAAGTTTGTGTGTACACAGATATTACCCTACTTCTACGAGTGGGATTTGAGAAAGTTAGTGTGATCTTACCCTACTTCCTTACGAACTACAAGATAGTGTGTACGCAGATCTTATCCTAATTTTTTATAGACTAAATAAAGGAATAGTAACTAAAACAAGACAAAATACTACTACACAACGCATTACAAAGCATACTAAATAAAGGAATAGTAACTAAAACAAAATAATACAAAGCATACTAAATTAAGGAATAGTAACTAAAACAAAATAATGTGATAAACGAATTATATGGATAATAGATAGTAACAAAAATTGAAAGAATCTATAAGAGTAATACTAACTAAAATCCACAAAGAAATGAAAATTAATTAAAGTTTAATCTACATCACCAGAATTCAATTGATTATCAATCCAAAAAGAGGTAACATTATGTTCAACACACAAAAAAAAAAAATAGTGAAGAAATTAAGAACAGAAAAATTACCTGAAATTTTGATCAAAGAAGAGAAAGAAGGATATTGAGTATTTGACTTTTCTTGGTTATAAAAAATACTATAAATATAAACTCACCACAAATGCAATTTTTCCACTGTTGGGGTCTTAACAGAAAAGAATAAAAAAGGAAAAATGTGTAGTCCATTTTGGTTAGTTCTATCCAGTGTTTAAAAAGGCGGACGTGAAGCGGAACGTTTTAATTTATACAATATAGGGTGAGACATAAGTTCTGAAATATAGGGCGTAAGTCTCATGAATTTATGGGGTATAGTCTCATATATATTCAATTTTATATTTTTATTACTAATAAAATAAGTAAAAATAAACCTTAATTTTTATTTGAGATAAATATTAATAATTAATAATGAAGAAACAATATTATAATTACTAATTGAGAAATATTATTACACTAATAAATTAAAAATACCGATATATTTTTATGCCCCAAAGCGTTTTTAATACGTCCCGTCTCGAGACTCGTCCAAAAAATATCTTTTAAAACACTGGTTTTACCAATTAATATTTCAACATATGACTTTTATGAGATGAAAATTTTAAAATTTTCTTACTTATATTTGAGAATTTCATATATTATTAAATATAAAAATTATTTCATAAGTTTATATTTTATATTGGAAAAATACTATACTTTATATCTAACAAATATTTATTCTATACATAAATTGTTTAGTTAATATTATTATGTTTACCAACCTTGAAACTATTTATATCAGATATAATTATTATTGACAAATTTATATTTTCTCATTATTTCTATAGACCTAGTTCAAAAGTAGAGAGACTGTTCGCTATAATATTTCGACTTAAATATCAAATATCAATATCAAAATATTATTCATGAAATCTATACCTATAACATATTCACAAATCATTACAAATGCTACACATAACTAACATATTTGATATAGAATATAAATGAAGAGAAACCTATACACGTATTGCCTATTTGTTCAACACTTTATTTTATGTCGTGTAGAAAAAAGTTTAAATATATCATTAAATAGAAAAAAAGCTCATATATATTACCTATTAAAAATTTAGCTCATCTAAGTTATTTCAGTTAATAAATAATGATATGAATTAACTTTTTCTCAAATAAAAAATAACATAGATCAATTAAACATTTTATAAATAACATAAATTAATCTTTTCTTAAAATTCAAAAATATATTTAAGTCTTTTCCTTATGTATAAAAATATAAACACACCACATAGTGACACTGTAAATTTTCCACTCATGGGGTCTTTATGAAAGGAATAAAAATGGAAAAAAGTGTCCTGAAATTTCTTTGTTCCAATCAATGATAAGAATTTAGTCAATTTTGGTTAGTTTTACCAATTTGGAGTTGAATCATTTAAGTATGATTATTAGTTGAAGTCCAGATTTATTCGATTCGATTTTATATATTATTAATTTTTAATTATTAATTTATTAAATTTTATTCTTAACAATTTTATTTAACTAATAAAAAATATTTATAAAATAAATATATGATTTCTCTAACAATTTAATGTGACAAAACGTTAATGTACTTTATAGAATGCTTATAAAATAGAAAAAGTAATAACTAACCTGAAAAAAACTATACAAGTGCAACACAAAAAGATATTAAGAAAAATAAAGTTCTTACTTTAAAATTTTTAACGTTTTGTATACTGTAAAGTTGTGAAATCAAAATTACTATATATATGAATTGAATGCCAAAAAGCAAAACATAATAAGCAGTCTTGATATTGAGATAAATATTTATATTTATGTAGGGCTAAAGTAGTAAATTACTACGATATGATAATTTGATAATTATTTTTTCATTAAATCATTAAATATCCGTTAATTGAATAGCAATAAATCAATAACATTATTCTCGCTCAATTTACTCGGTTCGATTTTTGTATAACCTAAGCATTATACATAAACATGTTCTTTAAATTCAACTTCAGTTAATATTTACTTCTTCAATTTTAGACATGTATAAGTAGGTACTAGAATTTGTATAAAAATTAAATACGTAGATATATGTATCCTATTTGGTACATACAAATCAATTCAAGTATAATTCACGCAAATTGTTAAATAGGACGCGTGATAAAAAGTATTTCTTTCTTAAACTCTGTAATCCGTTAGACTACCTATATATTACATGCCACGTCACCATTGTTATCCACTTGACTTATCTCCCTCATTTTCCTCCATTTATCTCACTTTCAAAAATATCTATTTTTCTTCTCTTCCATGTTGAATTTTTTTGAAACTATTTGAAAATGCATTTCTCATCTGTTTTATCTCCTTCAAATTGCTCATTAGTGAAGAGATCACACCAAAATCAACTCGAGAAATTGTCTTTTACGCCATTGAAGAATCTTCGGTTCTGTGGACTGAGAAATGAGATTTTAGCGTTTGAGTTTTTGAAGCTTAATCGATGTGAGACTCAGAGAGTGAGGAACTTTCGAAGGAGTAAAATAGTAGTATCAGCTTCGGTGGCTGAAAATGGCAGCGCTCCGACGTCGTTTGATTATGATTTAGTCATAATTGGTGCTGGTGTTGGTGGTCATGGTGCTGCATTACATGCTGTGGAGACGGTACGAGTTTGTTCGATTTTGATTTGATACGAAATTTGATTGAATTAAATGAAATTTTTTAATCTTATGGTTATAAATTAAAAATAAGTAGAATATATCAAAATTTACTTTTGTTGTGTTTTTAAACATATCACTTAAAAATTAGATGAAAGAGATTTTTTTAAAAATAAGTTGTAACTTTGATGGTCCATTTTCTTTTTATAAAAAAATAAATTTTACTCCGTCTCATTTTATGTGTGGCATTTCTCGAATTTTGAGATTTAAATAAGTTTATCTTTTACTATAAATTTTTTATTGATTTTTAAACATTCTGAATTATCAATTATTGTGACTTACATTTGCATAGTTTATAAATATATAAATTTCATTTCAAAAAAATTGAAATTTCATGCGCAAATTTTCGGTCATACATTGATGCTAGAAAAACGAAAACTGTCACGTGAATTGGGAGTTTGGGACAGAGGGATTGGATACTAGGAGCATTGCAACTCTGCTTTGTGCAATTTTTAAAAATCTTTTTTTTTTAAAATTTCAAAAGATGGTTTAATTTGGTTTTGATTCAACTCCAAAAGTTAGTTAATATGAAAATGCAAAGTTGAGACAGAGGGAGTATGAATTTTGAACATTTTCGTAGGGAAAAAGCGATTGATGAGTGGAAATGAAGTCATAGAAAGTGGCGGCAATGTGGCCCCTAACATCGCGAATAAGAGGAAAGAGAAGTCATAACAAGGTTTATGTAGGTGAACCTGCGGTATGGACATTGTTTGAAGCATGCTAAGCATAATGACTAGCGAATTTGCTTAACCACTGAGGAGTGGCAGGGTTAGGGTGCTTTGGACCCTTTCATGCATCTCCCTCCTATCTTTGGTGCGTGATCACGTGCATCTTGGTGATGAATGAACCACGCCAAGGAAAACTAACATTGATAAGCTGCCTCTCGCGTCCTGTTTAGACATTGAGTGTGCAAAAGTTCTTGCCATCTTATTTTGTGTTCTCTAGACTTTTCTCACATTTGTATAACTTTGTTCTTTGGGGATCACACCAATCTAACTGGCATTAGGATTTCTTTCGACTAGTACTATGCGTCTCTTATTCTCATTAAAACGTGTTTTTTGACAGGCTAAAGGAATGTTTTTAGGCCTTCTCAAATTGATTGCACCAACATAATCCTAGCAACAATGACTAAATGTTCACTTATTTGCGTCAGGGGGTGGAGGGAATAGCAATGATACTAATCGGTAGAAGAAAGAGAAAAATTCTGTGGACTCTAATCCACACGGCACTTTTGTAGTTAGTTTCGACAGCCTCATGTCTTTGTCACTTCACTAGCAGAAATAACATTATTGACCATTGTGCATGTTGTATATACTTAGTTACTTGTTAGTTCTATCGTAGTTGTGATGACTGGAAATTTATACTATCCTTTCAGGGTCTTAAAACAGCTATCATTGAAGGAGATGTAATTGGCGGAACTTGTGTAAACAGAGGCTGTGTTCCTTCTAAAGCACTTCTTGCAGTTAGCGGTAGGATGCGGGAACTTAAGAATGAGCATCACTTGAAAGCTTTGGGTATACAGGTGATTCCATTTGTTAATGTAAATGTCTCTGCATGAATAGGGATGTATCTGCAGCAACAAGCAGCTAAATATACGACCTCGTTTATATTAGTACTCTGGACCAAAAATTAATATTTCCGTTGCATTACATAATATGGTGTTTCAATACTCACATTGTTTAAGTTATTACTCCATTTGACTTATGTATTAAGTGGTAGCCGAAGAAAATATTATAGTGGGCGAAAAGATTGATAGAGAAACGTCATATCCAGTTTTAAATTTGAATATGTAAATGATATGACTTCTTGAAAGTTGTACGGAGTTCTATTACTAGTGGAATGATTTCAAACATATTGATATGTCCCAAAATGTGAAAAGTGTGGATTAAATAGGAACCGGAAGAACATACAGAGTTGGTTACTTATGGTTCTATGACATCCTAAAATGTCATTTGGCTATCGTCTTGGAGAACTTGGTGGTCGTTTAAAGAACTAATCTGAAAATTGGCAGATATTGTCTGTTGTCCATACACTTCCCAATCCACTTTCTTCAGTTTTCTTATTTCCCTTTTTACAAAGCAGATTGATTCTTGAATAATCCACATCACCTCTAGACGTCCTCATAAATGTGTCCGAGTCTGCTGATTGATCAATCTCTTTCATGTGAATGACAGGTTTCTGGTGCCGGCTATGACAGGCAAGCTGTTGCTGATCATGCTAATAATCTTGCCTCGAAAATTCGTAATAACTTGACAAACTCTCTGAAGGCACTTGGTGTGGACATTTTGACAGGAGTGGGTACTATAACGGTAAGTCAATCTGTGCTGTGAAACGAATATCATTAAGAACTTATTCTACTTTCAATCTTAAACTACATGCTGATGGAATACTTCAGGGTCCTCAAAGGGTGAAGTATGGAAAAGTTGGTTTTTCTGGCAGTGAAGTTACCGCTAGGGATATAATTATCGCTACCGGTTCTGTCCCTTTTGTTCCTAGAGGCATTGAAGTTGATGGTACATTTTCTTTGTTCTTTCCATTCTTGCTACATTTTTGCCAAGATTCCTTGAAAATTACGTGTGGTCTGGTATTGGAGGCTTTGTTCTGTGGTATAATACATAAACATACATTCAAACTTGGCCTCAGCTAGCAAGTGAGCACTCCAACTTTGAAAGTGCACATCTAGACACCTTAACTTGATCTCAACTGACAACTAAATGCTCCAAATCGTCCCAACTGTGTCTCGTGAACATGACGCTGACGTGACACATAAATATTGGAGGTGCCTAGATTATCATTTTGTAAGTTGAATTGCTCAACTTACATAGTAGAGACGTGTTGAAGTATCTAGATGTGCACATAATTGGAGTGTTTACTACTTTACTTGCAAGCTGAGACCAATTTTGAGTGTGTGTTTATGGATCATGCCGCCTTCTTTTAAGATGTGGTACCTTTTGGAAGGTGAATCCTCACCATTAGTCATACAACTCATATTCATTTTCAGGGAAGACTGTGATTACCAGCGATCATGCTCTCAAACTGGAGTTTGTACCTGAATGGATAGCTATAGTAGGAAGTGGTTATATTGGACTTGAATTTAGTGATGTGTATACCGCACTTGGTAGTGAGGTAGTTTCCTCTCTTTTAGATCTCTAATTTATTTTCTTAAGCTGTTCCTTCTTTCCGCCTTTGAATGTTGTTTTTAGGCAAAATTGGCCAAATCAACCTCTAGCTAAAACTTTGATGACTCTTTTCGAAAAGGTTTGATTATTTTTGCATGTCATTTTGTTTCAAAATGAAAACTGAACTCCAATTTTTTTATGCACTTAATATTTTGCTTTCGATTTGTTTCAGAATGTCATCAATCGCTGAAACCGAAACTTGCCACTCGAAAAGGCCCCTGAACCAAAATGTGCCATTTCAAATATATCGGTCTTTTCTTTCTTTGTGATGTGATCATTTGCTTGGTATCACACAGGATGTTGTGGTGACTGTTCTATTTCTTGTTACCGTGTAACTGCATCTCGTTTCCTTCTTTGCGAAACATTACATTTCAAAATTCTGACCGGTCTTATTTTCAATCTTTGAAGTTTATGTTACTTGTTGTCTACACTGCCATCCTAAAATCTTGCATATTGAAGGTTTTGCTGATTGCAATCTTAGTATATCCTAGATTCAAAATGGCTTAGTTTTTTAAGAGAACAAGCCTTGCTTTCCTTTTTCAAGCACGAAAACGATAAAGTCTCAGATCAAACTAGTTGAGGTCAGCTATATCAATCGTTACTATCCATTTTGCTCCATTTGAACCTGTTTCATATGTATAGATAGGATTCATCATCAATTAACTAGTTCAACGCTAGTTGTTTTAACCTACAACAACCTCTTTTATCCAGACTTGTGACAGGCAAAAATGTACAGAACTCACACAAGCGGTGGAGTAGTTCTTAAATTAAACTGCAATAACAACATACCCAGTGTAATCCCACAAATGAGGTCTGGGGAGGGTTGGGGTGTATGCCGCGCTTACTCCCAGAGAGACTGTTTCCGATAGACCCTTGGGCTCATGTAAAGCATAGTAAAGTCAAGTATGAAGAGGGAGATACAACAATGTAGCAATTATGTTGAACATAATGGATAAGTGAACAGTAGCAACAACAGCTGTTTGACCTTGCACTTTGCTTGTTTGAAATGTTCTTAGAGCTTAATCTTCTTCTAAAAGTACCTCAACGATTTTGAATTCTCTTTGAAAAGTCAGATAACTAACACTCATTTTTTATCATAGGTTACCTTTATTGAAGCTCTAGATCAACTTATGCCCGGATTTGATCCAGAGATTAGTAAGTTAGCTCAAAGGATTCTCGTAAATCCAAGGAAAATTGATTATCACACTGGAGTGTTTGCAACGAAGGTGTTGATCTGTCTTGTTTATGCTACTTTAACCACAAGTTTCCAAATATCTTAACTATCTTCTCTAATAATTCGTTCAGATCACCCCCGCAAAGGATGGGAGACCAGTTGTTATAGAGCTAACTGACGCCAAGACTAAAGAAGTAAAGGACACTTTGGAGGTAAAACAATATTATTACGCTTCTTTCGTTTTTGGTTTTTATAAGAACTTGTACATGCATTTCACAAAATTGTCTGGAGCTCATTGCTATAGAATCATTCTCTTTAACAATCAAAATTAGGTTATTTTAAGGTATGTGTATTTGAATATTTAGTAGAATTAAGACAAGTTGTGTTCTATATATTCTTGTTGTTTTTTTGAATTTATAGACGTATTCTGCATGTTTTAATAACAATTATGTTTAATTTCTATTGCACTGCAACATATACTTCGGTGTACTTCGTTCCCTGAGTGTTTATGAAATATCTCAGAATGTGTATGAAAAAAAGCCAAATGGAGAAAAGTACAAATATATATGTTTAGTCCAAGACTACTAATTATAAATGACAAATATATGGACAAAGAACTTTTGATTTTTTTTTACGATAAAGTGAAATATCAATTATTTAGTGTCGTCGAATCACTAGGAAAAATATGTCTTAGAGCCTTGATGATGACATTGAAGCGTACATTATGCGAGGCAAAGCGTTCAACACGTTATGGCCTCGCTTCAAGGCTTAACCGCGCTTTGACAACACCAGATGAGGAAAAGTTGAACTTCTATATGGACTTGGGCAATCATCCCCTCATAAGCTAGCTTTTGAGGTTGAGTTAGCTCAAATCCATTTCTTTACGATTATACTTCATAAATCCTAAAAAACGTGAAATGGAATTGTGATCATTTTATTAATTTGCAGGTTTGTGAAAAAATATCAAGTGAGTGACCTCTCTTTGCTTTTTTTAGGTTGATGCAGCTCTAATTGCAACTGGTAGAGCTCCCTTTACGAATGGTCTAGGCCTGGAGAATGTATGTCTTCGCATAAAAACATATACAATAGTCTACATTGATACGAAGATTTTGTTCATTTTAATGGTCAACTTTTGCAGATCAATGTGTTGACACAACGAGGTTTTATTCCTGTTGATGAGCGTATGCGAGTTGTTGATGCTGATGGAAATTTGGTTAGCTGGAACTACTCTATTGTCGACATGGCTTTAAATGTTGTTCTAACAATGCCTTTACCACTAGGTACCTCACCTTTATTGCATTGGTGATGCAAATGGTAAAATGATGCTTGCTCATGCAGCCAGTGCTCAGGGAATATCTGGTGTGTATTGAATTATGTTACGAATATCTTCTATACATCCAACCGTTTTTCTTTAAAATCGCTATCATGTTACAACTCAGTATGCCTTTTTCTTATGAAATAGTTGTCGAACAAATCTCTGGAAGAGACCACGTGCTTAACCATTTGAGCATTCCAGCTGCTTGTTTTACACATCCGGAAATCAGCATGGTTGGGTTGACAGAGGTGAAAACTGAATTTCTTTCTGGACTGCTTTGTGATGAGAGTCGAGAGACCACTTAGATTTTGCGGTCTCCGTGTTGCTAATGCTCTTATTATGTTCAAGTTTCTTCGCGAACTTGTTAATAATTGGAGGAGGATATTGAATACTTCAACACACTGACAGATCATTTGGTTGATGGGATTAACTAGGTTAAAAAATGCTTTTACTTAGTTTTTTCTTAAACTGGATTCTGCATTTTGCAGCCACAAGCTCGAGAGAAAGCTGAAAAAGAGGGGTTTGAGATAAGCATTGCAAAAACAAGTTTTAAGGCAAACACAAAGGCACTGGCGGAAAATGAAGGGGAAGGGCTTGCAAAGGTTCTACTCATCTATTACCTCTTGAATAGCGTTTTCATTTCATCGCAAACCATAATGGTTGAGATTCATGTGTTCTTCGAATGTTGAGTTCCTATAGCTAGATATTTGGTTATATGTTTCGTCACTTATCTGAAACATTCAAAATTGTGTCTTGGATTGATATATCCTAACCTGTTTACTGCTTCTTTGATATATATAGTTGATATACAGACCGGACAATGGGGAAATTCTTGGAGTTCATATCTTTGGTATGCATGCTGCTGACCTTATTCATGAAGCGTCCAATGCCATAGCATTGAGAACATCCGTGCAGGTTATCCATTATGCGATACTGTTTTATCTCAAGATTATCTTATTAGTTCAACCTTTGGGACTTGGGAGCTTCAGTTTTGACCTCCTTCAATCTCTCCATGCAGGATATAAAGTTCGCAGTGCACGCACATCCAACATTGTCTGAAGTCCTTGATGAACTGTTCAAATCTGCTAAGGTAAGCCTTTTTGTGACGTTATAGGATAGACTAGGCGAAAAAGTATATCACTTTAATAGTAAACTTGTTAATTTTACAACATTTTCTCTGACTAGCTAAAGGAATTGGAAAAAATTCAACCAGGTAACTAGTCACGTCCATCGGCCACTTAGTGAATCAGTTGTTGTCTGAAATTCTGAAGCCTAATGAGTTTGAGGGAGCTACTGCACCACCGGTCTCGCTATAGGATCATCTTCAACAAAGCATTGAGATGTAACAAGGATAGATGTGGATGACTAGCTGCATATAAATTAAGTTGCAAATCAGGTTTTCATGGAAATTGATACACTGATTCCAGGGTATTTTACTGAGGCCTTGGAATGTCAGTGTGAAGTGAAAATCGACATTTTTAAGTAGTGCTCGCGGAGGCCTTTACAAATGTTGTAAGAAGATGTATGTTCTGCTGTAATTGCAGAACAGAGGAGGCACATAGGCTCTGCCTCTATTTGGTTTATGCTTTGTATTGATAGTTCGTGTGTAATTTGCTAGTGCTGAGTGCAATGAAACGTAGGAAAAACAAGTTTCACAATCCCAAGTCAAGTGATAGAAAACTAATGAATTATAAAGACATGATGCAACTCCATCTACTTAGAGTATGTTAAGGATGTTAAAGATAGATGATACAATCCGAGATACACAAAGTAGCGGAATACAAAATAATAATTGAATGTAAAAAAAACTAGAGATTATAGCCACTTCCCAAGTTAGAGTTAGGGTCGAGTCCCAATTTGAAAGTCAGGTCATGGATTAGGAGTGGGAGTCGAGTCATTGTTCGGATATTAGATTCGGGTCATGATTGAAAGTTGGATCTCAGATTGAGTGTTGGGGTTGGATAACAGGTTGAGAGACGGGATCAAATTCTGATTTGAAAGTAGGGTCCTGAATCAAGAGTCAGGGTCAGATGTTCAGGTCAAGCATCGAGTGATATAGGGGTTAGGTTTTGGTTCAAAAGTCGAATCTTAGATCCAATGTCGGGGTTGGGTCTCGATTCGAAATTTAAATCACAGGTTGGATATGGAGGTAGGATCCAGTTTAGAAGGCGAGTTATGGTTCCCGATTTGAGTGTTGTATTCTGATTCGGGTGTCAGATCTAAGTTTGTGTTGAGTCTCGATTAGGGGTCGAATGTCGAGATCAAATCCCAAATAAGTCATCAGGGTCAAGTGTTGGGGTCGGGGTTACGGTCGGGTCTAGTTTGAATGTCTAATTTCCAGTCGAGAGTCGGGGTCAGGTCTTGGGTCGGTGTCATGTCTAGGTTTGAATGTCGAGGTTAGTTACCAGTTTGAATGTAAGGTTCCGAGTTGGGTGAGGTCTTGGGTTTGGTGTCGAGGTGGAACCCCGAATCGTTCATCAGGACCATTTCCCGTTTTAGGTGTCGTGGTCAACATTAAATCTTAAGTCGAAAGATATAGTCATTTTCTAGATCGAATATTAGGGTTGGGTCTTGAATTTTTCGTCGGGTTCGTGTCCCTGTTCGGGTGTCGAGTTCAAATCTCGGATCAGTTATCAGAATTAATTTTCAAGTCAAGAACTATTTTTCTAAAAAGTATTTTCTACTCGCTAGCGTGAAATGAAAGCAAAATTCTGGAAAATATTTTTTTATTTACCAACCAAATACTAGAAAATAATTTTTGGAAAATATTTTTAACTCACAAACCAAACATGAGAATTTAGCTAATTTGGATTGTCTTTTCTTTTTACTTATAAGCCAAAAGTCATATGTCAGAATTTGTAACTTGTGGCTTATTTTTAGCATTTTAGCTTAAAACTAAATACTTATAAATAAATACTCTTTAAACTTATCAAAAAATTGGTGTTCAAAAAATATTTTAGCTTAGAAAGCACTCAAAATAAGCTAATCCAAATTTACAAGGAAAAAAAGATAATTAATTTTAACTATTTTGATTTTGTAAACTGACAAATAATTTAGTACAATTATTTATAGTAATGTACATAACTAATGTTAAATGGAGGGACTATTGTGTGAAAGAAAATATACAAAACGGTTTAATTTTATTTCTAACTGTCAAAATTATACTTTATATATTCTACAAAAAGACGTTGGTTAATTTAGGAAAATAGTTTATTTTGGTAAGTTTTTCTTACAGTTCCCCATTCGATATCAAATTAGAAAATCGTATTCAACTTCATTGTTTGTAAACTCAGTCTCACTACTGGTGTTATACCTTCTCTCAAAGTTGCTGCTGGACTATTGCGATTCGCGGCGATTAAAACATGGACTACTCTGATTCATAAATTTGGTGTTCTAATAGCAATGTTGTTTCATTTCTATTGCACATCCAATGATATACTTGGTCTTACTATGTGAATGAAAATAAGGCGCAAAATGGAGTCAAGTACAAATACACCTCATCAGATAGCAGTACTAATAAAAGGCTCAGAGAACTTAAGATAGCTTCGAGTCTGCACATATTCACACTGTACTACAAATGCCATTTGCCTCCAATGATATATAAACACTAATATATACGAGTTCTGTCGAATTCAATAATATTGGATGTTACTAACACTAAATTTAGATGGTAAAGCATTTCAAAGATCATTCATTTATTAAGAACTAGTTTGAACTAACAACAGAGAATTCCAACAGGGTTGAAAGAAATATTGAAAGAGCATTAATTAGAAGACAGCATAGAAAATTCTATCTAGTGATATGCGCGATAAAATAATCCAACTCCATTTGAGAAGCACCCCCTTTCTCAGTGGACTTCCTCACGGCTTCTCCCAACTCTTTTGCTCTTTTCCTAATCTCGTCTCCTTCTTCTGATGCCATTAATTTCCTCACGACATTATCAATGGTGGATGCAGTGACCATCTCATCGCGTTTCTTGTCCCATTCCGTTATAACCAGGCCTATTTTCAACATTTCTGTTAACAAAAAACCATTTTTTGGGTGGTCAGAGTGTGTAGGCCAAGCAATTATTGGGACTCCCATAGTGATGGTCTCTACACAAGAAGTCCAATCACACGCACTTAAGAACCCGCCAATGGATGAATGAGCCAAGATTTCTGTTTGTGGTGCCCAATCTCTAACTAGTAACCCGACCCCGTTTAGTCTTTCCTCAAACCCTGCATGAAACTCAAATTCTCTATTGAGGTTTGCCCCGAGATAGATATCAGTATTATCAGGATCGTTCAACAACCATATGAGCTTTTGTTTGCTAAGCTCTAAACCCATCGCGAGCTCCTTAATTTGTTCATCAGAAAATGAAGTCAACATATCATAAGATACGTAAAGAACTGAGTTTGGAGGTTGTTTATCCAACCAATCCAAACAGGGGAATCCATTTTTTTCATTCTTAATAGGCCGGAGAACCGGTCCTATTGCCCATTGCTTCTTGTCTTGTCCGATTCCAAGCAAGTCGATAAAAGTATTACTACCTTCCATTATTTTGCTTGTATTATGAATATCACCCGCGGAGCTCTTCCCTATATATTGCACTTGAAAAGATCCTATTCGCATGATCTCTTCGCAATACCATCCTTCAGAGGATGGTAGCTTTTGAAGTAGTTGTTGTTCAATAGGGATAGGCAATCCAACATGAGGAAATAAGTGATCACAATACATACCAAAGGCCGAAATCACAGGGCTAAAGATGTATGACTCTGCATTATCAAAAGATGAAATATCCTGAACATTGTAACACATTAGACAATCATGTATCATGATAATTCGTCTTGATTTAGACGAAATATCATGTAAGAAGGAAGTAATGGATTCGCGGAGATGCATGGTAACATTCCAGAATAAATGGAAATGTTTAGGTACTTCACTCGGGATATCAGGATCGAGTGGAGTAGGAATCATTTCGAGGTCATGAAAATGAATATTGACTAAATCGGAAGGATTTAACATCGTGGCACGAGCCTTAGTGTCGTGATTGTAACTAGGTAGGCTAAGATAGTGAACAGAGAGACCATAAGAAGAGATTAAGCAAGCAAATTGGAGAAAAGGATCAAGATGACTTTGTGTTTGAAATGGAACCATAACTACAACAACTTCATCACCTAATTGTTTCTTCAAATTTGGAATATTTTGAGTGTTTTCCATTGGATTTTCAGTGAGAGTGAACTAAGAAATAGGAGGCACTGGCTAGCGTTTATAGAGATGAGATACTAGTGTGGGCGTGGTAAAACGTGGTTAATCAAACATCTTTCGTCAAAAAATTATATGTTCGTTTTCCGAAAGTGAAATGACTTAAAAGTTCTAATAATTTTGTATTCCCCAACTTTTCTTTTACCTACTATGCGTCTACTCATTCATTGCACATGGGTCTTTTCACACACTTCCCGAAGCAAGTATTCTCTCCGTTTCACAAAAAATAATCTAGTATGACTCAACACGAATTTTAAGAAAATAAAAAAGACTTTTGATCATATGAAAAGTTATGTCAAATGTACAAAATTACCCTTTAAAATTGTGGTCGTAAGCCATTTTTAAAAAAAAAAACTAAAAAGGAAAATATGCCGTTCTTTTTTAAACGGAGGGAGTAAATAAAGGGCAAAAGACAGAAATCACAACTTTTAAGGCAAAATTACTATTTGTCCCTTATAAATTTATAATTACAGAAAACCCTCAAACAGATATAATAATATAAGCGTTGATACATTAATCTGATGTGCGAGATATATTAACCGTTAACTAAGATACATTACATTTTATACATGATACACTAATTTAATATACTTTTTATATATGATACACTAGTTTGATGCGCAAGATACATTAATTTGATGTGAGAAAAAATGAGGAATTCTGGAAATTTATAAAATTAATAAGAGATAATAATAATAAAAGAATTTAAATTTGATATTTCTGTAATTTTTTCTTAAATAAATGTTGTACAATTAGTTTCACTATCATGTTGTTGGTATTTTTTGTCTTCGTTTGGTCATTGTGATGAAATAGTAATTACATAGAAAAGAAAAGTAAAATTTTATTTAAATAAATGATTATATATTTAAATTATATTTTTTAATTATAAATATAAAATTTGCATAAATAATCTCAATTTTTTAATATAATTTTGTTTATATTAGACATTGAATTAAATGTGATGAAAATTTGGACTATTCTCATAATAGTCTGACAATATTATGACACCATATTGACATTGGGAAATGCATTCAAAACTCCTAGGCCGCATCTTATATTTAAAAGATGTAAAGGTGATCATAAATATCAGAAAATCGAAAAATCGGATTGAACCAAATTTATTTAATTTTTTAGAACTTTTATTTGGTATTAATATTATTTTTTTTGGAAATTAAATTTCTTGATTTAGTGTTAGGTGTAAGAATCTCAAAATTTTGATATATCCAAAAATAAAAATTTTATTTTAAAAAAATTATTTTTTTCTTATATATATATACGACATAATCTCAACACAAAAATTAATAATTCAATCAACAATTAAATCATTAATGAATAAATTAAAGTAACACCAAATGTTTCAATAGTTAACTTGAAATATTAATTTTCAGGAGAAACTCAGACATATTTCTACCAATGTACATTATGTAAAGAATCATCTTCATATTTGTTTTTCTCGATAAATTGTTGGAGACACACTGTTCTTGATAAAGACAAATATTCCACGGTAATACACATTTTTCCTTATCATAGTTTGAATTTCTAACCATCTTATATTTTATTTTTTTCATTTCACACTGAAAAAATGATTTAAAAATATTGAACTAAATCGAATCGAAATAGAAAAAATCATACCGAATAACCAATATATGAATCGAATTAGTTTTTAAATATGGTACATACTTTCCTAAAATTGAAAAACAAAATCAAAGTTTGATAAAACCAAATCGAATAACCAAACGCCCGCCCAACCAACAAAATCATAATTAGTATTATTATTATAGATTGCAAATATATTATAAAGGTAAAATCAAGAAAATGGTTCTAAAGAATAAAAAAAAATCTATTATTTTGATATTTCTTTCGTATACAAACTTTTAATTACTAATTTCATAATTTATGTTTTATTATCTTTTATAACATTAAGTATTTTTGTGATGTTTAAATTATCATAAGAAATAAAAATCTATGTAATCTTAACATTTTAAAATATTATCTTAATAGTACGTTGATTCCAAGAGAGGAGCTAAGCATCTTTTGTAATATTTTTTTTGATATAATGTACAAGTATCTCTCAATCTATGTCCGAAATCTCAGAGACATATTTATATTCTATTTAAGGTCCTATTACCTCCTCAACTTATTTTATTAATAATTTTCTATCATTTTTTTGTCCTACGTGACACTATCTTGTGGGCCCAACTCTGATCGACTTTTTTTTTTCAAACTAGTATCATGTAGGCCAAAAAGGGGTAAAAAATTATTTATAAAATAAATTCAGGTGGGGTAATAGAACCTTAGTATAGTATAAGTGTGTCTGTGAGATTTCAGGCATATGTTAAGGGTGTACTTGTGCATTTTTCCCTATTAAAGTGGGTATACTAAAGTATCAATATTTTGAATCAAAATAATTCTAATTGTTATTTATATTTAAAGTTTATAAACTTATTACTTGTAAAATTATGTTATTAACTTATATTATATTTATGTTGATAAAATGATATTTTTTCAAACTTGAACTGTTGAAATCTTACTTAAAAAATCGGAATGAATTAAAATTTGAAAAAATAAATTAAATAAGAGAGGCGCAGGGCATGGCTGCCTTGTCTTGTTTTTCTTTTTATAATTTATTTAACAAAAAAATCTCTTTTAAAAAAAAAAAAACTTTTTAGACTTGAAGTTTTCTATTTAAAATAAAATATTTAAGACCAATAAAAATTTAAAATACTTTTATTTTATTGACACGTATATAGTGAAATAGTCCTTAATAGATAGGTACATTTGATCAGTTTAATCATTGGACACATGAAATAGTTTTTTGTAATATATATAAAAGATAATTATTTTAATTTTTTCGACATCACATTACTTAAATAGTCTTTAATATACGTAAAAGTATTTATTTTATTTATAAATATTTGTAATAAATAATAATAATGATGCAAAATCAATAAAAATAACTGTTAAATTTAAACTTTGATTTTTCTAGGTATTCCCTTTTCTTCCTAACGAAACGAAAAGGGCATATCCGTCAAATAAATTACTGTCCGACGCCGGAAAATCAAAATCCAAGTTACAGTACTTCATCTTCTTCCCATATTTCCATCGCCCTTCTTCCCGTTTTGCCCCTCTGCAAGATCTCGACACCGTCGGCGTCATCTTCCCGGGAAATTCATCAAAATTTGAAATATACAGTTGAATTACAGTTTCTTGTTCTGTATTAATCTAAATTATCGGAGAAAAGTTGTTTGAATTCATTGAATTGACTGAAGAATTTGGGGGATGAGATTTTGTTAAGGATAGTTATGAGATCATCTATGTCGCCGGACAATTTAAGTAGTGCTCCGTCGACGTCGAGGAGTTCTCCTCCTTCTGCGGCATCTCAAAATCTCAATTGTAAACACAGGTCTAAATATAAACCCTAGCTTTTTATCTTAATTTTGCAATTTTAGTAGTTTTTCGTATTTGTAGATCTGAAATTTTAGCTTTTTCTCTCTCGTAATGCCTGGAATTTAACTGTGATTGGACGAATTGATCCGAGGCTGTAGATGATGGCTTATTCTCCAAAATGTGTGTGCTTTTGGATGGTCGTAATTACAATATTTCTTTTTTGTAGTTTCAACAACAATAATTACACTTCATTCCGAGCTTGCTGGGGTTGGCTATGTGAATCATGTCGCTCCATTTATATACCCCTACTAGTGCAATAGGAGTATCTAATAATGCAGATTTATTGTTGAATTTATCTACAGCTGACAAGATTTTAGAATTCCTAGTGTATATTAGAACCCAAGTAGCCTCCAGGATGCTATAAAGGGAACTTCTATATCTGTGAAGTGAAATGACAGTGGAGAAAGAGGTGATCGTAAAGAGAGTCATCTTAGCACATCAAGGGGGGGAGGGAGGTGCAGACTGTGACATTGGGGAAATTAGGAGCAGAGACGGTCCATTTACAGTTAACAGTATTCCAGCCTAAATCAGACCAATATGTATTGAAGATTCAATCTGCACTGCAGCAATATAGAAGAAGATATTGGCCCATTGATGGTGAAGAGCCCGTATGATGTATGATTGGCCAATGAATATGGAGAACTAAAGCACCCACAAAAGTGGCATATTTTAGTTAGCTGAGAAATTTAGGAACATGCTCAACACATGATAATTCGTGCAGAAGAGGTATTGCATTGTGCAATAGATGTTATTTTGCTTCTGCACTGTTTATTTGCGAGAGAATCTAGGACTCTTTCTGGTATATATTTGGGATGCTTAGAAGACTAAAGGAAGAACTTGTAAGCTGGGGTAAATGGAGAGTTGGGAAAACCATCAAAACACTCGGAAGATGATCCCCGTTATGTATTATTTGGAGTATTTGAAATCAAATGTGTTTCGATGGAATTGCAACTCCAGTTCATGTTTTGGATTCCAGATGTCTACTCAAATCTTTTTGCTTGGTATAATCACTGTAATGCAAACAATTCTGTTCTATTTGTTGATTTTGTAAGTTGATTGAATTTAGACAGGAGTCATAGGAAGCAGAGAAGCTAACAACTCTTTTTACACTGATTTGCATCCACTGGATATTTATTGAATGAAATTCCATTTACCTGATAAAACAATATGGGAATCCAGCTATTTGTCTGTCCAAAATCTTGTTTTTGCACCATTACTAATTTCGATAGAGGGGAGGCTTGACATCTAGTGAGCTCTTAAGTTCTTCCGGACAGCACATGTGCTTGGTAGATCGGTGTTTTGGTTATCTATGGAATTAGCATCTCACACTTAGAAATAATATTTCTCTAAGCCCCAGCCTCTTTATTGAACCTCCAAAGTCATTTTTGCTGCAAGCCAGTGGTTTGAACCATAAGTCCTTGAACGCTAATGTCACCTGCTCTTTCGTCTGTAGACACCACTCCACAAATTAAATGTCTTATTTTCCTCATCACCCTGCACTGAAAATCTTTACGTGGTTTATCCTTTTTTTGTGCTGCTGCTAAAGGTAAAGGGAATAAAGACATCGTGTAAGGGGATAAAAAGTTCAGTACATTGTTGATGAGCACCCTCTAGCTAGAAGGTTCTCTCTCACACTCTCTAGAATGCCATTCCAAATAATTGTAGATTTAGATTTTGCTCCCAAAGGTGGGTCCAACCAAATAAGTAGTAGGGAAAGAGCCTAGTATGTAGCCCAAATTACCAACAAGTTCTAGTAGATTTTAGACATTGTTTACCATATAAAGAACACTCCTGGAATAATTGATAAAGAGGCCAGACACTCCTTCAAAGAACAACAGCATCACGTGCAACTAAAGAATCTATTCCTTCTCTGCCTCACAGAACCAGAGAATCATCGTGTTAGGTACATTTCACTCTGGTCTCCCTGACTTGGGTTAAAACCGTTAATTCATCGTTGCAATCATGCTGCTGGAAACATTATACTTTGGCCTTTCATAATCAAGGTAAGGGAAGGAGTGACAGGGTCTCCTTGTCTTAAATCTTTTTGAGCAGCAAAAGAACCCTTGAAAGATCCATTGATTATCTCCTTGTCTTAAATTTTTTTGAGCAGCAAAAGAACCCTTGGAAGATCCACTTATTATAAAGCACAACTTACTGTGAAACTATTTAAGTGGATCCAGTTGATCCATTTTTCCCCAGGACTCGTTGACCTTAATATGTTGACAAAAAATCCCTGTGAACATTGTTAAAGGCTTTCTCAATATCTAATATCCATAGAATACTTGCCTTTTTCTATCAAAGTCTTGAGTCAAGGCACTCGTTTGTGATAAGTGATGCATCAGGAATCTACCTCTCCCTCTAGGCCTGGAATCTACCTCTCCCTCAAGGCCATCTGAACTGGGGACGAACTTGCTTTTGATTGTTTTAGTTTGTTAGCAAGAAGTGGGACACACTCTGTTGAAGCAACTGGTCAAACTTATGGGCCTATAATCCTTTACTTCCTCCCTAAAAGCTTTTTCGGGGACTAAGCTATATATAAGACATTAAGACTTCTTTTGAAAAAATCTCACGAGAGAGAAAATTGTTTCCGTAATCAGGTCCTTGATAATACACTGACATCTCTCATGAACTCCATATTAAAATTTGTTTTCAGAAAAATATGTTTACTGGAACCTAAATCAAAGAGGCCTATTTAGGTGAATTAGCCTTGTAAGCAAGTTTGGAAAGTAAAAGTTCCAATGAAGGTGTCTTGTTTTGTTTGTTTGGTGCTCAGGAAAACATGCCTAACTCAAGTCCGTTTACAAAGAAGAGGTCTTCAGATTTGTTCAAGATGTCTTTTACGTGACCAAGACGTTGAGAGCAATGAACCCACTTTTTACACTGCAAGACAACTATAAATTTGCGGGACATGTTCTTTTGTATTTTGGGGATAAAATTGGTAGTATGTAACTCTACTCTGGGGTTTTTGAGCAGTTCGTGGAGTGTAGGATACAGAGATGGGGAGGAGGATTGGTGGAAGATCATCTGTACTTGCATTTGGTGGAGTGTGTGGAAAGAAAGAAATTTCGATATTTTGAAGGCACTAGCAATTCTATCCAGAAAATTTGGATGCATTGTCTTAGTTTTTTTTTTTTTTGGTGTAAATAAATATGTGCGGCAAATAGGTGATTTAGTTGACTTAAATTGGCAATATATAAGATTATAGGTTTTGGGACAAGTGTTTTTTGTTGTACCTTTTTGATCTTTTTGTAAAGATCTCAACTTAACAACTTTTTTGGGAGTGTTTTAAGTTTTGTTTAATAGAAATATGACTGTTACCGAACTAAAAAAAAGAACTCCATGTTAAAGCATTATAGGTTTGGGGCTTTGTCCCAATTACATCTTGCGGAAGTAATTTATATTTTTATCCCCATGTTCAAAGACATTTTGATATTTGTGTCCCCGAGACTTCTTTTAAGTTGCGATGCCTTCCATTTTCATGATGATGTCATCTTTGAGAATCAATTGTCCTTATAGGTCCTTGACTTGGCTAATCTGTCCAAAGACTGTACCTTATCCGGAATCGCAGATTTTCTATTCTCTAATATGAATATTTAGAACAATCTTTAATCTTTAAAGTTTCTTGGCAAAAATAAAATCTGGACTATCATAGAAACACATAGAACCCTACCATTGCTTCACCTATCATCAAAATCTTTGTGCTCCTACCACATTCTCGAATCTGAGTATGATGGGTTGGGTGACCATTAATGACTGCATTACTAAAGGATTATGATAGGTTCGCCCAAGTCTTGAAGTGTAGGGTAGGTAGCCTCGCCGACTTTGGTTTACCGCTAGACGCATCAAATAAATATCTTAGTTCTTGGAATTCAGTCATTCAGAGGGTCGAGAAGAGCTGGTAGGTTGGCAGAAAAGCTACTTGTCAGAGGTAGGGAACGAAGTGCACCATATTGGTTATCCCTACATATTGCATGTCTCAATTTAATTCTCCTTGCAATATTTAATTCTCCTACCTCTGTTACAGGAAAATTGGAAAGATCGCAAAGAAATTTTCTTTGGGGTTCGGCGGATGGGGCAAAGAAGTTCCATTTGGTGCGATGGGAGACTGTGACATCTCCTAAACGGTGGGAAGGTCTTGGGATTAAAGATTTGAAGGTTTTCAATAAAAATTTGTTAGGGAAATGATTGGGGAGATTTGGGGTTGAGGTAGAAGCTTTGTGGAGAGCTTTACAATGAACATATATGGGGTGAAGAACAAATGATATCACTTTGTCGTTCGTGTGTGAAGTATGAAGGAATATTATGAAGGGGTGGGAAGATTTTTATGGCAACATTTCATTTAAGGTTGGCGATGGGAGTAGAGCAGCTTTTTGGGGCCATAAATGGTGGGGGGACAAAGTGTTAAAAGGATGACTTTCCGTGTATGTATAGGGTCTTGGAATTTGATGTTCAGGAGGGATTTTCAAGTTGAGAGATGAATGAGTTTCAAAGACTGTTTGCTTTACTTCATAAGCACTGTGAGTCATCTAATGGACCTGCTGCTTTGAGTTGGGAGTTGGAGAATACAAAGTTTTCTCTGTTAGTCCTTCTATGAATAACTTTTGTTTAGGCAGGTGCCAAGAAATGTGTATTTTTTCACATGATTTGCTACTAGAAGGCTGATTTTAACAGTGAAAAAACTAAATGTAAGGTTGTTTGCATTAGTTGGTGTTTTCTTTGCAAGGAAGCCGGTGAGGATTTTTTTTTTTTGAGAAAGTTAACTTGTATTATAAACAAAAGAATACACAAGGAATATTCTAGTAATACTTACATCCAAAAGTTGCGTAAGAAAAAAGGAACTCCTATGGAGGTCATAAGAACTCTAAGATACTAGGAATATCCTCTGCATCTTGAGGATATTCATGTTTACACCAAAAAAAGAAAAGAACCAGACAATTCAGCTTCAAATTCGGCATAGAGCAGCTCTTGTTTTTAAAACATCTCTGGTTCCTCTCCATCCATATAGACCACCAAATGCTGGCAGGGACAATCTTCCATCTCTCCTGTGTCCTGACTGATTCCCATCTCTGTTCCAGCAAGCTAGAGCTTCTTTGATGTTTCTCGGCATAGTCCAACTGATGCCCCTAAGTTGATGAAAATCTGCCACAACTTCAGTCTCTCTACAATTTAGAAAGAGATGATTTATCGTCTCGACCTCACATTCACAAAACCAACACCTGGAACAGATTTGCATACCTCTTTTCATGAGGTTGTGTTGAGTGAGCCTGATTGGCTAACAGCCAAGTGAAACATGCTATCTTGAATGGTATCTTGACCTTCCAAATCATCTTGCAAGGCCATCCACCTATATGAGTACCAGGTCTTTGTGAGCTTGTATAAGCTGAGCCAACTGAAAATCTGCCTTGCTTATCTGGATGTAGATCATCTTCTACTACATTGTAGCATAGCCACGAGATTATGGTGGGTTTTACTTGGATGATTTGGCATATCTTGGACTATGCCAAGATCAGTGGAAGTGTTTATGTTCAGTTGGAAAACGGAAGAATAAGAAGAAAGCACAAGGATTGTAGAGTGGCTCCTTTGCATTTTGGAGGGAGAGAAATAAGATAGCTTGAAGGGGTGGAGATGAACTTTTCTCAATTGAGTAGTAGTCTTCAATCTCTTATTTTCTTTTGGTGCACCCATGTTTCCTGTTTGTATAGAAATTTGAGTGTCTTGTAGAGAATCATATTTTGTAGGTTACTCAATTTTTGGTGTACTTCTTGTAAACAGCCAAGCTAGCTTGTTTGTTAATGAATTCCTATTTAGTTGATAAATAAAATAGTGAATGATAGTGATATAGTAGGAGAAAATCTTTTGGAGGTCTTCAACAACAATGGGTTCCAAAACTTCTCATATATGTGTTAACTCAAGTTGATAGCAGCTGTCAATATCTGACTGAAAGGGGTATGAAAGTCGACTTTACAAGAATAGAAGGAGTGACTATCCTAAGCGGGGTAATTGTTGTGAGGCTTAGGGAAGCTAAGTTAGGGTAAGCATTTGGTGGAGAGTGTTGTGGCAGAGTTAGCGTCAAGCTGAGGAGAGAAAAAGGGTGATTTGGGACTTGGGCCAAATTTAGGAATGTGTTTGTTGTGGTTGGTGCTCTTGAGGTGGGTTCTGGGCCAGGTGGAATACAGGATTCTTCAGTGGGTTTTGGGTTTTATGAGTTGGAAGTGTTTCATGTGGGTTTTGGATCATGAATCTCTGAAGGTCTTTTAGAGGGTGGCATTGGAGCTTTTCCGTTGGAGGAATAGGTCGGTTGAGGTTTAGTAGATGAGGCTTATTATGAACTAGACCTAATGGTGATTGGGTAGGGGGGTAAATGTGAGTCCCGTCAGAGATAATTCAGATTTTGGAATTTTATAAACCCACTTGGACGAACTGCTGTATTACCCGGTCCAAAAGAGGGAACAATTAATCGGTTATGTGTTGTTGGGTCCTGCTAAGTGGCAGTTTTCAGTTTCAAAACATATGTAGTTTCTGGCCACACCGGAATCTGATACTCCTTCCCTCCCAATTTATGCGGCGCTATTTGACTGGGCTCAAAATTTTAGAAAGAAATGAAGATTTTTGAAACTTGTGGCCTAAAACAAAGTCATATACATTTGTAGGGTTATAAATCATATCATTAAGTTTAATTTAACACAAAGATTTCTGTAGTAGGAATGTATAATAATAATTATGATATGGTTCCAATATTAGTATCTTAGAATAAATAACTAAATATTTAGCCAAGTAAACTTTGTGATCGTATGGAATGAATTAGATGGCTTTTATCTGTTGCTGATGTGGTTTATTTTTCTACCTGCTACAGTAATGTCTTTCAGCTGTTAACAAGGAGGGAGGTAGCTCCTCGAACTAAACGCGCTTCCAGAAAGTTTTGGGGTGAGAATACAAAATGTACTCTTGACTCCTATGGGTTGAAACGCGGAGTGGGAAGTGATGCTAGACAAGGACTAATATCTTGGTAACTTCATTATCTCTTTTTTTTCCTGTAAAGTCTGATAGAATCTGCCCCATCCTTTTTTCTCCATCTGTCTCATTAAGTTATTGCAGGGTAGAGGCAGAGTCATTGCAACATTTATCAGCCAAGTATTGCTCACTGTTGCCTCCTCCAAGGTCTACCATTGCAGCAGCATTCAGTCCTGATGGGAGGACACTTGCTTCTACGCAGTCAGTCTCTCTTCGATTACATAGACATGTATAATCTGTGTTATATTATGCTAGTTTTGTATCTATCTGTTCATTTTGATCGTAGTTGTCTTAATTGTAATTGTCTAGCGCTCCCATCTTGCAAACTACCTATTCATTAACCATAGTCCATATGGATATATGCACAAAATTGTGATGTAGTCTTTGTGAATTCTCCCTCCTTATTGATAAAGTAAGCATGTAAGATACTCTGGCAAGAATTTTACTTGTATTGGTTGGGACTAATCTCAGCAACTTCACTTTTTTAAGTTTACTGACATATTCCCGTGGCGGCAGTGGAGATCACACAGTGAAAATAATTGACTGTCAAACTGGGAAATGCTTAAAGGTTATGAGTGGACACCGCAGGACACCTTGGGTGGTGAGACCATCTTTTTTTTTTTCTTTTTCGCAGAATGTTTTGGAATATCACCTTTCTTCCTGGATATTTTACATTTTGGTTAACATCTGTAGGTTCGTTTCCATCCGTTGTACCCTGAAATACTTGCAAGTGGAAGTTTGGACCACGAAGTTCGGCTGTGGGATGCAAAAACTGCAGAGTGTATAGGATCGCGTGATTTTTGTAATGACCTGTAGCATCTCAGTAGTTTAAAGAAAAAACTGTGCACACTTTACTCTTTTTCTTTTGACTGTAACTGGTGAAACATTCATTTCCTACAGATCGTCCCATTGCATCCATTGCATTCCATGCCCAGGGGGAAGTTCTGGCTGTTGCTTCAGGCCACAAGGTAAAAATTTAGACTCAAAACACTCTCTTGGGTGATTTACATTTCATGTTCTGGTAGTGGATGCTGATTTTGCAATCTATGACAGCTTTACATATGGCACTATAACAGAAGAGGAGAGGCTTCTTCACCAGCAATTATACTGAAGACACGGCGGTCTCTTCGTGCTGTCCATTTCCACCCACATGGTGCCCCGTTTCTTTTAACAGCTGAGGTATCACTGTGTTTTTTGGTGACTTGGGTGTGAAATTGTGATTGTTTTAGATGCCGTCAACCCTTTATTTTGTAGGTCAACGATCTGGACTCATCAGATTCCTCAATGACTCGTGCGACCTCTCCGGGTAACTTGCAGTATCCTCCTCCTACTGTGTATTTGACTGATGCTTATTCCACTTATCAATCTGCTTCAGCAAATGAACTGCCTATCATGTCTCTACCATTCCTGATCTGGCCGTCAATTGCAAGAGGTGATCCTAGAATACCCATGCAGCAGAGTGATATAGATGTGGGATCTGATAGTATACAGCAGAGATCAGACACATCGTCATCTGTCCGTCTTCTTACATATTCAACTCCGTCCGGCCAGTATGAACTTTTATTGTCGCCTATTGAGCAAAGTGCATCTCCTACACAAGAAGCTCATACTAGTTCTTCTGTCAGGGAAAACGAAACTGGCACTCAACTTTTAGTTGATCCCATGGAGACTGATGGGCAGCCAGAAGAGAGAAACAATCAGTTTTTCCCTTTTAGTGACCCGGCATACTGGGAATTGCCTTTTTTGCAAGGATGGTTGATTGGTCGAAGCCAAGCTGTTCAACAAACAACTCGTTCAGATCTTGGTGGTGCTACCATCAATCCATCAACTTATGGTGAACTGGAAAATCCTTCTGCTGTTCCCTTGGTAATTTCAAGCAATAGTCATCCAAGGTCCGGAAGATCTGGTTCTCGGCACCGTTCTTCTCGCTCTCGAATGATCCCTGTTGCTGGAGCTGGTGATGGCGCTGCTCCTGTTAATGTTATGCATGATGAGAGTGATCCACAAATTTCTATTGGTCGCATCCAGTCAGAGATAGCTACTTCACTTGCAGCTGCAGCGGCTGCTGAATTACCTTGCACTGTGAAACTCAGGATTTGGCCTTATGATATTAAGGTTCCATGTGCAGCCCTTGATGCTGAAAGATGTCGCTTAATAATACCTCATGCCGTGCTTTGCAGGTGGGAATGATATGTACTCTTTCGAATTCGTGGCTTGATATTGTTGACAACCTATATGGATAAGCTTTTAAAAGACACTGGGATATTAAGCTGTCATGAAGAATCATCTTGAACCTAATATTTCTATTTGAGTAGTTGATTACTAGCCTCTTAGCCCTATACTCCGGAAATTTTTCATGTATTAATTTGACAGTTCCTAATTTTTGTGTCAGAATGAAAATAGATATGTCGTTAGATGAACTTTTCTGAATGCTTACATTGAGGTAACATTTTCAGTGAAATGGGAGCCCATTTTTCACCATGTGGGCGATTTTTAGCAGCTTGTGTTGCATGTATTCTGCCGAACTTAGACTCTGATCCTGGTTTTCATGGTCATCTTCATCATGATACTATGACAGCTTCGACTTCTCCAACCAGACATCCAGTTGCTGCCCACCAGGTTATGTATGAGCTACGGATATATTCCCTGGAGGAGGAAACGTAATTACCGAATCACAATAGCTTATATTGTGCTTTCTTTTCTGTCTAATTTCTCCCCCATTCTTTATTTTTATTCCTGTTATGATTGTTGGTTACTTGATACTCTTTGTCATGTGTAGGTTTGGTTCCGTACTTGCAGCTCGAGCAATTAGAGCTGCTCATTGTTTAACTTCAATTCAGGTAAATACTCATTTAGGTTCATGGATTTGTTTTATCAAACTTGTTTTCTAATAGAAAAAGAGCAGTTCTACATGGAATTAAACTCTGCATTTTTTCTTTCTTTTTGCCTTTCCTTTTACTAAGGAAATAAAACTCTAGATCTAATAGTTTTTGTTTTAAAACTCACAGAAATGAAAAATAATTAGATCTATATGAAAGAGAGAACTACAGGAAAGGGTTTGGGAAGGGTAGGATGCACGCAAACCTTATTCCTACATTTGTGGGGCTAGGGATGTTGTTTTCGATAGACCCTCGTCTCAAAAGAGAAGTTGTCGAAGCGGGGTAGCAAGCAAATAAGACATCGCATTATCTTAGCAAGATACAAGGCAAATTGAAATAAAAAATAGCAAGACGCATTGGAGAACAAGAAACTACGCGACTACAAATACTACTACCAATAAGAAAGAGAGGAGATGAGGCTAGCCCCTTCTGTCCCACATAAAGTGCAACAACACTCAGCTACCTACTAACCTTTTACCCTAACCTCGACCTCCATGCCTTTCTATATAAGATCATGTCCTCAGTAAGCTAAAGTTGTGTCTTGTCCTGTCTAATCACTTCCCCAGTTCATCTTTGACCTACCTCTACCTCCCAACTCCTGCTATTGCCAACCTTTCACACCTCCTTACTGGCACATCCACATACCTTCTCTTCACATGTCTGAACCATCTCGATCTCACTTCCCTCATGTTATCTGCCACGGAAGTCGCTCCCACCTTTCCCATCATAACTTCGTTCCTAATCTTATCTCTCCTAGTATGTCTGCACATCCATAGCATCCTCATCCCCGCTACATTCATCTTTTGAACGTGGGCGTTCTTGACTAGCCAGCACACTGCCCCATACATCATTGTTGGTCTAACCACTATTCTGTAGAAATAATATCATTAAATGAGAGGGCAAAAACATGCCCGTATACAAGAAGTATACCAGAACATTAGAAAGCCTTATAAAAAGACAGCTTTTTATGAAAAATACCCAATGATTTGTATAAGTAGGGACCTCATGGTACACCAAAAAGAAATGAGGAAAAAGAGGATATTCCTCAAATGTGCAAAATCTTTCTTCACTCCGTCGAAAGCTCTCCTATTTCTCTCTTTCCATATGATCCACATAATTTCTAAGGGTGCAATGTCCCATGCTCTGCGTCTCCTCCTAAATTCCCAGCTATACCATGTATGTTTCACAGTGCACACCATTGCCTACCCAATACGAAACCGTCTCAGAATATTCCACCATAAGCAACACATATCCGACAATATAAAGTAAATATTCAGATGTCCCAATTCTTTACACATAAAGAACCAACTAACACAATTGATTGTCCTCTTTCTCAACTTTTTTTGCTGTTAGGATCACCCCCTCGTAGTGAAGAAACATACCTTTCTCGGAGCTAATAAGCTTCTCGTAATAAGACTTTACGGAAAAGACGCATCCTCCCCCCCCCCCCCCCCCCC
>NC_028641.1:75185966-75194090 GCF_001406875.1 Solanum pennellii
CCCCCCCCCACAAATCTCCCTAATCATTACAATATACCTTTCATAAGTTGCTTATTTCTTATTTCTGTAAAACTAGTCAATCATAGACAACATTACTTATCCAGAAGGAAAAAGAGATTCAAATATTGATACATAATAGCAAAATTTGTTTTCTTGGACTATGCTTTGTTGCTTACCGATCTGAGACATTGATTGGGGCTCCTCATCTTTTGTAATTGCAGTTTTCTCCAACTTCAGAGCATCTGTTACTTGCTTATGGGCGTCGCCATAGTTCACTACTGAAAAGTGTTGTGATTGATGGAGACACAACTATACCCATTTACACGATTCTTGAGGTGAGAAACATCTTATGTCGGGCTTAAGCAATTATTTAAGTGTATTGCTACTTTTATAGGTATTTATAGTTGCGTTATGTAAACACTTACTAATGCTTGTTTCTGTTTATGATGCATAATTTTTACTTTGGTCTAAAATGTTAATGTATTAATGGTCATATTTTCAGTAGCCTATTGACATTTCAAGAAATTAACTTAAAACGATGACCTGGTGTTTCTCAGATAGTGAGATCAGAGAGATATAGTGATATTATTTCTGTCTACTGATCAACAAAAAACATGAGAGTAGCTTTACAGATCTTCATACATTTATGAAAGATAGAAACCTTAACTAGATCTACTTCAAGTGAAGAATGTTGTGAGGAATATTATGGTTAGAGAAGCAGGTCTCCGGTATACTCCATCAAAGTGTCCCCTCCCCCCCCAAAAGTTTACTTACGTTCTAAGATCTTCTAGTTACATCCAGTCAATAGCATTAGATACATCTTCAGAATTTCCTATCACCACTTGCTTACACCAAATATAGTTAAAACCTAGGCAGTTTATATTTATCTTCTGAATATTGTTCTTCTTTCCTTGAAAACATCTCTATTCCTTTCCTTCCAAATTGTCCGCCAAATGCATGTTGGGACAATCCTCCATCTCTCCTCCTTTTTTCCTGCATTTCCATCACTATTTCAGCATTTTAGAAATTATGTGATTCTCCCTGGTTTCATCCAGTTGATCTTCCTCTTGTGGATGAACATCTGCCATAATTGATCCGTCCATTTGCAGTGTAAATGACATGGGTGTACTTCTAAGTCCATTAATTCCATGTCTTCAATGAACTCTGAAAATGACCTGCTGATTCTCCCACATAAGACCCAAGAACCTGGGAATAGACCTCTAGCTGCTTCCGTTTCAACTGTCATTTGGGGTGTAGACTTCCGTTAGGTGCCATTTGAAATCCTGATTTTTGCCAGGGAAACAACATGAAATTGAGTACGCTCCCACACTACTTACTTCCCCTTCCCATATTCTTTTATCCCCCATAATTAGTATGCCTTCACTAGTCCCATTAGCTTCTAGTTGCACATAATCTGCCCATCTACTACCCCAAATTTCTTTAATTATGTTTGTAATTTACCCCTCCCTTTTGTCTCTTGAAAACACACAACATCTGCTTTCCAGATTCTTAACATGTTAATGATCATATACCTTTTCTTCCCATAATTCAGTCCCCTCTCATTCCAGGATACAATGTTTACATTCATTGATACATGATGGCCAAATAGACTCCCCTTTACTTCTAGAGCCATTGCTGTGAAACTAAGAATCTAGTTGTAGGTTTTAGTTCCAATTGCTCTTTCTTCTTGCATGTCGACTGTTCACTCTGTTTCCCCTTTGCTTTCTTGCTTATTACTGTCAATCTTCATCAATTTTTTTGCCCTATTGTCACATCCTTTGAGGTTAACCCCAAATTCCGAGCTCAGTTTGATTATGTTTTGTTGTATCCATTCTGAGGTGCTCAGTGTGTTGCTGCCTTCCTCTGGGAATTGGATACCCAGTGGGATAACATCCTCTGCTCCTCCATTTGAATTCTCCTCTGCAAATGGTTGTACCATTATTGCTGTACTTTTCTCCCCCAATTCTTCCTTAATTTTTCCAGGCATGTCTACCATATGTCTCACAACTTCCTGTTCCTCCTTGTCCCTATTCCCTGGCGTAATCTACTTCGAGCTTTATTTTCCTTCGTTTGATTCATTGATATCTCGATGTTAATTATGTCTTCTGAAGGGATTTGTAAAGCTTGGGCTCTAGCCTTTTCCCCAGCAATTGGTTCTAAAAGAACTGGGCCCAAATTCCTTTTACCTTTTGTCTGCTATACACGCTATATTCTCCCCTTCTAAATCTTGAGCCCATTTGCATAAGAGACCCCTCACTCGAAGACCCCACGTGCCCATCCACCTTTTCCGCTGGTAGTACTTCCTTTACATCTGCAAAAGCTGATCTTGGGTATTAAACCCTGGGTATTTTCCCTTTTGCTCTCTCATCTCCTCTGAAAATTTCATGTGACCGGAGCTTCACACCATACCGGGATGGTGTAAGTGAAACTATCGCAGGTTATTTCTACTTCTCTGGGAATCTGTTTGCTGTCGCCTTGTACTTTTATTCTAGCCCAATGAAGATGATTTTTGAGAAAGGTCTCCTCCATCTAGATATAACCTCCACATAGGTTATCGATCTCTTTAAAAACCTTCTGCGACCATATATTCATAGGTAAACCTAGCAGCTGATCCATACCCTATCTCTCCTTACCTCTGATGGCCAGCAGCCAGTTGTTGGTTTCCACCATTCAAGCTCCGATTTCATCTTCTTCCATATCCTTTGGCCTGTTAAGACATGCTCTACTGCTAGTCTTGATAGTAGTTCAAACTTAAAATGCCCGTCGTTCATGGTATACACTTTGACTTCTATCGCCGATTTCCAGGAGTTACAGGCCCATCTTCTTACGTCATTCAAGTTAGGATTTTCGTTTGTATGGAACTAGAATCTCCCTACTATGCATCTTTTCAAGAGGTCCTTATCTGATTGTGATTTGCCTCCTGTGATCCCTACTCTGTTTGTTGTGCCCTGTATCTCTGCCCTCTCCATTGCCTCACCCAGCAATCTTGTGAGTTATATTCCCCCAACCTCCTTTGAATGTAGATTCCGGAGTAAGTATGACTGATTTATGCTAACCTTGTAATGTTATAAAACTGATGTATCTCCCACTCTCATTGTATTTGAGAGTGCAATAGATTTCTGCAAAGTGGTCCTTCATGTTCCACCTCTTAACGGTCCTCCTCTGCACTTTGGAGGCTTCAATAAATACTGCAACTAACCATTTCAGGACTTAAATGCTAATTTTCGCTCTTCTCATCTGATGTCGGCTGTGTTCCGCCCATTCAAACCACCTCCCAACTTTGTATTTACATCTCGTAATGTCGTAGGACTTGAAACCTGCGTTATAAAAGATGCTATCCTCCCCTATTGGATGTGTTCCGGCGAGCTTGCCGGATCCACCCATCTGAAACCTAAATTTAAAACACTTAAAACTAAAAATTGACAGACCTCAATATCTTTGCCTGAGTGTTATTTTTGTTTTATTAAATTTTAGATAAAGACAGCATCCAAATATTCTAAATTTTATTTTGAGTAGAAAGAGACCAAATGAGTGGATAAAGAGCGAAATGAAAGAAAGAGGAAGGTGTTCAAAGTTGATACACACTGTCCTGGTATTCAGTTTCTGGACTATCAATAAAAAAATTTGTAAGGTGCATAGAATTAGGGACACATTAATTCTCTATGTCCTAAGTTGTACGTTTCTGAATCAGGTCTATAGAGTTTCTGATATGGAACTTGTAAGAGTTCTTCCCAGCACGGAGGATGAGGTCAATGTCGCTTGTTTCCATCCTTCGGTTGGTGGTGGCCTTGTCTATGGAACCAAGGTAACCAATATAAACTTTTAATGAGCTTTTATGTTTCTTCTTCCTAAAGATAAATATATTCTTATCTTAAAAAGCTCATCGTGATTTATTTTCCTATATTTTTGCAGGAAGGGAAGTTAAGGATTCTCCAATATGACAATTCGAACAGCCTGGGTCGCACAATACCCTGTTCTCCTGTCGAGAACATGCTCGAGGTATAATAATGACTGAATTGAATTTGTAACTACTTCTTCTGAATTAGCTGTTATTAGTCATGATTTTAGTAGGAGTTGTGGCTTTTTTTACCAGCAATTGCCTTTTTAGGCAGAGATGGTCATTTGATATATCAAGCTTTGTTTTTAGATTGTCTAGAATAAGATATAATTGCCAATTTACTACTTCCTCTATCCAATATGTCACACTTTCCTTTTTAGTGTGCCCCCAAAAATGACACTTTTCTATATTTAGCAACAATTTAATTTAAACTTCCTAATTTTCATTGACCATGATTTTTATAGCCTCAAAAAAAAATTATGGCATGTTTTAGACAAGGTTCAAGAGTCTTTTTTTCCCCATAAACTCCGTGGCTCGGTCACATAAATTGGGGGCAGAGGGAGTAATAAAAGGCAAAGTCCCTCATCAGTGGTCCTCAAGCAATAGAAGTTGGCTCCACCATCACCTTCCCCTATGAGCCTTGATAAAATAAGCCAAAGCCATTGATGTTCTCATATGTAAACAACTTTAACTAAGTTGACAATGAATTTGAAGTGAGTTTTTTAGTTTTAGTCTGAGATAACTTACATCTGTTACTCACATCTAATTGAATGCAGGTCCCAACGTATGCTTTAGAAGGCTAGTAACTTGTGATGATAAGAAAAGATGATAGGTACATTCCATTTGGCAACTAATTTTTCTGTCGTATTTTCCTGCATCCGTACTTTGATAATTTCTCTTTTGAGCTGAGGTTATATCGGAAACAACCTCCCTGCCCCAAAAAGGTAGGGGTATGGCCTGCGTACATCCTACCCTCCTTAAACCCTACTTGTGGGATTACACTCGCTTCTTTCCTGCAAGACCTATTTCTTTTGTGAATGGAAAAATTCAATTGGCATTTTAAGCCAAACTTGGTTACCAGTTGCTGGTTTGAAGTGGGAAACGTTTGCAGTCTGCATCATTACTATCCTTTAGAGTACTGCTGGATGGTGTTTTTGCCATGTTCTTTCGTACTGCCATTGGGTGGGGATTGAGGTTAATGAGTATGCATGAAGATGAGTTTCTATTGCTGATAATGCAGATAAAAAGGGATGATGTCACTATGAACTGGAAGAAAATCCATTTCAATAATAAATGCAGTTATATTTGAAGGTCATGCTAATGATATGAATCACTTTTAACAATGTTGAAGTTTCACCTATTATTCTGCCAAAATTTGAAGCACTCAATGGCTTTTTGATTGAGTTGGTTAAAGTGCAGTCAAAGGAATCACCACTTCGCGTGGCTAAGTTAATTGAAATGCCATGAAGATTCGTCTTATTCTGCATTTATTCACTTTATTCCGGACTGCTGCTGTTGGATTTGATGAATTGCATCATTGAGAATAGTGTCTTGTGCCTCATTGTCAGTGAAGGATTGTGCCTTTGTTTTTGTTTTTGTGTTTTCAATCTTAAAGTACTTTAGAGTTCCTCGACTTATTGTTGGTATTTTGAGATTCTAATGAGTATTACTCTATCCAGGGTCTTGTATCAATATACTAGTCCGCTATGGCCAGCGCCTGCAAAGATGAGTGCTTTTGCTGAGGACATTGAAACCTTGAACATAAATGCAGTACAGCTACAGCAGTATATTGAAGAGGTTTATACTTGAGCTTGTCTAACTTATAGTCACTACAGATTTAAGACTTAAGGAACTTTCAGGGACCGAAAGATTCACAGAACGTCTCGCCTTGGACTACTACTACCCATGTGACTGCACGAGTGCTCTAGAGTTCTGTTTGATGGAAGGTAAGTGCTGGCGGAATCGAGGGATTGTTTCTACAAATTTTCCTGCAGATGACTTCAAATGTACTATAGGAGTTTGATTTTTATTTATTGGATTTCTTTCGGAAGGAAAAACAAAAAGGAAGAGAAAGATCCCAAACACATATTTGAGTCTTGAAATGCAATAGTAATTTCTATGATTTTCTAATATATATGGTTGGTTTCAGTCACCCTAGCTGAATTGACAACACTAGGGGTGTTTGAATGACCACTTTCTTGTATGCTTTGGTTCTCTGTACATGAAGATTTTCCAACAATAACAATACGAGGAAGTGGTCTCCAAAATCTGTCAATGTGAATTCATTGTATTAGGTTAAATACGGATGGTCCTACAAAATTTTGGGTCAAAAAGTTTCAGTCTAGCATATTTTATAAAAAAATTCATAGGTTAATACACATGATAAATCGAAATAAATTTATAAAATATATTTTATGAGGACCTCTGTAATGAGTTGGAGGGGGGGGGGATTACGTATGATCCCAACATTTTAAGGCAATATTTTTAATACGAGCTAACTCTTAAAATTATGCGATTTTCTTATTTATTTTCATGTGTACTAGCCCTTAGATTTGAATCCCTTGGAGCACCCCATTTAAAAAAAAAATAAAATTTTATGAGAACTTCTGTATTGAGCTGGGGGATAATTACGTATATTTCAACCATTTTAAGCCATATGTTCACATTTAAAATCTAACATTTAGAAATCATGCGAATTTTGTGGCGCCTCTTTTCTGAAAATTTTTTTATGGGGACATCCGCAAATAAGTTGCGAGAAAAATATGTATAGTTCCACAATACTTGAGGCATCTTTTTCAATTTATGAGCCAACTTTTAGAAATTACACAACTTTTGCTTTTCATGTGTTCCCATTGATTTGACATCTTGGGGCACCCCAAATTTTTTTTTTTGAAAAACCTTGATCCTCCATAATGAGTTGGGGAGCATTGCATATTGTATCACTATTTTTAAGGCATATTTTTGCATTTACAAGCAAATTTTTTGAAATTACACGATCTTCGTGGTTTCTCATGTGTATTAGCTCATGAATTTGGTGTCTTGGGCACCCCAAAGTTTTTTTTAGAAATTTTTTTATGAGGACCTCCGTAATGAGTTGGGGGAGCATTACATATAGTCCAATCATTTTACGACATATTTTTGCATTTACGGACCAATTTTTAGGAATTACACAATTTTCTTTGTTTTTCGTGTGTAGCCCATGGATTTGACACCTTTAAACACTACCCCGAATTGTTTCTAGAAAATTTTTTATGAGGGTCTCCGTAATAGTTGAAGAGCATACCGTATAGTCCTACTATTTTTGTAAGATATATTTTTTTGAATTTACGAGCCAACTTTTTGGAATTACTTAACTTTCTTGATTTCTCAGTTGTATTAGCCCATGTATTTGACACCTTTGATCACCACGAAATATTTTTTAAAAATACTTTATGAGAACCTTCGTAATAAGTCAGGGAAACATTACTTATAGTCCGCCATTTTAAAGGCAAATTTTAACATTTACAAGTCAACTTTTAGGAATTAATCGACTTTCTTGATTTTTTTTGTGTATTAGTTCATGAATTTGGCTTCTTGGGGCACCCCGATTTCTTTTAGTGAGGAGCTACATGATGAGTTTGGGGGAAGACTACATATAGTTCCACCACTTTTAAGACATATTTTTGAATATACGATTTAACTTTTAGAAATTACGCCACTTTTTCGATTTTCGTGTGTACAAGCCTATAGATTTGACACCTTGTGGCACCCCAAAATCTTTTCTGAAAAAATTTAATGAGAACCTCTATAACGAGTTGGGGATATACGACTTTTTGATTTTTGTGTGTTTTATCCCATCGATTTGATGCCTTGGGGCACCCTAAACTTTTTTTCTGAAAATTTTTTATGAAGACCTGCGTAATGAGTTGGAGAGCAATACATTCGATTTCGCCATTTTGAGGCATATTTTCACATTTACGAGCCAACTGTTAGATGTTACGCGACTTTCTTTGTTTTTTCGTGTGTATTAGCTTATGAATTTGACACCTTGGGGTTGATAAAAACTTTATGAGGACTCCGTTATGAGTTGGGGGAGTATTACATGCATATATACCCCTCATTTCGACGATTTTCGTGTGCTATAGCACACCATTTTTTGGGTGATCCAGATTCCGACGTCAAAAATGCCAAATTTTTTCGTGGACGTCTGTAAAGACCTTGTCAATGCATACGGTTGGCCATAACGGCTTGTACGACCCATTTGGAAGGTCAAACGAGCCCCGAAGTGAGCATACCCCTCATTTCGA
>NC_028641.1:75207739-75215977 GCF_001406875.1 Solanum pennellii
GGGGTCTCTGACCATCATGACGGTCGAGCAGGACGGACCGTCGTTGGTACGACGGTCCGTCGTAAGAGTCCGTCGTAGGACACATAGAAAATGTTGGGAGACCCTTAGCAGAGGGGTCTCTGACCATCATGACGGTCATGCAGGACAGACCGTCGTGGGTACGACGGTCCGTCACAAGTGTCCGTTGAAGGACACTTGAAAAAAATGGAGACCCTTAGGAGAGGGGTCTCTGACCGGTACGACGGTCATGCAGGACGGACCGTCGTGGGTACGACGGTCCGTTGCAAGTGTCCGTTGGAGGACACTTGGAAAAAAAATGGAGACCCTTAGGAGAGGGGTCTCTGACCGGTATGACGGTCATGCAGGACGGACCGTCGCGAGGACGACGATCCGTCACATGTGTCCAGTAGGACAGGGGTGCTAGGGCTTGTGCAACGGACCCTACGACGGTCCGTCGTGGCTACGACGGACCGTCATCGGGGTCTCGTTCTGAATGACAGAGACAGAACTGTAGGTACCCTAAGCAACCCCGATGAACCCACATGGTCTTGTAGTGTTGTGGACCTATATGTGTCTATCCCAACTACCTAGGAAACTATTAATGCGAAATCACCTATGTCTAGGGTTGTTAATCATGGCAAATTCAAACATTTTGAGCCTAGGTTTAGACATAATCATATAAAGGAAACAAGATACGACTAAGAACTAAGCTAATACTAACTAATAAACAAAAATACAAGATAAATGAGTATGAATTTAGAGACACATACCTTGGAAATGTAGAAAAAGCAAATGGAGAATGATTCAGTTGGCAAGGTAGACACCTACAGCAGCAACACCGACTAGTAGATGATAATTATAAGGCTTAGGAGGATTTTGGGGGCAATGATCAGTGGGGGGAAGTGTGGAAGTTGAAAAGAGAGGGGAGATGAGAGGAATAAGGAAGTAATGGGGTGAAATATGGAGGGGTGGGGAGTATCAACGGTCAGATTTTGAAAAGGGTTCAGCCGGGTCGGGTCGGGTAGAATTCATTAATCACGCGACGGTTCCCCGACGACGGTCCGTCGCATATGTGACGACCCGTCGTAGGTTCCGTTGTGTGTGCCCTAATTTCAACGTAGCAGAAAAACGTACCTGGTGTGACGGATGCATACGACGGTCCGTCGCATGCGCAACGGTCCGTCGATGTATCTGTCAGTGGCTGCTGCGGAGTAGTTTTCTGCAGAATTTCCTGGTGATGTGCCTGCAAATTTAAAACCCATTAATAAAAAAATGCTACCATTATTAAAAAGACGATAAGTATTGGGTTGCCTCCCAACAAGCGCCTGATATAGTGTCGCGGCACGACTGGGGACACTCGATTACTCAGACTTCATCAAGATGGTATGCCTCTATCACTTTATTCCCCGATGCTTTATGCCCAAAATAGAGTTTTATTCTATCTCTATTCCTCTTAAACCGCACTCCCTCCTTGGCTTTTAACTCAACTGCCCCATGAGGGAATACTTGGGTAATCAAGTAAGGGCCAGTCCATTTGGACTTGAGCTTGCCCGGAAGACAAGGCACCCCATATTTGTCTACAAGCACCAAATCCCCAACCATAAACTCTTGTTTTGCATTTTTCTGTTCAGTCTCCTTCTTCATCTTTTCTTTGTGGGATATGGCAGATACCGATTGGAGCTCACCACTCTGCCTCATGGTCCTACAAATGTTGAAGGTTGCTTCTTCATTATTCAATCGAAATGTCATCTGTCCCTTCTCCATATCAACTAAGGCTCTACCTGTAGCAAGGAATGGCCTCCCAAGAATAATGGGCACCTCAAAATCGACTTCGCAATCAAGAATAACAAAATCTGCTGGAAAGATCAATGACTCCACTTTTACTAGCACATCATGGAGTATCCCTATGGGCCTTTTCACTGTCCGATCGGCCATCAGTAGCCGCATCGAAGTGGGTTTTGGATCCCCCAAACCCAAATTCTTGTAAATTGAGAGGGGCATGAGATTTATGCTTGCCCCCAGATCACATAATGCTTTCGCAAAATGTAATGACCCAACTGTACAAGGTACAGTGAATGCACCCGGATCTTCTTTCTTTTGTACTAGGGATCTTGTAGCAGTAGCACTACAATGCTGTAATCTATCATCATCCTCAAAAGTAACCGATCTTTTCTTGGTGACCAGATCTTTCATAAATTTGGCATAACCGGGCATTTGTTCTAGAGCTTCTACCAAAGGGACATTGATAGAAAGTTGCTTCAACATTGTTATGAAGCGCCGGTATTTACCATCCTCGGTCTTTTTCACTAATCTCTGAGGGAAAGGTGGTGGTGGCCTAGGCATGGGGATTACCTTCTTAGGTAATTCTGCCTCTTTTCCATTACTTTCCTCTGCTTCACCACTACCCTTCTCCACATTATCATTATTCTTTCTCACATTTTCCTCAGCAAATGGCATAGGTGGGTCAATGGTTTGCTTACCACCCCGAGTAGTGATTGCCATACAGTGTGCATCATTCTTTGGATTTTGGACAGTGTTGCTAGGAAGAGTGCCCGGTTGCCGTGTGTTCACTGTCGCAGATAATTGGGCCATTTGCAACTCGATCTGCTTAATTGAAATTGCATGTGTATCAACTTTTTGCCCAATACTAGCTAAGTCACCCCTCAACTCTTTGATGTTCTCATCACTAGCATCGAATCTCCTCATCATTTTATGCAACATATCCTCAACTCGTGCCATACTATCTCCACCATCCCTAGGAGTAACTTCACGATTTTGGGGAGGGACATAGGGCCCATTCCTATCATTTCTGTTACCGTAGTTACCCCTGTTGAAGTTGTTGTCGCGGTTACCATCTCGGACATAATGACCCTCACGGTTGTAATTACCATAGTTCCGACCTTGGTTCCCTTGACCTTGGCGCCAATTATCCTGATTTGCGCCTTGGGTGCTTGGTCGGAAACCCCCCATCTGCTCATTTACTGCATAGGTGTCCTCCGCATAATAACACTCATCGATTGGAGGTGGTGGTTTAGCCAAGTAATTGACTGCATTTATTTTTTCTGCACCCCCAGTGACATGTTTTAGTACCAACCCAAGCTCAGTTCTCATCTGCGCCATTTCTTCACGAATATCATCTGTGGCTGGGTTGTGAGTGGACTGCACTGCGAAGGTGTTTCTCCCTGTATCGGACTTCCTAGTACTCCAAGCTTTGTTGTTACGGGAGATTTTCTCTAATTTCTCAGCAATCTCAGCATAAGGGCATTCTCCATAAGATCCACCTGCTATAGTGTCCAACACCGCTTTATTGTTATCATCCTGTCCCCGATAGAAGTATTCCTTCAGTGACTCATCATCAATACGGTGATTTGGAACACTTCTCAAGAATGAGGTGAATCTATCCCAAGAACTACTAACTGACTCTCCTGGTAGTGCCACAAAGTTATTCACCCTGTCTTTGTGGTTTAATTTCTTGGAGACCGGATAGTAGCGTGCTAAGAAGACATCCCGTAGTTGGTTCCAAGTGAAGATGGAGTTGTATGGGAGCTCAGTAAACCACATAGCTTCCTCTCCCGTCAGTGAGAGAGAAAACACTCTGAGACCTATTACATCTAGATCCAAATCAGGTCTCCCCACACAACTTTTAGACACTGCCCTTACCTTAGTTATATGGGCATGTGGATCCTCAGAAGGTAGCCCTGAAAACAAACCTCTGGCAGTGAGCATTTGCATCAGGCTACTAGTTACCACAAAAGTGTGGCCTGTGGGTAGAGGGGGCAAAACCAGTGGCCCATCCGAATCTGCTATGTTATCATAGCCTCTGTAGTATGCTTGGGGCCGTGGAGCGGGATTTTGTCCCCTCTGTTGATGTTCACCCGGAGCATCGGGTAACATCTTACCATGAACATCAACCGGAGCTGGGATGTTCTGGTTCGGATCCTCATCATTTATTCCCAAGTTTCGATTCATATTGCGCAGTGTACGCTCTAACTCGTGATCGTAGGGAAACAGCGGTTCTCTTCCTCTCCGTGTATTTGGCATACAAGGAGGATAGTTCTGAAAAGAAATCAAAAACAATAAAACAAAGTAAAATCAAGAAAATATCAACTAAACTATAGTAATAAGTTCAAGTTAATCTAAAAGCTATATTCCCCGGCAGCGGCGCCAAAATTTGATACGCTCAAACTTACTTCTCAAATAAGAAGTAAAGCGGTCGTGTCAAGTAAATAACCCAACTAGTGAGGTTGGGATCGTTCCCACGAGGAAAATAGTCTAGACTTAACTTTAACTTGTTATTACTATTGTTCGGTTGATAACTTCCTTAGAAAGTAAAAACATAAAAATGTAAAAAGGGGGGTTTGTATTTCCTAATAAGTAAAAAGAATTAACTAAATTGAAAGAGACACTTAATGAGTTTGAAAGTTGGGTTTTAATCAGTTAATCAAAGTAACTAGGGTTTACGTGTTCCCCACAGGTTCATAACTTGATAATTCTAACTATAACAATTCTTTCCTAGTATCTTGCATGCAAAGTGATAAGTTATGTATTTCTAAATCCTTGGTCCGGCATCTAGAAAATCTCACTCCGCACCTTGGTCCGGCTACGTGTGTTGCTTTCCTAACCCTTATCGTTACCTCATATTAAGCATCGTATTCGATATTTGACTAAGTTACTACCTCGTACCAATCAATACTAGCCTATTAGATAGTATACACTAAATCTATGTTACTAATTCTTTTCCTATTATCTACCTCCTTGGTCCGGCAAGTAGCATTAAGGCGAGTTCTAACGTTGATCATCCGTTAAAAAGACTTCTAAGCGAAAGAATTATTAATACATGCAAGACACTATTCTAGAATTGTTATTTTAGCTAGGGTTTATCTCATTATTTGCCTATGGTTCCCACAACCCTAGTTATGGAGTTTAGTTACTCATAGCCATAAACACAATATTCAAATATATTAAATAAGAATTCATGTACTTACTTCAATGAGAAAGAATAAAGTCCAAAAGATTGCTTGATTAATCACCAAAAATCACTTGCAAGAATTCTCAAAGTAATCAAAAATCTCACGAAAAGTCTAATGATTATCGAGAATCTCACAATACAATGTTTACGAATACGGAGTTTCAACAATCTAAGAGTCTAACTATCAGGTGTCTAACCTCAAAAACGAGGTTTTTCGAACTATTTATAAAAATACAAAAACCTAATTAAACAAGAATTCTAATTGCTGGAAATCTGCCAAAACGCGGCTGGGTCGACGGACCTCGCGACGGACCGTCGTGGACTCCGTCGTCCCATACTTGGTGCAATTCTTCTGCTGCTTTCTTCATTCCCCTCGACGGCAGGTATGACGGACCGTCATAGGCACAACGGTCCGTCGAGGGTCTTCGTTCCAAAATACTTCAACTCTCGGAATTTGGGTACTGGGATCACTTCTCTGATCTTCACGACGAACCTGCAGGACGGACCGTCATAGCCATGACGGACCGTCACAAGCTTCGTAATCCCACACTTGGTCAGACTTCCCCATCTTCCTTCAGCAGCTGCACTACGTTGCCACCTACGGACCGTCACAAGCACGACGGACCGTCATAAGCTCCGTAGGTGGTCTCTTCTGCATTTCTTCGCTCAAAATCTCCGCATTCAGCTTTGGACAGATTTCCTGCAAAACAAAGAGAAACTTATATCAAAATTAGCACAAAAAGGCTTTCGGACACACTAAACTTAAGGAAAAAGTATTAATTATACCGTGAAACCACGGTATATCAACACCCTCAACTTAAATTCGTTGTTTGTCCTCAAGTGACGCACTATGACTCACTACACAATCTTTGTACAATAGTATCCATGTTTTATCCTTTGCAATCATTTGGCTATCAATCCCGATTAATCTCATCAAATCTATGCATGCTATCACTATTAGGCTTGAATTTTGTGGGATTCGAACATGACACAGACTCACCATGCACTAACACCTATCCTCTTCAATTTCTCACCGAGGTGCTAACAATTCCGGTATTGCGACTAATGTCCTCACTTTAGAACAAAATCCTCATTTTTCACACAATGATTTCAGTTTGAGTATAAGGATTACTTTTCAACACTCGCTCTCAGAACAAAGTCACACTCATTCATACCTATTGCCATAAGCTTGCCCTTATTTTCACTGCCTTAAGTTCGCTATACAACCCTTAGGATCACGATAGGACTTTTTTAGCTTGTAACATAGGCTCAGGGTCAGGTAGGGTATATTTAGGTATACTTTAGTGACTTTTTGCCCTCCTTGACATATCGGCTAAACCTTCCACTTTCTTTCACTTTATCTCGCCCTGTTTCTCCCATTCTTTCACCTTGCTATTACCCTTCTTTCTTCATTTGTGTAAATGACTCTTTTCTTTTCTTGTTTGTAATTCTTGTATATTTCACTTTTCTTCTTTACTTTTCTTTCAACGAGTTCTTGAGTCACTTTTCTTTTGTTCTTTCTCTCTCTTTGTTCTTTCAACCCCACTTTCCGGAGCATTCCTCAAAACAGCCACCCTCTACTCATGGCTTTGCCATGAGTCAAGGTACACAATACCCAAAGTTGGGTCAGGGCCATACGAAGGTTGTCTATACATTAGCCACCCTCAACTTATGCTTTTGGCATAAGCTGAGGTGCACATGTCCAAGGAGGGACCAGGGCCAACATATTGTTCCCAGAAAAGATCAGTTGGGGTGAAAAAGAAAGGTCTAATTTCAAGCTCAAATTATTTGGATCAAAGAAGGATAACTTTCATTTGGTTTCTTTTGTTTAGGCTAGAAATGGGCTATCTTGAATAAGGGCCTATGATCCTTTCATAATTGTCTGTTACAGCTTACTTTTAGCAGGACTAACCAGGCAAGTTCTAGCTCAGTACCAGTAGTGGACTATTCAAATTTCCTCACACTCACTTGACATCTCATCACTATAACAGATTATCAGACACCTAGTTCGACTTGAAGATTTAGGGTAATGCAATGGTGTAACTCTATTTCATGTTTAGAGCCACACAATTATCAGTTACTACGCCTAGTCATGCAACATTTTCCAGTTTTATCAGGATATCATTGTAGCCATCATGCTTCAGAGTTAAACTATGTACAAAAGATATAACGTGCCGGTTCAACAGAAAAAGTAATCAGTCTTTTGGGGAAAAAGAACACAGGCAAGAAAACCCCAAAAGAGGATAGTGAGTTGGGCTACTCAGACTTCACCCTAACACTCACTTTCCATTTACCCCACCCCCAACAAAAAAAACATGCAATTATCCCCAATGCATAAAAAAAATCTAAAGATTAGAGGGGTAGGTGAAGCAAACCTGTGGCGCAAAGCGCTGTCGATCCAACAAGCTGGTGAGTCCGGTTCCCCGGAACCCACATCCTCTGCAATCTGGACACCGTCAGTGGTGTCCTCAGCAGCAACCGCACCATCAGTAGTGCCTCCTGCTGTCTCTACAGTACGGGAGCTAGACGCCCCAGTCGCTATCTGCGATGATCTGATTTGGTGTGCCTCCGCCTCAGCAAGTGAGGCTCTTCTCGCAGCCTCCATCTCTCGGCGCTCCTTCTTCCTTGCTCGCGCCTCATCCTCTGCTCGACCCCTACGCCTCTTGGCACTCTCTGTAGGGGGAGGTGGTAGAATTTCAGAAGTAGTAAACAGAGCCGCCAATATTGTGTCCTCAGCAGGCTCGACAGAAGGGGCCTCAGAATCCGGCACCCTCGCCGCTAGTATCGTGGCGATGTCTGCACGAAGACTGTCGACTGCAGCCTGAAGAGTCGACACATCTACCGGAGGGGCTGGTCGAGCTAACACTCTCAACTCAAAGGCATCTAAGCGCTGGTTAACCTCAGCAATCTTCCGCTGCATCTTCCTCTCCATACGCGCTTCAGACTCAGTGATAGACTTCTGCATCCACGGCTGGATATGATGAAGAAGAGTGGCCATTTGTGCCTCCAGTTTTTGGACCCTAGCAAGCGGGGCCAGTAACGGTAGAGGGGCTGTGTGAGAGGAGCTCGAGGCTGTGCTACTACCCGGGATAGACTCGACCGGGGTAGTGTCAGTAGATGCCTGTGTAGATGTGCGAGCCTGGGCAACCGTATCCATAAGATAATCAGCAAGAGGGGGAAGCTCTGGACGGGGCCCTCTGCGTGGCGCCAACTCATTGGCCTCGTCTCTGATGAGGCCGACGTCAACGGTGCCCTGCGGGGTCTTCAAC
>NC_028641.1:75225977-75261933 GCF_001406875.1 Solanum pennellii
CCCATTTGGAAGGTCAAACGAGCACCGAAGCGAGCATACCCCTCATTTCGACGATTTTCGTAACCATTTTAAGGTATACTTTTGCTTTTACGAGCCAACTTTTAAAAATTACATGACTTTATTGATTTTTTTTCATGTGTATTAACTCATGGATTTGAATCCTTTGGGCATCCCAATTTTTTTAAAAAAAAATACTTTATGAGCATCTTTGTAATAAGTTGAGGGAGGCATAATGTATAGTCCTAACATTTTTATGACATATTTTCTCATTTACGAGCTAACATTAGGAAATTAGTTGACTTCTTTGTTTCTCGTGTGTATTAGTCCATGAATTTGACGACTTAGGGCACCCTAATTTTTTTATGGACAAACTTTATGATGACCTCTGTAATGAGTTGGGGGAGCATAACGTCTAGTCACACTATTTATTTAAGCCATATTTTCGCATTTATGAGCCAACTTTTAGCAATTACACGATTTTTTTGATTTTTCGTGTGTATTAGTCCATGAATATATAGTCTTGGGGCAACCCAAATTTTTTCTAAATTTTTTTATGAGAACCTCCATAATGAGTTGGGGTAGAATTATGTATAGTTCATCCATTTTTAAAGGCACATTCTTGCATATAGATGTCAACTTCTAGAAATTACGTGATTTTTTTAATTTTTCGTGTATATAGCCTATTGATTTGACGCCTAAGGCCACCCCAATTTTTTTCATGAAATTTTTTTATGAGGACCTCAGTATTAATTTGGGAGAGCATTACTATAGTCCTACTATTTCTAAAATTTACGAGTCAACTTTTAAAAATTACGTAATTTTTTTACTTTTAGTGTGTAATAGCCCATAGATTTGGTGCCTTGGGGAATCCCAAAATTTTGTCTGAAAAAAACTTGATGAGGACCTCCATAATGAGTTGGGGCAACATTTCATATACTCCCACCATTTTAAGGCATATTTTCGCATTTACAAGCGAACTTTTGAATACAATGCGAATTACTTATTTTTTCGTATGTATTAGTTCATGAATTTGGCGTCTTGGGACACCACAAAATTTTTATGAATTTTTTTTATAATGACCTCCAAAATGAGTTAGAGGAGCATTACGTATAGTCTAGTCATTTTTATAGCAAATTTTCTCATTTACGAGCCAACTTTTAAAAATTATGTAACTTTTTTATTTATCGTGTATACTAGCCCATGGATTTTACACCTTGGGGCACCCCAAAATTTTTTGTGGAAAAACTTTACGAGGACCTTCATAATAAGTTGGGGGAGCATCACGTATAGTCCCACAATTTTTAAGGGATATTTTTGCATTTACGAGCATACTTTTATAAATTACTCGATTTTCTAAGCTTTCCCTATGTATTATCCCATGTATTGGCACTTAGGATCACCTCAAATTTTTTTCTAAAAAAATTAATGAGTACCTCTGTAATGAGTTGGGGGAACATTACGTATATACTCACATTTTAAGGCATATTTTCATATTTACTAGTCATATTAGGAGTTAAGCGGCTTTCTTGTTTTCGTGTGTTGTAGTCCATGTATTTTGGAGATCTGAAATTCTAAAAAAAGAAATTCAAAATTTTTTCATTGACATCTGTTAAGACCGTAGTAATGGAGCCAGTTGATTTCGACGGGCAAACGAGCTCAATTTTAAGTTAGAAGATCCCGATAGGAGGTAAACCTCCATTTTGTCGATTTTCGTGTCCTATAGTCTATGAATTTTTGGTGATCCAAATTTTAACTTATTTTTTACTGAAATTTTTCATGGATGACCTTTAAGACCTTAGTAATGAACTTAGTTGGTCCCAACAAGCAAATGAGTCCATTTTCAAGTTCAAACAAGCCCAACACAAGTAAATTCTCATTTTATCCATTCTCGTAGGTTATAGTCCATGCATTATTTGTGATCCCAAATTTCAAATTTTGTTTGGCCAAAAATTTTCGGGGACGTTTGTTAAGACCTTAGCAGAGGAGCCAGTTTGTTCCCCAGCAACAAGCCCATTTTTCAAGTTCAAATGAGCTTCAAAGCAAGTAAACCCTCATTTTGTCAATTTTCATGTGCTATAGTCCATGAATTTTTGGTGATCCGAAATTCAAGTTTTTTTTTCTAAAAAAATCTCATGGACGTCCGTTTAGACCTTAGTATTGGAGCTAGTTGGTCCAGACAGTCACAGAGATCAATTTTCAAGTTCAAACGAGTCCCAAAGCAGGTAAACCCCCATTTTGTCAATTTTCATGTGCTATAGTCATTCGTGTGCTAGTCCATGAATATTTTGTGATCTGAAATTCTGATTTTTTTTGCCAAAATTTTTCATGGACATCCATTAGTACCTTATTAATGGAGCATGTTGGTTATGAATGGAAAAAAATAGCAATTTTCAAGTTCAACTGAGCCCCAAAGCAAGTAAACTCTCATTTTGCCTATTTTTTGTGTGCTATAATCCATGAATTTTTGGTGATTTAAAATTTCATTTTTTTTTTGTTGAAGTTTTTCATGGACATCCGTTAAGACATTAGAAATGGAGCATGTTGGTACCCACGTCCAAACATGCCCATTTTCAAGTTCAAAAGAGCCCAAAGCAAGTAAACCCCTATTTTGTCAATTTTCATGTGCTATAGTCCATGATATTTTGGTGATCTAGAATTTCAGATTCTTTTTTGCGGAAACTTTTCATGCACGTCCGTTAAAACCTTAGCAATTGATCCAGTTGGTTTTAACAAGCAAACAGACTCATTCTCAACTTCAAACGAGCCTCAAAGTAGGTAAACCCCCATTTTGTCGATTTTCATATGTTATATAATCCATGAATTTTTGGTGATGCAGAATTTTAGATTTTTTTGTCGAAATTTTTCATTGAAATCTGTTAAGACCTTAGTAATAGAACCAGCTAGTCGCAACGGGAAACGAGTCTATTTTCAAGTTCAAACAAACATTAAAGCAGATAAACCCCAATTATGCCGAATTTCATATGATATAGTCTCTGGATTTTTAGTGATTTGATATCTAAACTTTTTTTGGCTGAAATTTTTTATCGACGTCTGTTAAGACCTTAATAATGAAACTAGTTTGCCTGCATGAAAAAACGGTCCTGTTTACACTTCAAACGAGCTTCAAAGAAGGTTATACCTATTTTACAAATTGTCTTGTGCTACAGTCAATGAATTTTTCGTGATCCAAAATTACAAATTTGTTTTTGTAAAATAATTTCACGGATGTCCATTAAGACCCAAGTAATGAAACGAGTTGGTCGCGACAGTAAAGCGGGCTGATTTTCAAGTTCGAACGAGCCCTAAAGCAGGTAAACATCTATTTTGTCGATTTTGTGTGCTATTCCTCAATTTTTTGTGATTTAAAATTCTGACATGTTTTTGGCCGAATTTTTTCATGGACATCCGTTATGAACATTGTAACAGAGCAGTTGATTCCGACGGGCAAAAGGGTTAATTTTCAAGTTCAAATGAATTGCAAAGCAGATAAACACCCATTTTATCAATTTCGTGTGCTATAGTCCATGAAATTTAGTTACTCTGAAATTCTAGATTATTTTTGCTAAATTTTTTTATGGATTTCCTTTAAGATCTTGGTAATGGAGTCTGTTGTTACCCACGACCAAACAATCACATTTTCAAGTTCAAACCAGCCACAAAGAAGGTAAGCCTCCATTTGCCGATTTTCGTGTGTTATAGTCTATGAAATTTTGGTCATTCGGAATTTCAGATTTCTTTTGCCGAATTTTTTCATGGACGTTAATTAAGACCTTTGTAATCAAGTCAGTAAGTTCCGATGGGAAAACAGACTCATTTCAAGTTTAAACGAGCTTTAAATCAGGTAAACTGCCATTTTAATGATTTTTGTGTGCTATAGGCCATGAATATTTGATGATCCATTTTGCATTTTTTGTTGAAATTTTCATGGACATTTTTTAAGACCTTACTAATGAAGCCAATTGGTCCCTATGGACAAACAGGCACATTTTCAAGTACAAATGAGCCACAAAGCAGATAAACGCATTTTATTGATTTTTGTATGCTATAGTCCATAAATTTTTTGTGATCCAAAATTTCAAATTTATTCTTTCAAAATATTTTATGGATGTCCATTAAGACCTTAGTAATAGATTCAGTTGGTCCCAATAGGTAAACGAGCCCCAAAGCAGGTAAACCTTCATTTTACCGATTTTCGTGTGCTATACTCCATGAATTTTTGGTGATTCAAAATTCTGATGTATTTTTTGACCAAAATTTTTCTTGAGCGTCCGTTAAGACCGTAGTAATTGAGTGAGTTGGTCTCTGCAGGCAAACAAATTCATTTTCAAGTTCAAACGAGTCCTAAATTAGGTAAAATCATCTTTTGCTGATTTTCATGTGCTATAGTCCATGAATTTTTTATGATCCAGAATTTCGAATTTGACTTTGCCAAAATTTTTCATGAACGTCTGTTAAGACTTTAATAATGGATCTAGTTTGTTCCTTGTGGCAAAAGATACCATTTTTAAGTTGAAATGAGCTCAAAGCAAGTAATCCTCTATTTTGCCTATTTTCGAATGATATAGTCCATGAATTTTTGTGATCCATAATTCAGGACTTTTTTGACAAAAAATATTCAAGAACGTTTGTTAAGACCTTAACAATGGAGCCACTTGGTCCCCACATGCAAACGAGCCCATTTTTATGTTCAAACATGCCTCAAAGAAGGTAAACCCCCATTTGCCAATTTTCATGTGCTATTTATCCATGATTTTTTGGTGAACCAAAACTCTGGCGAGTTTTTTGCTAAATTTTTTTATGGACATCCGTTATGACTTCGATAATGGATTCAGTTGGTTCCGACGGGTAAACGGACCCATTCTAAAGTTTAAACGGGCCATAAAGTAGGTAAATCCCTATTTTACCGTCGATTTTCGTGTGCTATAGTCCATAAATTTATGGTGATCCAAAATTTTAAAATTTTTGGAAAAACATTTTAATGAACTTCCGTTAAGACCTTAGCAATGGAGTCAATTGGTCCCTACCAGAAAACGGTCCCATAAACAAGCCCAAAGAAAGTAAACCCCCATTTGTCAATTTTCACGTGTTATTGTCCATGGAATTTTTGGTGAGCCAAAATTCTGGATTTATTTTTTGTCAAAATTTTTCATGGACGTCCGTTAAGACTTAGTAATGGAGCTAGTTAGTCCCGACAGGAAAAAACTTTGTTTGAAAGTTCAAACGATCCCCAAAGAAGGTATACCCCCATTAAATCGATTTCATGTGATATACTATATGAATTTTTGGTGATTCAAAATTTCGATGTGTTTTTTGTTGAAATTTTTCATGTACACTCGTTAAGACCATAGTAATGGAGTTAGTTGGTCTCGATGTGCAAATGGTCCCATTTTAGAATTCAAATGAAGCCCAAAGCAAGTAAACCCCCATTTTGCCGATTTTCATGTTCTATAATCTATGAATTTTTGGTGATTCAAAATTACAGATTTTTTTTGTCAAAATATTTCATAGACGTCTGTTAAGACCTTAGTAAAGGAGTCAATTGGTCCTGACGAAAAAACAGACCCATTTTCAAGTTCAATCGAGCCCAAAGCAGGTAAACCCCCATTTTGCCGAGTTTCGTGTGCTATAATCCATGGATTTTTGGCGATCCAGAATTAAAGATTTTTTTTGTCAAAAATTTTCATTGACGTTCATTAAGACCTTAGCCCTTTTTAATGTTCAAACGAGCCCCAAAGCAAGTAAACACTCAATTTATCGATTTTCCTGTGTTATATTCCATGAATTTTTTGTCATCCAAAATTTTGAATTTCTCTTTGCCAAAATTTTTCATGAATGTATGTTAAGACCATAGTAGTGGAGTCAGTTGGTCTCGGTAGGCAAACGTGCTCATTTTTATGTCCAAACAAACCTCAAAGCAGGTAAACTCCCCCATTTTATTGATTTTCACATGATATAGTCAATTATTTTCGATGATCCCGAATTTTAGATTTTTTTGTCAACATTCTCTATGGACGTTCATTAATACCTTAGCAATCGAGTTAGTTTGTCCTCACAGGCAGATGGGCCCATTTTCAAGTTCAAACAAGCCCCAAAGCAGGTAAACCCTCATTTTATCTATTTTCCGTGTGTTATTATAGTCCATGAATTTTTGGTAATTCAAAATTCCGACATGTTTCGGCCGAAATTTTTCATGGGCATTTGTTGAGACCTTAATAATGAAGACAATTAGTTATGACGGGAAAACAGACTCACTTCAAGTTCAAACGTGTTCCAAAGTAGGTAAAACCCCATATTGTAAATTTTTGTATGCTATGTCCATGAATTTTTTGGTGATTCGATATTTCAATTTTTATTGGCCAAAAGTTTTTGTGGACATCTAATAAAACCTAGGCAATGGAGCCAGCTTGTTTCCACGGAAAAACGGTCCCATTTTTTAGTTTAAACAAGCTCCAAAGAAGGTAAACCTCCATTTTGTCGATTTTTGCTTGGTATAGTCTTTGAATTTTTGGTGATTAGAGATTCGGATTTTTTTATCAAAATTTTTCATAGACGTCTGTTAAGACCTTAGTAGCGGAGAAATTTGGTCTTGGGGGTCAAACGGGTCTATTTTCAACTTCAAACGAGTCCCAGAGCAGGTAAATCCTATTTTACTGATTTTCGTGTGCTATAGTCCATGAATTTTGGTTATCCAGTATTTCAACGTGTTTTTAGCTCATGGACGTTCGTGAAGACCATAGTAATAGAGACCCTTGGTCCCGACGGGCAAACAGACCCACTTTGAAGTCCAAACGAGCCCCAAAGTAGGTAAACCCTCAATTTGCGATTTTTATTTGTTATAGTCCATGAATTTTTGGTGATCCAGAATTTTGGATTTTTCTTGGCCAAAATTTTTCATGGACGTCTGTTAAGACCTTAGATATGGAGCTACTTGTTCTCCACAAGCAAACGCGCCCATTTTCAAGTTCAAACGAGTCCCAAAGAGGTAAACCCTCATTTTGTTGTTTTTCTTGTGATATAGTTCATGATTTTTTGGAGATAAAAAATTCTGGATTTATTCAGTCTAAATTTTAAATGAACGTCTGTAAGACCTTAGTTATCGAGCTAGTTGGTCCACACGATCAAATGTACCCATTTTCAAGTTTAAATGAGACCAAAAGTAGGTAAACCTCATTTTACCGATTTTCATGTGCTATAGTCCATGAATTTTTAGTAATCTGAAATTTTAGATTTTTAGGCGAAATTTTTAATGGACGCCCGTTATGACCAGTTGGTCCTGACAGGCAAACATGCATTTTTTCAAGTTCAGACGAGCCCTAAAGAAAGTAAAATCCTATTTATCGATTTTCATGTGTTATATAGTACATGGAGCTTTGGTGATCCCATATTCTGGATTTTTTTGTCTACGCTTTTCATGAACGTTGGTTAAGACCTTACTAATGAAGTTGGTTGGTTCGAACGGGCAAATATGTTCATTTTCAAGTTCAAACAAACCCCAAAGCAGGTAAACCTCCATTTTGCCAATTTTCGTGTGTTATAGTCCAAAAAATTTTATTGTTCGGAATTCCAAATTTTTTTTACCAAAACTTTTCATTGACGTATGTTAATATCTTAGCAATAGAGTCAGTTGGTCCCGACGAGAAAATGAGCTCATTTTAGAGTTTAAACGAGCCCTGAAGCAGGTAAACCCCCATTTTGTCGATTTTCCTGTGCTTCCATGAATTTTTGGTGATCTGAAGTTCTGGCATTTTTATATCAAAAATTTTCATAGACATTCGTAAAGAACTTAGTAATTGAACCAGTTGGTCCCGACGGGCAAGCGGGCCTATTTTCAAGTTCAAACAAGCTTAGAGTAAACCCCTAGTTTCTTAATTTCGTGTGCTATAGTTCATGAATTTTTGGTGACCCAGAATTTCATTTTTTTTGCCGACATTTTTTTATGGACGTCCGTTAAGACTTAAGAAATGGAGTGAATTGGTCTCCACGGGAAAACGGGTCCATTTCCAAGTTCAAACAATCCCAAAATAAGGTAAACCTCCATTTTGTCGATTTTCATGTGTTATAGTCCATGGATTTTTGGTGATTCGAATTTTCAGAGTTTTTTATTGAAATTTTTTATGGACGTCAGTTAATACCTTAAAATGGAGTCAGTTGGTCCCGACGGACAAACGGGTCCATTTTCAAGTTCAAACGAGCACAAAGTAGGTAAACCTCTTTCTTATCGATTTTCGTGTGCTATAGTTCATGAATTTTTTGTGATCCAGAATTTTAACATTTTTTTACTAAAATTTTTCATGGACGTCTGTTAAGACCTTAGTAATTGAGCCAGTTTTAGCTTGTCGAGAAAATGATTCCATTTTAAAGTTCAAATGAGCCCCAAAGTAGGTAAATCCTTGTTTTGTCCATTTTCATGAGTTATAACTCATGCATTTGGATCCTTGGGGAACCCCAAATTTTTTAATGAAATTTTTTATGACAAATTACCTAATGAGTTTTGGGGATCTTACGTATATTTCCACCATTTTAAGGCACATTTTTGCATTTACAAGCTAATTTTTAGGAATTACAGTTGCTTCTTGATTTTTGTGTGTGTTAACCCATTACTTTAGTGTCTTGGGTACCCCAATTTTTTTTCTGAAAACACTTTATGAGGATCTACGTAATGAGTTGGGGGAGCATTACGTATACTCCTACTAGTTTTTAGGACATATTTTTCATTCACGGACGAAGGTTTAGGAATTACGTGACTTTCTTATTTTTTTTGTATGTGTATTAGCCCATGAATATGGCGTCCTGGGGCACCCTGAAAGTTTTTCTGAAAAATATTTATTAGGACCTCCATAGTGCATTGGGGAGCATTATGTCTAGACATGTCATTCTTAAGGCATATTTTTGCATTTACGAGCCAAATTTTAGGAATTACGTTAGTTTCTTAAAAGAATTTTGTGTGTATTAGTCTATGGATTTTGCTCCTTGGGGCACCCGAATTTTTTTTCTAAATAAACTTTATGAGGACCTTTGTAATGAGTTGTGGGAGCATTACATATAGCCCCACCGCTTTTAAGGCATATTTTCACATTTACGAGCCAATTTTTTAAAATTACGTCTTTCTTGGTTTTTCGTATGTATTTGCTCATGATTTGGTGCATTGAGACCGTTCGAATTTTTTTCTAAAAAAACTTTATGAGGAGTTCTCTAATGAGTTGGAGGAGTATTACGTATAATTTCACCATTTTTAGGTATATTATTGCATTTACAATTCGACTTTTATGAATTATGCGGGTTTTTTTTATTTTTGTGTATATTAACCCAAGGATTTGGCACCTTGGGGCACCTTGAAATTTTTTCTGAAAGAACTTTATGCGGGCATGTGTAACAAGTTGAAGAGCATTACGTATAGTTCAACCTTTGTAAGGCATATTTTCGTATTTCCGACCAGCTTTTAGAATTAAGTGATTTTTTGGTTTTCATGTGTCTTAGCCCATGAATTTGGCGCTTCTGGGCATCCTGACATTTTTTCAGAATTTCTTAATGAGAACCTCCGTAATGAGTTGGGGGGAGCATTATGTATAATTTCACATTTTAATGCATATTTGCATTTATGAGTCAACTTTTAAGAGCTACGTTGCTTTCTTGATTTTCTGTGTATATTAGCCCACGGATTCGGCGCCTTGGGACGCCCTTTTTCTGAAAAAACTTTATGTAGACCTCCGTAATGAGTTGGGGGGAGCCGTACATCCCGTTCCACCATTTTAAGGCATAATTTCGCATTTACAAACTAACTTTTAAAAAATTACGTAATTTTTTTTGGAAAAATAACTTAAATACACAACTATAAGTTTTATATTCTCTAATTTTCCCTTCTTTTTTCAAATATTACATAATTCCCTTTTTTTTAATTTTAGTGTAAGTTTATAGATACATTACATTCTCTCTCCTATAATACACAATTACCCATTTTAATGCCTATTTTTTCTCCATTAAAACACTCAACCTTTTAAATCAGTTTTTGGATTTTGAATTTTCTCCTTTTAAACACTCAACCTTTTAAATCAGTTTTTTGATTTTGAATTATTAATTTTAATTAATTTTAAATAAAAGACCCAATTTTGAAATTTTGAATTTCAAAATTCAAAAATTTTGAAATTTCAAGGACAACTTCTCTTAACTTCTCCCGTTTTGTTCTTACTCCATCAAGTTTCAGTTCTTTTTTTATCCAATATTAATTGTACCGTTTTTTCTCCATTTTTTTCTCAACAGTTTAAACTTACCATATATCATTTACCATGTATCATTAGAGTCTAAAGTATCACGGAACAGCAAATTTAAGGGATTTTTTGTAAATACTAATTTTGTCGGGACAAAATGTAATTATTGAATTACACTATGGGATTCCTTAAATTTTTACATTTTTTTTATTTTTCATGTGTATTAGCCCATTAATTTGGCTTTTTGGGCACCTTGAAATTTTTTAACAGAAAAAAAAACTTTATAAGGAATCCGTAATGAGTTGTGGGAGCATTACATCTAGTCCCATCATTTTTAAGGCATAATTTTGCATTTATGAGCCAACTTTTAGAAATTACGCGACTTTTTTGATTTTTCGTGTGTATTAATTAACCCATGGATTTGGCGCCTTGGGCAGCCAGAATTGTTTCTCGAAAAAACCTTAGGAGGACCTTCGTAATGAGTTAGGAGAACATTACACATAGTCCAATCATTTTTAAGACATATTTTTGTATTTATGAGATAACTTAATGAGATTATATGATTTTGTTGATTTTTCGTATGTATTATAATATAAATACATGAAAAAGTGAGAAAAAATTGAAATCTTATCGTGCCACCTAAACGTTAAAAAAGTGGCGTGGTTCCTACAGACACTATCATTACCATTTACTAAGTTATTACGGATGATCCTACAAAATTTGCGATCGAAAAGTTTCGATTTGTCATATTTTCAAAAATTCAAGAACTAATAACATACAATAAACCAAGGAAAATCTAAAATTCCTATTCTCTGATCCCCTGGACGCTAAAATAAGTGTGTTGATTCTATAGAAGCTATGACTATCATTCACCAAGTCAATACAAATGTTCCTACAAAATTTTGGGTCAATAATTAAAAAATATTCATAGGCTTAAATATACACAATAAATTGAAAAACAACCCTGAACTTAATTTTTGTGCTATTTAATTATAATGCACAGGAAGGGGCAAGTAATAACAAAAAAAAAATCATTTCACAACTTGGCTTAATGTCTAGCACTGGGTGTCATCAGTCTGAACTGTGAAATCCGAATAAGAAGTTATCAAATACAAGAAACAAGAAACTATCTGGAAGAAAAAAAACCAATGAGATCAATAATTTCGCAACACAAGTCGGGACATACAAACAAAGGCCTATGAAAACTAGACCACAACTCCCTAGCTTCTCAGCTCTCTGCAACAAGTAAATTTTAGACGAGAGGTGCGTGCAGGTGGCTATTACGGATGAAGGACACTAGAAAAAAAGTAAAAGATTATGCTGCAACTAGATCAGGAGTTTCAGCCTCCACGGATAACAAAGCAGTGTGTACTTTGTCAACCCAATTGTCTAGCCGATCCCTCAGTGACTTGATTTGAGGAATTCCCAGGACTCTTGGTTGCACCCAGGACACATGTACTGTCCCTTCGACTTGGTCAATTATTCCCTCAATCAGATGCACCTACAGGAGGACAGCATTAAACCAAGTAGAAAATTCAGGGGACGCAGGAAAAGTATAAGCAGTCTATAAATAAGTCTTTACATTTATTGACTATTCACATGTCTATTGTTCGTATTAGGATCTGCATTACCCAGGCAAAGAAAAGTAGAGTTACCTAACGAAGAAAGATGAAGATTCTAGGTAACTATTCTCGTAAAAGGAAGTAGTATAACAAAGATATAATATACAATCTCACATTCATTCACGAATTCAGAAGGATCAAGCATTTTTTTCTCATCATATAAGAATGCATTATACAAGGAATTACTAGTAGTGAACTGCCAATCTAGAGGTACTTGCACTCGCTGCATAAAGCAATAAATGAGATTGCAGACCAGGTGACCATTTGGATTTATATTATAAAATTGAAGACCCGACTGTTTTGGCAAAACCCTTTGCGTAATGCATATAACAAAACACAAAGGTAAAAGCGTAGTTTATCAAGTCTCAACCCATAGAAAGATGCTGAAATCGCCTATAATACAATAAAGATGCACATTTATTATGCATTGAAGGAAGCATGTGAGAGTAACAGAAGTTCAATCCTAATTTAACTAATGAGAACTTACAGAAAGGCTCTTCATGAGTAGATATTCGGCATCCTCCACACTTAACTTTGTGCTTTCTGCAATCACACTCAGTGGGATAGTTCTATCATATGCTGGGCGACTGCATGCAAATGAATTGTTCAAAGCTTGAGTAACAACCCTAACAACATAAGTACTGAGAACTTCTGTTATCTGCAAAACTGCTACTGTACCTGAAGATAATTTCCATCAAGCAGAGAATGTTGATCTTCTCGAGAAGTTTTTTCTCATTCTGCACCAACGCTGGTTGAGCAGTTAAAGCAGCTTGATGGACATGGCACAATTTTTGATAGTGAACCAAATCACCGGTATTAAATGCTTCAAGAATATAATAGAGCCACTCAACCTTAGTCCCTATCAAACTCTTTATCTGTAAACAAATTAGAACGAATCAAAAAGATTGAACCAACATGATCTTGTCAGCACAAATGATACAAGAAGAACAATTATACAGTTATTGTAAACATAATTCTAGTCCATCCCACACAACTGAAGCCAAAAAAAATGGAGGAAAAGGAATTTATTGGGATTTCAGTGATTTCTCATACAGTGCCTTAGTAGATTATTAATTCTCAGTTTCTATTTGATATCTCTTGGTCCGTGTATACATCCAATACTATATTAATCACATATTTATGCGAAGGGAATTTTAAGTCCATCCTTCCATGTAAATCTATGTACTGAAACACAGGAAATCAAAGTAGGAAAGATGGCTCTTTGGGACCATTAGCAAAATTTGATGGTCCAATGAGAAGAACTTTGTTTCTACAAAATAGAGAAGCTACTACAGGGATAGCCAGGATGACTAAGGCAAAATTGGACATCCCATCAATTATGGATCAAAATTATACATGTCCCAGAACCAAAATTGTCCCAAATAGAGCCAACTCTTACTTCTTGCTTTTGCCCCACAAGGTTTGGGGGTGTATCTGGAGAAGATTTGCAGAATCAAAGTGGAGGTCCAACCATCTAGTTTAGGTCTCAACAGTGAGTTGAAATAAAGTAGAGTCAACAATATTGTTGAAACCTTTAAGAGCAAGAGACCCAAAAAGTAGAATCAGAGCAAAATAGAACAGCCTACCCTGAATACCGTGGGGTTCCCTATTTCAACACAGTTTAACTTGATACTTCACCACACTACACACAACATCAATTCCTGCCATAACTAGTTCAACCATCTGGCCAACACACTATCATTTTTAAATAACACAATAACAAAATCAGGATAGTCATTTCTTCTTTTATGTCTGGCCAACACACTATCATTGGCATTAGTTCCTTGATAAACTTGAGAATAAAAATCGGATGAACTATTAAAAAGCTCTCACTCTATCACAGATGACAACACAATAAGACCTCAACACACAGACCACAGTCTGACATCTCCTGGGAAGGACACCAGCAGTATATTCCATGAATGAGCACTCCACACAGTGATTTCCACAAAAAAGAAGATAAATGCATGGAACAAAAAACAAACAAAAAAGTTTGTATGCAAACTTACGATCGGATGAGCTAGCAGTTCTCCGAAGTTGTATATGTTGTCTCCCAGCAATGCTGACAGGGACAAGTCAAAAGCCAAATCCTAAACAAGATAGAAGGAACAATAAGGTTGAAACCAAGCGCAAAAACGTATGACCACTACCATTTTCAGATACACAATAATTAAAAGATTATAATTGCAGAAATTATTGCAAATAACATATACTAATGCGTACGACCACACAAATTAAAGTAGCTGTTAGAAAAGATCACTCAATAATAATCCAATAAGCAATTGACCAATAACACTTCTCCTTTCAAGAGTTAAATTGCTTAGCAGTTGCCAAAGAACTAACTTGTCTTCATAGCACTGGTGACATCTCCGACATGAGGATTATTGCTATTCATGAATTTGTGGAATAAGATTTAACTCTAGCATTTTGATTCAGGCAGAAGGGCAGTAAAAAAAAATATTTTGAACAAAAAGTTCAGAACTAGCTCATAGGGAAGGAGCGAATAAAGAAAGCAGTCAAATAAGCTCCATCAATCAACTATTCATTGATAGACAAACTATATTCTTTATCATTTCATGTCAAATGGAACATCTTTTATCTTTCTCATCAACACCACCAGTGCCTTGCCCCCTTGAGGAACAAAGTTCAATTACCTTTTAGGATAAAGTGGCATCACAAGAAGAAAAAAGGCTGGTCCTTGATAATTCAAGTTCCTTCACCACAATTTATATAGAGAGTTATAACACTAAATGGTTACCCATAGTTTAGTAAAATAAGCTAACATAATGACAATAAATAAGCAACCAGTTGAGTAAAACAAACATGTGAATTGCAACAAGGCAGATCGATGTACAGGGATCATAAATCCAATTAGTTAGGATGGAAAATTCTTAGATTAGTCATTAGAAAAAAAGACAAAATAAGAAATGACAAATACCAGCTTAAATGATTCAGAAAGAGATTCCACTGAAGTGTACGCGAGATAAAGAAGAGCACTTTTGTAGAACTCGGCAAACTCCTGGCGAGTTTTATGGTACTGAGATGAAACCCAATAATAGCTTGCATAGACAGATGGATCAATGTCAGTCATGCTATCAAGTGTAGTTTTCCCCTCATCTAAAAGTTTCTGGCACTCTTTTGGGTCTCCTTGTTCAAGCTTAAATAGGGCAATCTGCATCTTAATATAAAGAATTGGCTCCTCTATCCGTATCTCCTTAGTACTATGAAGTTTCTCCGTCACTCCTTCAAGGAAGCCTATAGCGGCTTTTTTCTCAGGGTATTGCCGAGAAACAATGACCGCAAACTGTGCAAGCTTGAGAAGATTGATCTTTGTCTCAAAATCAGTGATGAAGTTGTGATACAATTGTATTAGTCCATCACCAGCCTAAATTAAGAGAAGAGAGGTGTTATATGCAAACAAAGCATAATAAAACAACCACTAGCTATGGTTTATCGCTTTACTATAACACAACATACGGAACCATTTCAAATTAATTGGAGAATAAACCCCTTGAAACAAGATTTAATATTGAATGATTTTAGTTATATCAGCTCCACCTCAATTTAAATCATTAATACAGGACAAGGATAAATAATACACACATTTAGATGATTGAGAACTTCTCTTGGGGGTTATGTAATTGAGATGATTTGAAATAATAATTTTTAAAAAACCTTAACATCACTGGATAATTTGTCTGCTTATTTTGCCACCAAGTTCTGAATCAGGATCCTAATAGCATTCCTATGCCAATACAGATGCATTTGCATGATTAGGCATAGTATCAACAGTTACATGCTAATTCACGCTACATGTGACTACCAAACTGTATAAACCTACAAACACATGCAAATAAGAGTAAGATCTTTTTTAAACAAATGTTAGTAGTGTACATTTCTCTGAATATATAAACCATGGAATTTGCACAGTTTACAAAGAGAACATTTTTGCTTAAGGAGATCAAATACTACATAAGTGTCTTTTAGCATGATCTAACTTCGAATTCTATTGAATCAATTTTCCTGGGTCCATAATCCAAAGGAGTGTCTAGAGGAAGTCTCGAATGGATTTGCATTAAGCTGAGTTTACCTCATAATGTATTTGGATTATAGATACAAAAAAAAGGTAATTTTCCTTCCATTAGCACCACGTAGGGTTCTGTGAAATACAACATGCTGAAATTTCTCTCCATCATCACCTATGGTTATCTTCAAGAAAATTCTCTAAGAAAAAGACAATTCAGTATCTGCAATGAAGTTTCCCTTGAACACATCCTCATACAATGACAAAGTGAATTTCACAAATTCATTTTACAACACTACTTCCCCATCAAGATATCTTTTTTTCCATATCAAAATTTAGAAGATTGTAAATATTGTTGTTGTTGTAATATTTAGAAGATTAGATCTTCCCCTCTGTCGCGAGTTCAATTCCAAAAAAGACCAAAATACGACGTAATCTCTTCTCATCTATATCCAAGCTTAGTGGACAGAGTTACCTGGTACTTGTATTGGTGGGAGGTAGCAGATATTCTGTGAAATAAGTCGAGTTGCGCACAAACAAGTTCAGACACTACTTCATCAATAAAACAAGTTCAGACACTACGCTTACTATTTTATTTATTTTTTTATGACAAGGGAAACCTGCAGCTGCTACCCTTTGGGTGCGCACAGGGTAAAAACCCCACTCCTATGCAATAGCTCGCAAACCACATAGGAGAGGTAACCCGCACTAGGCAAGCCTGGTGCAACGAGCTCGACCCAGAAGGCAAACCCCTTGCTTTCGCTGGCAAGGGGTTTCGAACTTGAAACCTCCAACATGGAAGTCCCAAGCTCAAACCATTGGGCCACCCCGAAGAGTACACTACGCTTACTATTTAAATGATTAGATCGTCTGAGTCAATCTCAGGGCTTCCAAATACCAAACATATTATAAAATGGCTTGGCATGGGAAGGTCCTCTTTCATGGGTGTTGTATTGTATTATTTGCACGTTTCCCAATATGCAAACTTCAGCTATTGAGAGGTCCTATACGTGAGGAACACATTCAACTACCCAACCCCTCCACATTTTGCCCCCCCCCCCCCATTCCCCCAAACAACTTGAACAATATAGAACTATCTATGAAGCACCACTCAAGTTACTATCAGCTGATACATTATTTTTGCAGTATCCAACATGCTACTCTAGTTCAATCAGAAATTGTAAATATGACACCTGAAGGCTTGCACGCACTAATCTATTGGCAGTCTGCTATAGCCAACAAGAGAAAGTGCAGGGTAAACCTGTCCACAAAGACTGGAGGAAATTGGCCCACACTGGATGTTATAGTTTGATTGTTTCTTCATCAAAAATAGTTTGATTGTTATGTCTACTATAACCCAATACAAAACATTCTTCTCCAGTTGAACTATCCATCAATCAAACTCCTGCTTTTATGCGTTTCGTTCTGTTCCTTGTCAGGAAGCCCCAATGTTATATTCTTTTAAATAACCGTGATGTCCGGGCCAGCTTATGCATATTTCAACTAATTCCAATGTGCCACCTCACAGTTCTCCTTCTCCTCTATCAACAGGTAGTCCACCAAAGCTAGATCAAATGACAATAATCACCGGGTGTTTTTGTCTCTACTTATATTTGAACAAGAAACCTCATAGTGCTCAACCTACTTCATTGACCATTAGGTCACACCCTTGGGTACGAAGCCCCAATTTTTTGTAACCCTTCCAAAAGCAATAGAATAGTTCTAAGCTCAAACAGCCCCCAATTCTTACCCATCCCAAAATCAAATCCTATATGCAAATCTCTAACACAAATCCTCTACTAAACCCTAACTTATACCCACCTGAACCCATAACATGGGAGATCTATGTAGCTTTCAACTTGTTTGGGGAGAGTTCCAGGTCCAAACAATCCCCAATTCTTACCCATTCCGAACCAAATCCTACAAGTAAATCTCTAGCACAAATCCTCCACTAAACCTAACTTATACCCACCTAAACCCATACCATAGAAGAATCTTAGTAGTTCAGTTAGTTGATGATTATCTAAACTTTCACCTTGTTTCTAAGCCCAAACAACCCCCAATTCTTACCTGTTCCAGACCAAATCCTATAAGTACAATCTTCCCCTAAACCCTAACTTATAGCCACCTATACCCATAGCATAGGAGAATCTTAGCAGCTCAGTTAGTTAACAGATTAACTGAACTTTCACCTTGTTTAGTGAGCACTCAATTCCTCACCTTACAATCATCTCCACTTAACAAAAAGACAAAAAAAAAAAAAAGCATGCGCACACGCACAAATAAAGTCCAAATACAACAAAAAAACAAACGAAATTCGCAGGGAATTAAATCAAATTCAATGAGAACCTTAAAAACGGGAAGAGCAACAAACTGTTCAAGCTTAAGAGTAAGCTGATGCCAGAGCTTCCTCTGGTACAGATCTGCCAAAGTAGTGTACCAATCGGAAAGCTGTGAAGGAGCATTGCAAAACGATTCCAAGTACTGAAGTGCCGCCATAGCTGAAAAAGCTCTCTCAGTAACACCGATGAAGACGAAGCAGATACTGTGGTGTGTATATGTGAAAGAGAAAGATACCTGACTTGTAAATTGCGTTTTACTTGTTCATAAAGAAATCAATAATGGAGTTTGGGTTAGTCCAGTTTAGTCTCTATTGTATTATACATTGGACCCCTAAAGTTTACAAATATTAATTGTTTTTGCTTCAATATCGAATATGAAAATTTTTAAAAAATTATAATTCAAATAAGTAAAATAAATTTCAATTGGATTTCTTAAATTTAATCTTAATCTTTTAGATTTTCAATTTTAACTTTTGAGTTTTAAGGTTAGATCATGAAAATTAATTATCTCAATATATCAATCGCTCAAGTGTTACTTACTCATAAAACTTATTCATCTTTATCTAAATTGGTGTAACAAAAAATATATGAGGTTAGATAGAGATTACTATATAATTATTTAATATTAATCTATAAAATCATATAATGATATTTAATGGCATAAATGATACAATGGGTAGGATCATAGAGTTCAAACTTATTAAATATTTAAGGGATAATGCTCAAGTACTCCCTTAACCTATGCCCGAAATCTCAGAGACACATTTATACTATACTAAGGTCCTATTACCCCCTGAACTTATTTTATTAATAATTTATTACCCCTTTTCGACCTACGTGGCACTATCTTGTGGGTCCAACGATGGTTGACTTTTTTTTTCAAACTAGTGCCACGTAGGCTAAGAAGGGGTTGAAAATTACTTATAAAATAAGTTCAGGGGTAATAGGACCTTAGTATAGTATAAGTGTGTCTCTGGAATTTCAGGCATAGGTTGAGGGGTACTTGTGCATTATCCCAATATTTAAAAATATAACTTATTAGTAATATTTAGCATATATAATATGAAAATAGAATCAAATATCACATTTGTGAATAGGAATGGCAATGGGATGAAATAGATGCGGGTTTAAGGCTATGTAAGATAAAACAAATTTAAAATTGTATAATGCAAATAAAATACGAATTGAATTGAAGTATCTTTTTAAAAATTTAAAGTGATAAGATAATTTCAAAAGGACCTCACAAGATAAATTTTATTTTTATTTTTTTGCATCATGATGATAAATCAGTGCCATATCAAAGTCAACTATGTTGTAGCAAAGAAATGTTTATGATTTAAAGCTTATGTATATTAATAATAATAATCTCAAATTAATATTCTAATAATAATTGAATTTTTAATTAAGCGTTTATAATTTTTCTAATAAATATGGAATTTGAACAAAAATTATTATATGTACATGAATCTATAATCTAAATTCTAAATTATGTTTTCATGCATATGAAACAAAGAGTCTATCCTAACTCTTTAAGAAAAAACCGACTCTAAGTCTTTCTAGTCTCAAAAGTCTAAAGAGGAAGTCAGAAATTTCACTTAGATCATATAAAATTTAGTATATATCTATGAGAAATAGTATTTTTTTATCTATATACCACAATATTATTCTTTTTAACACACAATCTAATTTTGCAATAAAAAGTGATTAATGTATAATTAATTAAGGATATTCATTTGACTATTCTTATATATATATATATATATATATATATATATATATAAAATTAATTAAGATTAATTAATTTTGATAATAATTGAGTTTAAGCTTAAGACTTAAACTCAAAATATTTAATTTAGATTGAAGAGTTTGACTATGAGTCAAAAATTTAATTAGTCTACATACATTTCGCGGGTGCTAGCTTAAATAGTTTCTAGAGTTATATAGTCTACATAAATACTTTCTATTTTATTTTTACATGTAACATTTTTGTTATTATATTTTTTTTCAATACTTGTTGATATAATGCTTAATTTGAGTCGAATGTTTAGTAGAAATAATTATTCTACTTTCACAGAGAAAAAAATTAATTCACTTGTAAATTCCACGTCGAGTATCTTGTTGTTTATTGTTGATTATGATGATTATATAGAGAAGGAACATATTACATACTTGACTCAATTGCACACATATACTATTGATTGTTTTACTAATTGAATGCATTATTGTAAATGCTTATCCTCTTGATATTGTCAAAATTTCATTAATAAGATATTGACTTGATAATAGTTACATCACAAAATTTATTAAAAGTTCGATAAATTTAAATTTATGTTTATAGAGCTAACTGAAATAGATAAAAAAAATTGTCTATCAAGAGTTCAGTTATTTCATAAAACTCGAAACTCTGATTAAAGATTGACATTATAATCGTCCAAATTCCACAAGCCAACATCCCACGTGATGTCTTCATTAGAGGAGGCCTCAGGCACTTGCACATAATTAGCATATCCATTGATCATAGAACAAAAGAAACCACCTTGTTGATCTTGCTCATGACTTACAACTTTATTCTCATTTTCCTCGAACAGTGACACCATCTTTTTCACGTCGATTTGATTGTTCGATAGTTGTTGCTGTTGAAACTGATGTCTTTTTAAAAGACAGATTTTTATTTTTTCAGAATTATCAATACTTGTTTTCTTGACCTTCTTTTTGAAATGAGTCCTCCAATAATTCTTAATTTCGTTGTCAGTTCTCCCTGGCAAGTTTCTAGCAATTGTTGACCATCTGCAATTTTATTATTCTTATCATATTAGTATTATTCGAAATTATTTCAAGAACTTTAGTGTATGCAAAATTAGTATATAGTACTTCAAATAATTACCTATTCCCCCATATAGCATGAAGTTCAAGAATAATCCTTTCTTCATATGGAGTAATTTGCCCCCTTTTAAGGTCTGGCCTTAAGTAATTCACCCATCTCAATCTACAACTTTTTTCATTTCTTTTCAATCCTGTTTAGACAAGTAAATAAATGAAAAATCGAGTTTTAAATTTTCAGAAAACACACGATCGTATAGACAAAAAGATATCGAATTTTAAATTTTGAGAAACTACACAATTATGTAACAAAAAAAACAAATCGCGTCTAAAATTATATTAAATCTAAAAGTTTCAAATAAGATGAGAAACTTTTTGATAAAAATACTCGTATATAAAGTCGACTCATAATTGATCAAGTGAATGAGAATGAAATGGTACATACATTTTCTTTTGGGATTCGAATGTATAGTATTACTATTGAAACTCTGATTAATTTAAATAAATTTATTCATTTTATTATTCGATTCGATCGATGATAGATTTGTTCAAGGAAGTGAGTAAAAATATAGACAATATAGTAATTACCAGCAAGCCTAGCAACACAATTCCATCTGCCTTCACCATGCAAATTTACATAATCAATGAGCAATTTATCTTCTTCAACTGTCCAAGGACCTTTTCTCCATTCTTCTTCAATAATTCCCCACCTTCTCATTTATTTTTTTTTATAAATATTCTTAATATTCAAAACTAATATATATTTTGTCCTCAAAATTCTATGACATGATTAGCAAGTTTTGTTGCTATTTATATTTGCACCAAAAACTCACTCATTGGTCAATTTTTTTATGACAAATGAATTATAGCTAAACATGACTCCATTAATTATAGCACTTGGTATAAAATATTATTTGTCCTCATCAATTGTATAGTTACGTGTACATGTTATAATTTACTACTCTTAGAAAATTCAAAGAAGGCATTGAAAGATTTGTTTGGAGAAACCAAAGGAAGTTGTAACATCACACGTATACAATTTGGAGACAATTTTATTTTTATGACTTTTCTATAATAAATAATAAACTCTTTAGTTTTATGATAACTTGCATTAAATTAATTTTTAAAACTTTTTTCATCGTTATCGTTCTATTTTATGTTTGGTGTTTATATTTATTGGGTTAGATTCGCATTAGAGATCTCGTGTTGGGGTAAAACACTCTCAATGATACTCGTATTGGTATCAGACAAAGTTTAGATGCGAATTGGAAAGTCTTATATTAGGGAAAAAGCACTTTAATTAGTACGTTGCATTGGAATTAATATGTATTCATGTCGAGAAGTCTCAAATTAGGATAAAGTGCTTTCACTGGTATTCATTAGAAATCAAACTGCATTTGGATTTGCCCAGAAAAATCTCAAAATTGGAGGTAAGTTGCTTCCATCAGGACACGTATTAGAATTAAACTGAATTTGAATTCGTGTAGAAAAGTCTCATATTGGGGTAAAACATTTGTATGAGTACTTGTATTGAAGGTAAAGCGCTCTCAATATGGGCAAAGCACTTTCACTTGTACTCATATTAGGATCAGACCAAATCTAAATCCACATCGATAAATCTCATACGTGGGACCAAGTAAAGCTTTTCCATTGCTATTTATATTGAGATCAGACTAAATTCAAGTTCGTATCGATAAAACTCTCCCACTGAAACTTATATTGGGAAGAGACAAATTAATTTTAATCCGAATCGGAATGTCTCGTATTAGTAATAAAACATTTCTAACAAAAGCAATCTAAACATAACATTATTTCTGACTAAAAATAAAGTATTTATCGCTTCACTACGATAATTCCCATTGCCAAACTTATAAAACTTGGCTATTGTTGACTACCAAGAGATTTGGTGACATTGGTAGCATGCATCTTGATCAAAGTCACCAAAGAATATTTTTTAGTTATAAGGTTTAAACAACACAAAAGTGATTAGGCCACTCAAAAGAGAGGACTAGAAAGGCCACCTATAACCTAAAGTAATGCATGTAGACAACTATATTCATACTTAAATAATGTTTTTTGCTAAAAATAATTAAGTTAGGAAAATTAGTAAAATAAATTAGTGGATAATTTTCAATGTGAAAGCTACTACCAATCCAATAAGAAAGATGCAAGTGTTTAATTAATTTGCTTACTTCTTAACAATATAGGTGCACAATAATTACTATTATATGATAATTAATTATAATTTGTTGGATACCATTTTGGGTAATGGAGTTCATTAGAATAATAACAATATTTTTCACAAATTATATTAGCTAAAGTAACAGGTGTAATTGTTCATGTCATGATTTTGGAAGTATACATAAAAGCCTAGATTCTTGCTTTTCTTAGTTATATCTATATATGTATTTTTTGTACTATTTTTGAAATATATAAGTTACATTAATACAAGTAATATCATATGGATAGAAGTGGAAATAAAATAAATTTTAACACAAGTTCCTCCATTTTTATTATTTACCTATCCTAAAGGGGTGCTCATGGTTCAAATGAAATCAATTATGAAATAAAATCAAAATCAAATCAATTTTGTTAATTTTTAAATTTCTTAAATTAAATCAGAGCATTAATTTAGTTATTGTCGATTTCATGTAATTTGACTTAAAATTTTTTGATTTTTTAAAAATTTATTGAATAAATACGCATTTTAATACACACTTATAAAAAAAACAATGGAGAGAAAAATTGTTATAGGTTCTACATAAGTTATGTAGACCCTATGTGTAAACTAGCAATGTTATAATTATTAAAAATTATTATCACACGAACATAATAATTCGGTTGAAGCAAATACTAAAATCATTCTACACTAAAATATTAGACTTTACCATAGTTTATTCTCTACTTTTTAATGGTAGACACATCAATATCTTATATTTTTCTCTTAAATATTTGCATACTGCTGTTTACGATAATTCAAAAGTATATATATCTCAAAAATATTTGCATACTATCATTTACGATAATTTAAAAATATTCAAAAACTTAAAGGATTAAAAAATATTGACAAAAATTTTAAAAAGGTAAGTAAAATCTTTTTTAATTAAAACGATAAAATCACTGAATGTAGCAATTTAAATAATGCCGTTAAGATAAATCGCTGCTACTACAGTGTAAAATTTATTTTTTTTAACAAATCATCGCTATCAAAGCAGCTATTTGGTAAATAATTTAAATTATTTTTTTTAACAAATCATCGCTATCAAAGCAGCTATTTGGTAAATAACTTTTTAAAAAAATTATAAATCGTTGCCAATTTTACTTTTAAAAAAAAGTTAAAAAAATTATTATTTTTCTGAAGTAAATCGCTGCCTTACAGCGATTTTCTTTTTTTAAATTTTTCTGAAGGAAATTTCCACTTAATTTTACTTTTTTAAATTTTAAAGTAAATTAACACATCTAATTTGTAAAAAAAAAAATCACATGCATGTCAATATTTATGTCTGAATGTGAAATGTGAATTTAAAAGTTTGACGATGTAAATTTTTTTAGCTTACTATAATTTATTTACAATAAAAAATTTTAAAAAAATTAAATAGATGAAATAGCTGCACAAGACAGCGATTTACTACGAAAGAAAATTTACAATAATTCAGTAAATAATTCAGTTGAAGCAAATACTAAAAATCATTCTACACTAAAATATTAGAATTTACCATAGTTTATTCTCTACTTTTTAACAGTAAGTAGAAACATCAATATCTTAAATATTTACATACCACCATTTACGATAATTCAAAAATATATTTTTCAAATTATGATAATAGTGAAAGTGTAGCTATAGCTCGTAAAAGGCAACCAAACTACAATCATTTCCAAAATTTAATAAAAACCCAAAAACTCTCATCGAGTCTTACAAAACATACACAACTTAATTTTAAACATTCCACATAAGACCCACACAATTAACATATTTACAAACCAAAACTCCCAAATCTCTTAATTATTATTATACGGCTGTTGTTGGTACCCCTACACCCTTTTCTCCGGCCGGAGGTACTCCGCCGGAGCCATATTCCGGCTCTCGATAACCGGGACCGTAACGGCTGCTGAACATTCCGGCATGAAGCATGAGAACATACATGAGTTGTGTAAATGCTAAAACTATAGTGAATCCTTCAAGAACCCTAAGCCTCCATCCTCTCCACCCTCCTATATTGATCTCCTTGCATGCCAACCTACATAAAATATGTTTCATTAATATTACCAAAAAAACATAATTATATACACAAATGAAATTATTTACCAAGTAATTATCGACTAGTTCACATTAATAAAGACGAACAATAATCTTAAACATGCTGAAGTTGTTATGCCAAACGTGAAAAGGAAAAAATGAAAGAAAGAGATGTCTGGATGTGGATAATTTGGAAATTGTATAAAAATATTAAGGGCAAAAAGATAAAAATATAGTTAAACTTAAAACAGCATATAACTTTTTTTTAAGAAAAAAAAACTCCTACCCAGCTTTTAAATTTTAACTTAAAATAAGTTTTTTTTTAATTTAAAACAAGTTATTTTGAATATTGTTAAACAACTAAATAAGTCAATAACCAGCTTTTAAGTCAATTTGACCAGCTTTTAGGCCGAGCCAAACAGGCTCTAAGGTTCAAATCCAGCTAGTGTGTTATTATTTCATTATTTTTATTTAAATTTATCTTAGATATGGTCACGTTTTGCTACTTAAAAAATAAGTTAATTTTCAAAGGTAAATTAAATGAGATTTTAAGTTCGATAGTTTTAATTAAAATTAAAATATTAAAAAAAAGACCTTTTTCTTATATCAATATATTTAGAAACTTTGAAATAGTTTTAAAAAAAACTCCTTTCCTAAATTTCGATATTTAATTTATCGATGCAACATAAATTGAAACAGAAAACGAAAAAAAAAAACATTGTTTACCCAAAAGCTAGTGCAGTGACAGCCCAAGCAACAATAGCTGAGGAACCAGCAGCAGCAAGACTATCATTTCTCCATACCCTCAAATGATTTCCACCCAAAACCTTCGATATAATTCCCAAAATCGACGCTAGTATCGCGAATACTAGAAAAAACATCGTAGCTCCATTTCCACCAAAACCTAAAAATCAGAAAAAAATTACATAATCAAGAAAAAAGAACTACGAAAAATATGTTTCAATTATTTGAGTTTCACCCCTGAACTATTGAGACAGTACAAATTTGACTAACGTTATATAGTTAGAGTGATAATTAAGGTATGAAACTAAAAAAAATCAAAATATTTAAAAGAGAGAAAGGAAGTTAATTACTAGGATGATTAGTTTGGCCATTGATGTATTTATTGAGACACCAACTAGCAAAACCCAACATAATTAAATACATAATTAAGTTTAGAAACAATAATGGAGCTGCAACACTCCTAGCCACAGTCCTAGCCATTTTTTCTTCCAACAAATGGACACAAACAATTAAACAGAAAATTTTAATCTATGATTTTTTGTGGGTTAAGTTTTATATTTTTATAAATAGATAAAAGGATAAAAATGCAAAGGTGTTGTAACGTAACGTATATAAAACAATTATACTATGGTACGTGTTATGTTTAATTGCTTCAATGGTGAACAGGTGGAGGGACACGTGTCACATACTTGGTCTACTTTGGATTCTCTTAATATTATTCATCATGCATGCAATGTCTATCAACTAGCTAGAAATCAATTGAGTATTAATAAATTTTAGTAATTCGATTATTTTTTAGTGTATCAACGTTTTGATTTTTTGGTTATTAGTGTATTTTGATTCTTTTATTAATGTATTCGATTTTTTTTAAATGTATCAGCATATGTATTGGATTCTCTTTCTAATGTATTGACGCTTTAATTGTTTGGTTATTAATATTTTCGACGCTCTTTTTAATGTATTAAACACTTATATTATTATATCCATTTGAGGAATTTTTATAATTATAACTTTTAAAGAATATATTATAATTTTATTTTAAAATATGTAATTTTTGTAATTTGCTCTAAATTTTATAGGTGAAATTAAATATTGGAAAAAAGTAGGATATATAAAGATTCATGACCTTATTTTTGTTCTTTATTTTTAAAAGGTAGAAAGGTTGTTATGATAAATAATGTAAGAAATTAAATACAAAGATAAAATTAAATCAATAAGATTAAGAATAACACTGAAATTCAAAGAAATGGAATGAAATATAACTGATTAGTTATTAATATTTTATTTTAATCTTCGATTTTCATATTTTTTTTTATCATGGATATAATATGATCCTCGGTGAGCTAAAGTTTTGCATCCTTTCTAATCATCTCATCACAATTTTTTTAGGTCTACTTCTACCTTTCATCATGCCTATATATCCGTTATACTTCTTAAATAAAGAATCTATTATATATCTGAACAATCTCTAAAAATGCATATTATTAATCTTCATGGGAGTCTACATAATCTTGAAAATATCCATTCTTAATATATTTTATATCTATAAACTCTTCGTATGCAGATCGATATCTACCTCAATATTCTTATCTTCGTCATTCACATTTTCTTAACATGAGATTTCTCGAACTGAACAATATTACTCCGTTCTATACAACATAATTTATCTTAGCATCACCATATAAAATTCGACTTCAATTTTACGTAGCGTATTCTTTATCACATAAAATATATTTTTTTAGTTTCTAACATAGGGTGACTCTAGGAAAAAGCCCATTGTAAATGGGCCAGACTACTGGTTATTGGTATGGGCTCAGGCCTTGAGAATAGTCCACAAAATAGCCGATTTTAAGATTGTTATTTAAAGTGTAGCCAAAATTTACAAAAATATTTAAAATTTAACAACATCTCCAATTATCAGAGCTTAACATAAGATCTTAGAACTGAAATTTAAATGCAGTTGAAACTTCGAAATTCTAAGGTCTGAATTTAAGACTATCAATTAAAACTTTTGAAAAGATCAACTTCATGATTTGATTTTTTAGAGAAAAATTGATCCAAATCGAATTATAAATATCACAAACAGAGTGATAAGTATTGATTCTTGGCTTCATTATTAATGACATATCTCGAATTAGCGTTGGAGTGAAGTCCTTTTTAGTAAGCAACGCGTGCTTTGCTTACTAAATAATGTAGTACTTTTTAATATGAATCTAAATTAATCAAATACCAAAATAAATATGGAATCCAAATAAGAGAAACCAATAGACAAAAATTAAGTTTTATGTCATTGTAAGTAACGATACATAAAAATAATTTTTTTTAATTAAATAATTTGGAAGGAGGAAAAAGAGAAAAGCTATGATGTACACATATAATAAGACGAACTTTTTGTTGCTTTAAATAGAATTTCTAAATAATTATTGTTGTTTGAATTCCAATCTAGAGGATGAAAAGATTCAGTAGATTAAATACAAGAACAATTATTTGTCTGCTATATTCTTGTCCAATAAAATACCTTTAAAAAATTGAAAATATCTAAAAATTTCATTTTTCTATAACACTTATTTGTGAAAAAAAAAATAAAACATATATATATTACTAGTAAGGAGGTTTTATGAAATTCTGAATAACGAAAATTAATTTACATCAATCACGATTTATGTTATTACTTATCGTAAATAAAACATATATATATTACTAGTAAGGAGGTTTTATGTAAGCGACTCTTTATCGTGGGATCAAAAACAAAGATAAATTATTTGGCGATAACAATTTGAGAACTCTCTTTCACATTTCTAGCTACTTTTTTTAAAAAAAAAAAAATTATATATATTTAAATTTTTGGGGTGGTGACTTCTCTCTTTCCTTCTTATTCATCACATCCATTTTCAATAATTAAAGTTAATTAATTATCTTTAGTCTTGGTTTTGAAGATTAGATTAGCAATACCAACTAAAACTTTCTTCCTATCCCTTTTGTCTTGTCAAAGAGAAAATTTTTCCAACCCCATGCTTCATTTATTTAATTTGATCTTATCTTCAAAGGTTCTTTCTTGGTTTAAGTTATGGATAAGACAAATGATTCATCAATGAAATGGATTAGTGTGTGTGACCTTTTTTTTTGTGTGTGTATTTTTTTTAAAAAAAATAAATCTAGTTAAATATTGTAATTTTTTGACCGATATTCACAATAATAAAAATAATTTTTAGTATCATTAAATATTGACATTAATAAAGAGTGATAAAGTATTTATCGGCATTAGTTAAGTATTATTAGAAGCGATGTCACTAAAGGCTTTAGAAATATATACAAAAAATAATAATTGCCACTAAAAATACATATTTAACGACAATTAAAAATTATATGTTACTAATAGTTATTTTTATTGCAGTGACTCTTTAATTAGCTTTGGTTGGGGTTAGTTTGTGTGTGTGGGGGAGGGTGTTAGTTTGTGGGGAAGAGGCATGTGACTATTAATTAATAATAAATATAAAAATAGATCCATGTGTTTTATAAATCAAAGGGTAAGATTTTAAATAAATTTATAAACATCACGTTCTTAACTTTTTTTTTTACAAAAAGATTCCAAAGTTGTATCTTTTCAGAAAAATAATTTTGTGATTTTATTAATTAATAAAGTTTTAACAATACAAAAATGAAATTAAATATTTATTGATTGTAGGGTAATTTAAAATCGAATTAAAATTGATTAGTTGAATCGATAAAAAGTTTTTGATTTATAGCATTAGGTTAATGGTTTAGTGGTTTTGATAACGGTTTTGATTTTTTTTATCGGGTTATTTGTTCTTAACGGTTTGAAGTTTTTTATTAAGGGGTTAATCGATAATCTGATAATAAATTAAATAATATATCATTTTGTATATAGAGTCCTCGACTTAGAGTTTGATTTCCTACTTTTATTTTTTGTTCTCTCAAATACTTGGTTATTTTACAATGTAAAAGTGTTTGCTTTTGAGCAAGATGTAACTTGTGAATTCAAGTACATGATTTATTTGGTTCTTCACCTTGTTACTAAGTGATTTTCAATGTTTTCTCTTGCATCGACTCTTAACAGTTAACCGATAACGTAAACCTATAACCGATAAACTAATATCTTAATGATTCTATAACAGTTTAGCATCTTTACAAATCGATAACCAATAAACCAACTCGATAAAATTTAAAATCGAATTGGATGGATGAATAGATCTTAGATCATAAGTTAGAATTAGGATGCGTATAGACGGTCAATTTGAAATATAATAATATTATATTTAAAATAGTTCTGTTTATTTTAACTATTATATATAAAGAATATTAAAGTACCATAATAACTTTAATGGTACAAAAATAAAATTGTAGCTAGATTCAAATATATTCTTTTTAATTCCACGTTTCAACTCTATTCACAATAAGAAAAATATGAGATAATTTAATTACTTAACTATGAAAGATTGTTATTTAAACCCTTTTCATATTAAATTTTGTAAATTATTTTGTACTATAGAAATAAAAGTTGGGCCTTTGTTAAACTATCATAATGAGATGGGCTTGGGCATGGTCCTTTGTCCTTGTGAGAACATGGGCCAGTAAATTTCAGATATTGACAACTAAACCCAAAAAACACTACTAATGTGTGTTAGATCGTCAAGTGTTTATGATTATGCTAAAAGCTATAGTTGATCGCGATGACATAGTTTTATTTCTTAACCAAACTCCATATTCAACAAAGACTCTGACCTTGGGCCATCCACGCTCCATCACACGAGCCTCACTATTGGGAAAATGTTGGTGTTACCTAACAATCCCTCTCTCAACACCTCTCACATGTATCATATCGCTTTTGAGAGTAGAAGTGTAAAACCTTTGATCTTGATTCTGATATCGATTGTTAGAATCAAGCATTTATTATTATGTAAAAAGTTATAATATTAACTATTAGCAAGAATGCAACTTAATTTCTTAACTAAGCCTATCAAGCAGCTGATCTCGATTTACCACTAAAGCCTAGTAAATATAATCCCAACCTTTAGGGTTAGGTCTTGTTGACACACAATTGACGTGTAGGTGACATATATCAATGCCTCATCATTTACTCAATTCTTCTAGTGTAATATTTTCATCAAGCACATTAAAAAAAATTGACCAAGTACGAGATTAATTTTGCTTCCTTGCTAAATGTACCCTACAACCATAATAATTAGGAGGAAGATATCTTTGTTCCAAAGTAGGAAACAAAATGAAATGACAAAAGCTCCATATTTCATGCTTTTGTTTACTCTACTATGAGTATATCCTATCGAATGTTTTAACCATCTACTCTTTTTTTGTGCCACTCTTTCTTGTCTCTTTTATTTATTTTTTTACTTTCACTTTGTCTTTTGCCGTGCTTTCAACGGATATACTTATTTGATACACATTTGAAGGAATCAATGTTGGACACGATCATCGAAATTTATTTTACGATCTTATTAATCTGAGTTTGCGTTTCAAATTTTTGATTTTAATGGTATAATGCTTAATATTAGATATCATNAAATTGTTTATTGGATTAAAACACATCATCTCAATCTCATATATTAAGTGAAAAAAATGAAAGATTTTATTGGAAAATATTATTTTGAATCTTGTAAATATATCATATGATTGTGTGTATGTATAAAAATTATTATATTAATAATAAAATTTCATAGCTAAACGGTAAATATATAATAATAAAATATAATTAATTTAAAACTATTTAGCGATGAATTGTCGACAAATTTCATACAAACTAATTATAACCTTTTTATTAAGTACATAAAGTTTTTTTTTTTTTAATTTTTTATACAATATTATGTAGACATAGCGATATTTGACTAATCTAAATTCATGTCAGTTAGGGCTTCATTTGAAAGAGACATTATTTTCATACTCAAAACTTAAATACGAAAATCTAATTAAGGAAATAAGTATTGTTATTTTTAATTTCTTTTTAAAAAAAAACAATATCAAAAATGAGCCTTTACCAACCCCCTTTTAATAATTTAGTAGACAAAAACGTACGAGTATTTTAAATATTTTAAAGCATAGCCTATAAGACAAGAAAGACGATATATAGTTTATTGGATTAAAACTCATCTCATAATTTATGTGAAAATGAAAGATTTCATTAATAATATATTTTTTTTCAAAAATAAATAACCATAAGCTGAATAAGTTTGTTATAAGAACTCATACAGAAATTATAAACAGTTTTAACGATGGGAACTTGTAAATTTTGTCTTCTTGCTATCATAAATTGTATGTATGTAAATTATTTTATTACTGATAATATAAAATGAAATTATTTTTATGATTAAAATATCACACATAATGGAATAGAGGTAAAAAATAATAATAGGAAAAAGGACGAATAAGCTTCCGAACTATCATAAATAGTATGTATATATCTTCCGTCATATTTTTGGGATATTGCTGCCCATGTCATTCAAAAACTAAAGCATATCTGTCATTCACTCTAACGAAAGACTAAATAGGGACATGTGATACAAATTTATCCGTCGATCTAATATTTTATAAATGTCAGGTCGGTGGTAAGATTATGACACGTGTATATTCGTCAATATAAAAGGTATATATGCTCTAATTTTTTTTTACAGTAGGGGCACCAATATCGTAAAAATATGACGGAGGATATCTACATACCATTTACGATAGTTCAGAGATATATTTGTCGTCTTTCCCTTAATAATAAAATCTTTATCATGATTGTACATATACATAAAATGAGCATAATAAATGTTAGAAGAAACAATATTACTACATTCAATACAAGTTCTTTTTTTGTTTCCTACTCGATGTCCGGAGTTTACATTGGAGCTCCGACTAAATTCGGATCGCGTATTGCAAGGCCCATTTGGGGGTGACGCTCCCAACAAGATTTTCTCCATACTCAGGGCTCGAACCCGAGACCTCTGGTTAAGGGTGAAGCACTCCCACCAGTACGTCACAACCCATGTTAGTAAAAATTAAATGTTGTTGATGAGGTTCGAACTCGAGTTGACCAGGTGGCAGCATTCAATACAAGTTGTAAGTAAGATTCCAAATTCAAAGTTTTCAAAACAAATATACAAAATTAAGGAAAGTGTAAAGTGCCTTTAAAATGTGCAATGATGTGAGAAGTGGATAACAATTAAAAAAAACTATTATCTAAATTGTAGTAATGTTTTTATTTAACTATAAAATAAAATAAAAGTCAAAAAGTTTTTGTAATAATTTTTCTTTTGCCCGAATTTATGTATAGCAAACACTTAATATATGTGACAAAATATTTTGTCAAGATTAATTATAAAATTTGTACTATAAATAATTGCAAGTTTACATACAAGAAAAAAATATATTTATAACGTGCAAATTATAGAATAAAAATTTTTGATCATGTTATAAAACTCCATTTTGGATCGCAATAAATAATTGAAATCATCCCTCAATAGTGGGATAAATAAGATTTTCTACAATATTAATAAGTGGAAGTTAGAACTAACTTCTAATACAAATTATTTTTTATGAACCTTCATATATACATACATCTAAATTAATAGGATGTTAAGGTTTTGAATATTATGTTACATAATTATACAAAAAGAATCATTAATGGAATTATAAAAAAATGTATAAAAGATATTTATAGTTTGATCCAAAGACATCCATCAATATTTTGGTCCAAAATGCCCTTAATGTTAATAGTTTGATCCAGAAATATCACTATTATTACTAAATGGATGAAAAATCCTCTTTTTTCAAATAAATATATTATTATTTTTAACACATTTTACTCGTAACAAAAATATTGCCTTTAAAAGATTATAAAATGTAGAAAATATATTTTTTTCTCTTTCTTAATCTCAATTAAATTCGAATAACTTAATTTACCTTTTTAAACGGATAATATATGTCAATTATATAAGATCATAGTAAAGTCATCATAAATTTTCTTTTAGATATATAATGATAAAAAATAATTATAATAGAATAAACATTTGTTAATAAAAAATATTATTTAAAAAATGCATCAAAAAAGAAAAAAATATATTTTTAAAAAAAACTTTTTAACCCATTTAGTAACGGTAAAAACATTTTATTAACATATATATTTATTAAAATGCCATATAAAAGTAATGTTTATATAGTATGAATATATTATTGTTGTATGTACTTAAATTATTGAGGTGAGGGGCTAATTACATCACACCTCATTCATTTTTCACTTCTATATAAAGTCAATAAAATCAAGCAATTCCATGCACCACCCCAAACCAAAACATTTCCATTTATCTTTTGCCTTTGCAATTTCTTATTTCAAACTAATATTCGAATTTCTTTTGTTTCATCGATTTTATCTAGATCCCACCTTTTTTTCGAAAAAATGAAATTAGAAAATGGTCAAAAAATTGGGAGGGTTCATGAGAGAGCTGAGGGTCCAGCAAAAATTTTAGCCATTGGAACAGCAACTCCTTTTCATTGGGTTGATCAAACCTCTTATCCTGATTATTATTTCAAGGTTACAAATAATGAGCATTTGGTGGACCTCAAAGAAAAATTTAGACGTATTTGTAAGTTATATTTTCCTTTAACATTACATGTTTATTGATGTTATTTAATTTAAAACGTTTAAATTTAATACACTAATGATATAAAGATGATACATATATAATCAGGTCACTTAATAACATATAATATTATTATCTTACATGTTATAATCAGGTCATTTAATAACGTATAGTATATCTTGCAGGTAGATATATCTTTTGAAAGACTTGACTAAAAAATTATTACTCTGTCAATATATCTAACTTAATTAAACTAGGTAAGTGATGATATACTAGAATATTCAGTGCAGTAACATTGATAGGTAACTTAGAAAAAAATAATCGATTAAAACATGTTAAATCACATTGATATGAGAAAATTATTGCACGCTACCAATGTATATCACTAAGGTGATATTTGATTCGACGATATGAACAATCAAGATGAAAATAATATTTTATCAATAAGTGAGATATCTATTGTTACAAAGTGATGCCTTCAGAACTTAATTAAGAACTTTGAAACAACATATCATAAGATCATGTACAAGATCGCCTACTATAACAAATATTTTAATATTCGCCTTTTTTTATATGGTGCTCTATTAAAAATAAAAATCATTTATCACATGATGCCGATATACATTTGGAGCATTTGTTAGGTTTAATGATCACTTGTATACAAAATTGTACTTTTGTTGAGTTTCTCTAATCGATTATTAAGAGACGGGGATTCTATGATCTAAGATCATTACCTCTTAAGCTAGTTTTGGAGGTTAATGATGAATTATATTTAATTATACGTTTCTTTGTCATGTCAGAAAATTATATGATAGGTATAGAGAACAATTCTAATGTTTGTTTTTTTACTAAAATGAACTTGAATGAAGTAACATGAATATTGAGAATTTATACATATTTGAAAATGAAGAATAATTTTTATTTGTGTAACATTTGTTTATTATTTTGTCAAGTCTGGCAATTGTATGGCAACACATAAAATAGCATAAAATATATATTAATATATATATGTCTGCTAAAATTATATATCTTGGAGTACTATATATGGGCTAAGAAAATCATAATATAAATATTTGTTGTGAAGTGTTTGTATATGATCTAGTCATTTAAACCTAATAAATAAATGGAGATATATATTTTTGTTAGGAGCTATTTTTAGTTTTTAATGTGAAATTATACGGGTTGTAATTAATGTTTCACAGATGTAATTTTGAAAATCGGGTAAGATGTACATAATTTTACTCTATTCTTAGATTTTATCAACCCTCAGACATTGTCAATCCTTCTCCTTCTTTGAAACTGAAAGCGATAATGTGAATAAACTCACGCAAAAAAAATTAGTGTTTTCAATATATATATATATATATA